>NC_067408.1:83253280-83559363 GCF_009764475.1 Pristis pectinata | reverse complement strand
ACAAAATAGATGAAAGTGAATGAGCATTCAGCTTTTCTCTCTGCTTGATGTTCCTCAGAGGAAAAGAAAACTGGATAGAATATAAAATAAGGCTGCTAATTTGCTATCACAGATTTTGCCTTGTTGTCCAAGGTCAATATATTGTCATTTGGGGGTGCAATTAAGATCAATTCACTTATTTACTGATGGAATAGTCAACTAAATATGATGAATGACACTGTCATGTAGGAGTGAGAATTGATGAGCTGTCATTGTCTGGAATGAGCAAACGATTGGTCCTGCATTGAAACATTGGAGGTAGGAATATGTAGTCAAATGCAGAAAATATTAAATGGAACATGAAGTTCCGTCTTCTTGCACTGAGGAATTCTCTGAACTTTAGAGATTGTGGGCTAGATCATGCTCAATTTTACCTACTGTCTACACTCAATCACCAAACAAATTCTGTGGCTTCATTGACCTGCCTCTCCCACAGGATGGGCCTTGAGGGAAACCTATATTCTATGGATCTTCTCCAAGCTGGAGCGGCTACAAATGGCAAGCAGCCCTCAGTCAACAGAATCAGAGGCAACCACCCCAGAGTTTGTTGCTATCCAAGGCAGGTTATCAAGTTGTTAAATTAGTTTGACTAATAAAAGAAAACTTAACCTAAACCTACCTTTTTAATGTAGGTCAATGAATGTAGTTGATCATTTTGAGCCTGTCACAGATGCATCCAGCTGAAGAGTCAGATGCACTTGAGCTCAGTGTGATCTGGTGCCATTGGTGTCAGTAACATGTAAAATAGGGTTGAAAGCTCAAGTTATGTTTTTCTTTTAAATTGATACAACCATAAATTTCCAAATTCCATAAATGTTATAAGCACCATCTCAAGCAGTCTCATGCAATACTGTTTGAGTGACTTTTGAAGGACTACTGATCTGAAACATTAATTCAGTTTCTCTCTCAACAGATGCTGCCTGACCTCCTGAGTGTTTCCAGCAAATCCTCTCCTTATAATTCTTTGAAAAACTTCTGCCAGATTTTATGGACATATGCAAGCAAAGTGGAAAAGTTGTGAGACAAACTCAAAACATTCCCATGATAGGGCTATGCCAAATGATGCCACTGCAAGATTATATTTCACAATGAAATGCCAACCTCTACAATGTAAGCAATCTTGGCAAAGTGCAATAAGCCCCAATCAGAATGAAAATTGCATGCCCTGAATGTATCAACTGAATCCAGATTCACTGTGCTGCATGGCTGACTCTTCAATTCTGACAAGTTGAAACTGTGCCACGAATTTAAGATAAGATTTCTCTATTAGTCACATGTACATCGAAACACACAGGGAAATGAATCTTTTCGCATAGTGTTCTGGGGGCAGCCCGCAGGTGTCGCCATGCTTCCGGCGCCAACATAGCATGCCCAAAACTTCTTAACCCGTACGTCTTTGGAATATGGGAGGAAACTGGAGCACCCAGAGAAAACCCACAAAGACATGGAGAGAACATACAAACTCCTTATGGACAGTGGCTGGAATTGAACCCAGGCCACTGGGGCTGTAAAACATTATGCGAACCGCTGCACTAACATGACTGCTATTGTTTTAGAATTCTAATGAAATGATTAACAATTTAAAATAATAGACATACGAAATTGGATTAAACACCACCCTTTACTTCTCTTAAATGACTGTAGTTTCTCTTGAATGTTACCAACCAGAAATCATGCAAGTCAGCATGAAGTTTCAATTACCAGACTTTTATTTCCAAAGTTAATGAAAATAAAAAAAACCTGCAGATGCTGGAAATCTAAAATAATAACAGAAAATGCTGGAAACAAATCGGCAGATCAGGCTGCGTTTGTGGGAAGAGAAAGAGAATTAACATTTCTGGGTCAAAGACCATTCGTTGGAACTGGGAAGTCGAGCAAAGAAGCTTGTTAAACTGTAAGCTTCAAACAAGGTTATCTGCTCAGTGAGTGAATGGTAGCAGTTAGACAGTGAGAACATGGACAAAAGAACTGAGTTGTGAAATGCAGAGCAAGAAGGCATGCTTGGGAGGTCAGGCTGGGCATGACCTTCACTTCTTGAGAGAAAGAAAACAAGGGGAAAAAATGCCAAACAAGCTGAGCCACTGACGACTGATACAGACAGAAAAATCAAGTTATCTCAAGGTGCAGAATTCAATAGAGTCCAGAAGACTACAACATGCCCAGACAGATGAGATGCTGTTTTTCAAGCTTGCATTGGACGTCACTGTAGCAGTGCAGGAGCTCATAAACCGATTGGTCCAAGTGGAGTGGGATGGAGAATTCAAATGGCAGGTAACAGGAAGCTCAGAGTCACCACTGCAAACTGGATGAACGTACTCTGCAAAGCAGGCATCCAATGTGCTTTCGGTCTCTCCAATAAAGAGGAGACCATGTACAGAGGCTGGTTGGGTGGAAGGACCAGGGGAGCTCTATCCTTGTTCTGTCCTGGATGAGAGGAGGTGAGAGCAGAGGTGGGGGTAATGGATGAGATGTGGTCAAGTGCTTCGTTAACAATGGCAGAGGGGAAGCCTTTTGCAATTCCCAGGTCCACTCATCCGTTCCCACCAACCTCCTTCTGTGGCACTTTCACTTGCAACTGCAGGCAGAAGTGACATTTGTCCTTCCACCTCTTCCCTTCCCAGGGACCCAAACAGTCTTTCCAGGTGAAGCAGCAATTCGCTTGCATTTCTTCCACTTTGGTACACAACATTTGGTGTTCATAATGTGGTCTCCCCTACACTGGAGGAACCAAAAACAGATTGGGTAACTGCAGAGCACCTGCATTCATTCTGCAAGGGAAACCCTGAGATTTCTATTGCCTGCCACTTTAATTCTCCATCCCATTCTCACCCATTGGTCTGTGGCCTCCTGCATTGTTGGTTAGCCCCAATGTATATTTGAGGAACATGACTTAATATTGAATTCTACAAGTTCAGGTAATTTGATTTCTCTGTTTGCATCAGTCATCTGTGAAGGTAGCTCAGCTTGCTTTTTTTTTATTTCCCTTGAAGTGGAGGACATGACCTGCTGGGCACATTCTTCCTGTTCTGCATTTCACATTCTCCTTCACTCTTTTGTCTATGTTCTTGACAAGTTTCTTTTCTCTCCTTCCCACTTCTGACGAAAGGTCTTGCACCTGAAAAACTGTTTCTATTCCCACAAATGCAGTCTAACCTGCTGAGTATTTCCAATTTTATTTCTAAAAACCTCAATGAAAGTGTACAACTCTATAGATATGGAAGGTGCTGAACGTTTCCTGTCAAGTCTGTGAATGGAATTTCCAGACTATTCCTGTCAATAATTCCATATTTCCAGAGGTCACTAAATACTATTAACATAACAATTAATTAATATATGCATTCAAACATCATGTAACCAACTGATTGAGCATGCTTAAACAATTTGTCCACATTCTAAAATAATAACATTACTTTATCTAACATTTCACCACATAGAACAGAAGGGCAAAATACAAGGACACTATAATTGCTTTTTATGAGCTTGTACCTATGCTGTCCTAAATGCCCTACACTAAGGATCTTAGCCTCAACATCTCTCTATTTTCAACAGATTAATATGATTAATTCATGGGATGAATCTATGGGATGAAGACTGAAATTAACAGAAGGAAAATTAGGCAGATTCCATAAAAGGTAGATGATTGCTCCAATGAATCATCATTATGTTAAGGATTTTGCAATGGTTAATGTATTTGGTTGAAGCTTGGAATTAGATTTGTGGATGGTGATCAACCTGGAAAGAGTACAGGGAGACAAGCTGGCCATCAGGAAGATTACTTTTGCCTAAAAATGGGTTTATACATCTTTCTACAAAAGCCAATGCTTGTTGTTTTATTTTAACAAAATCAGACATGAATGATTATCCAGGACCTTTTTCATGCTGATCTGTTACACTCAATGATTTATAATGTAATTAGTTTTTATTGAGAATATGCTGTTCTATATATACATGTTTGGAGCCTAGTTTGGAAAAAGAACTAATTAATACTACCCCAGTTGTTCTGTGCTTAGCTGCATCTTTACAATTTCCAGCTCACAAAAAAATTCACAGGAACAAACAGGAATGATAACCTTGACTTCCCCATCTCTATGATTCAATACTTCAACCATGGGGCCACGAGGAATCATTTGCAAAAAATGCTTGAAATGACTTTCTACAACCTGGGAGATAGCCAACTAAGAGCTAGTTTCCATTCAATATTTGGAATAAAAATCTTCATAAAGGAGAAATCACAAAAGTGATTAAATCAAAGTACCTCGCTGAATCTATTTATCAGGACCTCACAATTTTTCCCAGAACAACAATAAAAATAAAATCAATTTGTACCGAACTGACTGATTTGATTTCTTGTAAATGTGTCAGATTTTGACTCCACTTCTTTTATTTTACTTGTATTCTTGCATTGTTACTTTTAAATGACCAACTACAAGGTTCTCAAACAAATGATTACATAAATAAAACCATTAGTAATCCTTTATAAACTGGTTCCATACCGTATCTCAGTAGATAGGAACTAAATGGCCTCCCATTATATTGCAGGTGATTCAGGTCTCTGGTAATGTTAGTATTAAACAATGTTCCTTTCCTTGTGTCAGAAGGAATTATACACAGGACATCACATTTCAAAGGATGCCAGGGTGGCCAGAGTTTGCAGCTCATTTCACACAGATTCACATACTTAAGTCTCATTAGCCACAAGTGCCTTCAAAATTACAAATGGACCTGCTGCTTTCAATATCATGAACTTTGGTGAGGTACAAGTGGGATTTTGCATATTTACCTCTTCCTTTGCTAAATTTGACACAATCTGAATCCATAATCAAACCACTGTGCCTGATTCACTTATTTCACGTTAAAATTATGCTGATACTGATCGGATCTGAAGGCAACTATATTGAATAACAGGTGTGGTGAATGAGTCCTCTCTGGTATATATGTTTTTAATTGGTGCTTAACAAACAATTGAGAGATTTTTGCATCAATGTACATTATTGCAATTCGACCATGAAAAATATTTTGAGTGTAGGCAAAATGCATTAATAATCCAAAATGTAAATACATTTAAATATAAAAAGATTATCAATAAATGATAACTAAAAATACATAAAAATCACTCGATGCCAGAAACTCAAAATAAAAAACGAAAATACTCGAAACACTCAGCAGGTCAAGCAGCATCTGTGGAGATGTGAACAGAGTTAATATTTCAGGTTGATAAACTTTGGCTCAACGACTTGATCTGAGTTTCTTTCAGCATTTTTTTTAAAGATACACATTTATGTATCATCTTCTCCTATTTCGAGTGGCTTCAAAAGGCCTCTACAGACAACAACATTGCTTTGAAGTGTCTAACTAAGTGATTTTGGAGCAAGGCAAGTCCCACAAAACAAATAACAGATTGTTAAAAAATGTAACATCACTTGTGGGATAAACATTTGCCAGGGCACCAAAAGGAAATCCTTTACTCATCCTCATATAATGCCATGAAGTCTTTGCATTCACACGACAGAACAGATGGTACACAAAGACAACATCTCATGCAGTCTCTCAATGCTGTATAGACTATCAGTATTACACTGAATATTATGGGCTCAAATCTCAACGAATGGGGGCTAAACCTCCAGTATTCTTATTCCAGGTTGGGACAGGTTAACACCAAGCCCTGAAGAGGAAACAGTGGACCACTGTAAGATATTGAAGTTAACATAATATCAAGACGTAGCAAAAATACCGACCACAAAAGTAGGTTTACTGCCAGGCAGCAAGTACAGAAAATCAGTGAAAGAAATAGAGCAACCAGAACTCAAGACAGCTTGAAGAGTGCTTCATTATGTCTTCAGTTCATCTGCCATGTTCTGATGGGTTGATCCATAAATATTGCTTTTTGCACTGTCTCCAAAACTCTCACAAAAATATGTATGCAGAAGTAGTATTAATGAAGTTTCCACACAAATAACATAGTGTGGCGACTCACCGTCTAGTCGGGCGAACCGGCTCGGCAGTCGGGTCGCGCGTTGTCGGAGCGACGAGGCCCAAGATGGCAGCGGGCCTCGTCTTTCCGAGCGACGGGGAGAACCCGCGTGCGGGAAAGTCCTGATGACGTAGGACTTACGTCATTGCCGGTTTTTTTGGGCGGGAGTTTTCTCCCTTAAAGGGCCCGCGCAAGGTGGGAAAAAAAACCAGTTCTGTTTGGCAACCCTCCGAGTAGAGTCTTTTTTTATTCCGCGGTAGCAACCGCTACAATAGCACATTTAAGATCAGAGTGCAGCATCTTGCAAAATATTTACTGGAAGCTCCTGAATCTCAAGTCAAAATTCACAAATGTGCAGCCATGAAAGTAATCTGAATCATTTTCCCTATGCGTCAACAACATCTTTTGTGAATAAGATGGTTACCCATGTTTCAAGTTTCAACTCACAAACTGCATTTATCCCAGAAGACCAAAAGAGTTTTTGCCTAATGTTCCACCTTTTTGATGGTGGGTTTGACAGTGCTGCAGTCTCTAAACACTGCAGTCTCTAAGCACTGCACTGAAGTGTCACCTTGGATATGTGCTCACAAACTGGAGCAGAGTTTTCTTGGTCTGAAATGAGAATGTTACCACTGAGTTACAGCTGATACCAACTGTGTTCATTAGCAAAGTAATTTCGAGTAAATAACTACAGAGTTAATGGCCCAAAAATTCTTCTATGCACTCTGGAAAAAACGCGGCTGTGCAGTGAAAAAACTAGTTTAACCTGGAAGAGAGCAATCTTGCACACATTTCTAGGTGTTTTAGAGCTCATGAAGAAAGTTGACTCCTGACTTTTGGGTGGGATTTTTGTTCACATCTCCATCATTTTTCTGGCTGAAAGTTTCCCAATTGTGCAATGTCCAAAATTATTCACCAGCATGACTTTAAACCTTACTGGTTGAAAAGAAAAGGATCTTACTTATTCACATAACAACCATGTTTTATTAACCCAATCTCCATTGAAGCACTGCTATTTGAAGAACTAAGCCTCAAATTACATGCTTTATCCACTCTGCAATCTGTGATCTCAAATACAATCTCACACACTTGCCTGGATGGCTGTGCCCAAAGAGATCAAGTTCAGTTATTCTCAGGATCAGGATTGCCGCTAATCTCTGCCACATCTTTCAGTTTTTTGTTCACTATTTCATTTGCGAGGCCACCCAAGGTCCACTTCAAGAGGGGAGACATCACTGAGCCCACAGGAGTCGGCAGTGCAGACTTGGCACATCCAGTCATGAATGCTGGTGGACGATGAAACAACTCACTGGAGGAGGAAGCTCCACAAACGTCCCCGTTCTCAACGATGGGGGGAGCCCAGCCCATCAGTGCAAAAAAAGAAAGCTGAAGCCTTTGCAAGAATCTTCAGCCAGAACTGCAAAGTAAATGATCCATCTTAGCCTCTAAGTAGTTGGCATCTATCATGCTGGGATTCTTCAGCCAATTCAATTCACTCCACATGATATCAAGAAATGGCTAAAGGCATTGGATTGTGCAAATGCTCCAGGCCCTAACAACATTCTGACAATGGTACTGAAGACCCGCACTCCAGTGCTTACAACGCCCTTGGCCAAGCTGTTCTGGTTCAGCTACAACACTGGCATCTAGCCAACAATATGGAAAATTGCCCAGCTATGTCCTGTCCACAAGAAGCAGTACAAATCCAAGCCGGCCAATTACTGCCCCATTAGCCTACTCTCGATCAAAGTTATGGAAGGGATGGAGTTTTCAAACAGCACTTGCTTAGCAACAACCTGCTCACAGAAAGCTCAGTTTGGGTTTCACCAAAGTCATTCAGCTCTTGACCGCATTACAGCCTTGGTCCAAACATAGACAAAAGAGCTAAACTCCAGAAGTGAAGAGAGAGTAACTGCTCTTGACATCAAGGCAGCATTTGATCGAGTATGGAAACAAGAAGCCCTGGCTAAACTGGAGTCAATAGGAATCAAGGGGAAATCCCTTTGCTGGCTGGAACCATACCTAGCACAAAGGAAGATTACTGTGATGGGTGGAGGTTAATCATCTCAGCCACAGGATCTCTCTGCAGGAGTTCCTCAGGGTAGAGGCCTAGGCCCAACCATCTTCAACTACTTCATCAATGACCTTCAATGTTCACTGATAATTACTCAATGTTCAGTACTATTCATGACTCCTCAGATAATGAAGCAGTCCACAACCAAATGCAGCATGATTTGGACAATATCCAGGCTTGGGCTGATGGGTCGCAAGTAAAATTTGCTTCACGTAAGCACCAGGCAATGAAGATATCCAATAAAAGAAAATCCAGCAATCACACCTTGACATTCAATGGCATTACCATCACTGAATCCCACAGTATCAACATCTTGGGTTTACTATAAAGCAGAAATGTAACTGGAGTAGCCACATACACAATGTGGCTAAGAGAGCTACAATGGGCCTTCCAATCCTACAACCTCTACCAGCAAGAAGAACAAGGCTAGCAAAAGCAAGGGAACACCACTACCTTTAAGTTGCCCTCCAAAGCACAAACCAACCTGACTTGTAAATGTATCATCATTCCTTCACCGAAACTAGGTCAAAATCCTGGAATTCCCTATTTAACAACATTGAAGGTATATCACCCCTCAAGGACTGCAGTGGTTCAATAAGACAGCTCACCACCACCTTCTTAAGGGCAATTAAATGCTGGCTCAGCCTGCAATGCCCACATCCTTTGAATTAACAAAAAAAATACACTCGAGTAGGCAGAGGGGTGCTACTTACATGGTGATCTTTATGGGATTTTTACAAACAAGTTTATAATGACAATGCAGTAAACACATTTCTAGCTCACTGTATTCTTCACCTGATCAAAGCAACATAAACTGTGAATGTCCTCGGGATTAGCTCAGAAACTTGCCAGGGTAGCAGGATAGATGTTGATTTAGTTGTCAGAGATCTGCAACACTACTGGCCCAGGGAAGCCTTGAGTCATAGAAGTTTGTGGTCGAAGTTGGGTGGTAAATCTGGTAAAGGTAATCTGGTAAATCTTGAAACATTGTGTGGCTGGAGAAGTATAACTGTTCCCACTGGCTTAAATAAACCTGTGAAGAACTCATTTTCAAGAAACATGCATGTCATTCTAGACAACTTTGTGATTGAATCCTGACCAGTGCAGTCATTAATCAGTTGGCAGTTAACATGGTATTCAGATTCCTATCAAGTCATCATAATATGATTTAGCCTTTAAATTTTAGCTCCTGCTTTTCTGGGATGCAAAGCCTTCCTATTGAAAACAGGTACTGTGGAAAGGTTATCAACCTGAAATGATAATTCTGTTTCTCTCTCCACAGATGCTGTCCAACTTGTTGAGTATTTCTTTTTATGTAAGGTGGCTCCCATGCCTGATCAAAATAATTGGCATTGGTGGCAATGGTAGAAATGCTTGTGAACTCCATGGTCTTATAATCTTTTTGTGCATTTATGCTATGCATCACAAGTGGCGGTGGTGGAGTGGGAGAAAGATGCAAGGGCTGCAGTGGAGGGTATCACGTAACAGATATACTGCTCAAAACTTTTAATATCTGGTCATTGGTTTAAATCTTGAACTTTTCAGAATAAAAGCAACAGTTTATAATCCAAAACAAAAGGTGGTCCAGAGAAAGCAGAGTGCTTAAACAATATTTATGCACCAAGCAAGCTGAACTTAAACCATTTTTTTTCATAATTTTGGCAAAATCACCTGTTTAAAATAGTACATGGTACTTTACATGGTGCATAAATATTCTGCCACCTCTTCTCCTGAACTCAATTGACAGTGAATAACAAATCACTATTAGCAGGGCCTTCTGGTATGAAAGGTAGCAGAAAGCAAATGATCTCTGACCCAAATCATGGAGAAATGTGTTTGAGTCCAAGGCTGACTGTTCCCTCTCAACTTGCTCTGCTTATCTGGATAAGTATGAGTCGCATTCAGCTGATTTGGAAGGATGAAATAATGATCAACAATTCCCCATTATGCTTTACTCAATCTGTTCTCTCTTGTCAATCAATCCTGGTACAATGCCAATGTGATGGGCAAGTTCATGACCCAGAAGATATTCATAATTTGGAGAACAGATATGACAACGTGAAGTTGGTTTTGGACAGAAGGTGCAGAACAGCAAAGGAATGCTTTTCATGGACTGTAAACTTTTAATGACTGAACAGCTGGTTAGATTCAATACATTTTTAAATCACTTATGATGAAAATAAATCAAGTGAAAAATCAATCAAATTAAATGTATTTAATATAATAGAATTAAAATAATCATTTTTGGAACAAGTACTTGATTAATTACCAAAGGCTGACCAATGGTTTAGGTTCAATGATAAATAAATTATTCTGAACAAAATGACATTATAATTTTATACAGCAGTGTTATTGTACAACATGCTTGATATGGATCACACCAAAGTACACAAAGAGGCTTAAGTGTAACTGCATTCTAAGATCAAGATGACAGGGCAGTTAATGAGCCATAAAATTGCTTTCTTTAGAGTGTAAAATGATCTTGGAGTTGAAGGCACCTTTAAAGCTGCAATATATTAAAATGACATGTTTTTGAAAAATGTATTGCATGGAGAAAAAATTATAAAAATAATAATGTTTACATCGCCAGTCCTGATAACTTTATATGCGTAACCTCTCTGCTCAGCTTAGTAATGAATTGTTCCAACATAACCAAAATATTTGTAATATAAATTCACATTTCATAAACAGGTCCCATTAAACCAGTCCAAACATCCTTATGATGAAAAGATTTCTTAAAATGTGAATGCCAACTCCAGCATATTCTCTACAACATATGAGCACCACATTAAAAATCTCTCGTATTCATGTGGTGAACTATTCCTATTACCTTCCAATTTATTCTCCAGAAGGTGCAACCAGACTTTACTACATCATTAGGACCATACATTTTTCAGGCCTTTTCTCATCCAAAAGGTTTGCATTGGGCAAAGTAAAATTTCTAGTCACGTATGGACTTCAAAAAGATTTTAAAAAAAGGTAGTATTCCTACATTATGACATGATAGAGATAAAACAAATTTTTTTTAAAAAAACATCCTCAATTTATTGTTTTCAAATAAACTTACAAACTTTATTCCACAATGTGCCATAATTAATCTTCTTCTTTTGCTAGAAATGAAAGCTCTTATTTCAAATTGGAAAAGTTAGAAATCTGGCAAATTTTCTACAAAATATTGAAAATTGATTTTCAAATCCCACAGAATACATGTGTTCTCTGCAACGTGTTACATGAGATGAAAACACACTAAGATCAGCAGCTGAATGGAAGTCAGAGGGTAGGAGTCAATCAGAACTCTGGGTCCTGACATGGCAAGTGGCACACAGTGCTGGCAACTTAACAGTGATCAAAGTATTTGCCACTTCTAAAAATCACATTCTGAAGCCCCAAATGGAGTTAAAAGCATGCATTTTCTTTCCTGGGCCTGATGGCTGCACCCTTGCCTTCAATCCAAAAATTGCATTTGAAATCCCATTCCAGAGAATTAAACATAATCCAGGATCTCAATTCAGTGGAGAACTGAAGGTACAATATGCTGCGCTTCCTGAGATACATTTTCAAATATGACATTTAAATGATGCCTTGCCTGTAAGATCCCAAGTGCTCATCAAAAAAAAGTGAAACGTGTGAAAAGTTCTCCCTAATCTGATGGCCAGTACTTATCTCTCAACCAGCATTATTAAGCGTGGAGACTTGCGTTTTATTGCTAGCATAGCCAGCTTTCACCGTTCACCTTGTTATCAACCATCTTGAGAGGTTAGCAAGCTTTTCAGCCTACATTTTCTGGTATCAATTTGAAATTGGTCCCCCGTAGAGTCAAATTGTGGCAGCTGCAGTAAGTAGATCAATCAACGGTGTAATTGTTTAACCAATCAGATTGAACAATTCACATGAATGCACAGAAAGTAAAAACAAGATTAATCATTGTACAGAGTAAAAAAAAAGATTTGGACACAAATAGGATTAAGAAAAAGTTTAATTCAAAACACATGGGTAAGAAGTTCAAATTCTCTCTCTGGAAAAAATCTTCAGTTGTTTATTTCTTTTCAAGGACTAGGACTCCACACTCGTAAAACAGAATTTTCAGAGCAGGAGAATTGTTCAGAAAGATGAATCATTAAAGTAGGACATTGCCAATAAGTGGAAAGACTACACAGGGTTAATATGCATATTATTCTATAATGCATATAGTAAGAGGATACATTTCTACTACATGTACGTTAGAGCTGGTTTGTGTAGCTAAACTAACAGGTTCAACAGTATGAGATCTTTCAGATAAAAACCCACCATCATTTGACCATAGCAGTTTATGTCTTCAGATCGAGACAAAAGAGTGCAGGTTCTTGAATCTGGAACAAAAAGCAAGCTGCTGGAGGAATTCAGCAGGGCTCCTCCAGCAGCTTGCTTTTTGCTCCAGATTCCACCATCTGCAGACTCTTGTGTCTCCATTTTACTGCTCCACTGCAAAGTCTCTTCAAATGCATGCCCATTTTGAAGGAGTTTTCTTCCTCTCTTCAGCAGGAGTTCTGTGAGATCCTCCCTTACTGCTCCCCCATAGCTTCTACTGTTCTTCAAACATGTTCTTACTCAGACTCACTACTAAAGCCACATCCTTCCTTTGTACTTGATTTGCCACCATTTTGTCCTGTGTGGCTTCCAGTTCCATTTTCAGGCCGCCCAGTTCGGTCCCCATTGGGATCTCAGGTATGTACATTTCATTCATCATTTCTCCCTTTAGTTTTCCCTTCCTATTCTACTCTTTACTCCTTCTGCCATGCATTGGTACCTTCTGCCCCTTTCTCTTTCTCAATCCCAGCTCTGGGGCTCAGTTTTCCCAGATGTGCTGAGATCCACTCTTTTCTTTGTCCTCCACTGAATCCACTCCTTCAACCAGCAATCCTTTGTGTTCCAACTCCTTACACCGCACGGGCATCTTCCCACTCTCGCGCTTGTCCCCAGGCTCCCAACACTGAGCATCGGCTTCGCTATTCTCCACCCTGCCTCTGTCCTCCCTCTCTCCTTCTGATCCACCCAGGTCCTTTCACACACACACTCTTCTTTCCAACCTTTCTCTATCTCTCTCTCTCTAACCCCAATTACTCTTGTCTCTTTCCCCTCTACCACTTGGTTCCATCTACCTATCACCCAGACATTCAACCCACTGGGTCCCTTATTCCCTCCACTCTGTATACCGTTCCCATCTGCCCACCATCCCTTCCTTATCTGGTTCCACTCATCACCTTCCGTTATCAGATTCCATAATCTGCAGGCCTTTATTATTTCCACTTAGCACCTCCGAGCCTTTGTCACTATCTCCACCCTTCCCTCCCTCACCTGGATCCACCTATCATTTGCCAGCTCCTGCCTCACCCTTCCCCCTCACCTTTTGATACTGGCCACCTCCCCACTAGCCTCTCAATCCTGATGCACTGTCTTGACCCAAAACATCAACCATCCTTTTGCCTCTACAAATGCTGCCTGACCCACTGACTTCCTCCAGGGTAACCAGCAGCCTGAGTTGGAACAAGGGCCTGAAATGAGGCACATGGACAAAGTACGCAATAACAATATATTGAGGGGCAATGACGTATATCAAGTTAGTGCAGGCAAAGCAGATGGTTC
This sequence comes from Pristis pectinata, assembly GCF_009764475.1. NCBI lineage: Eukaryota > Metazoa > Chordata > Chondrichthyes > Rhinopristiformes > Pristidae > Pristis > Pristis pectinata. The sequence goes on along the minus strand of NC_067408.1, from coordinate 83,545,657 downwards.
AATGGGAGAGCACACAGTAAAACACACAGACAGCCTTGGGAGGAATGTGGTAATTAGGAATGATGGACATGGTTTGGTGCCATCACTAAAGCCATAACTGAAAGAAAGGGATGCTTTAGGCAAGAGACCATCAGACCCAACTAGAAGCAAAAGTGTGCGAGGCACGTGGTGATGTCAGAAGTGACTGATAACTTGGGTTGGTCAAGTGATAAATGAACATTTGTGCTTTGATGAAGGTGTTGTACCTTATCACTATGCTTTGGACAGTTGGAGAGTGTGATTATGCCCCTCCTGAAGATATGATGAATCAGTCGATAAACACTTCTCTATTTGAGCTAAATATAGACATCTGAGTGATTTTCTTGTTCCACAACAGTCACTTAAGAACTCCAGATTCTATAAGCTCCACTGAGTGAAATGATCTTTCATGGAGAATTAGTGGGCAATTAGATCAGGATATGCCTTAAGATGGATGTCTATGGATTCCATCTGTGATGACTGCAAAGATGCATCCCATTATGGAGCAGGGCTTCACTGACTTTTGAGTTTCCTTTTTCAGCTGCACGTACAGCATAGAACAATACAGCACAGGAACATATTCTTTGGCCCATGATGTTGTGCCAAACTAAATAAGCTAATAACACGTATTTAAACTAATCTCTTCTGCCTGCACATGGTCCATAACCCTCCATTCTCTGCATATTTATGTGCCTACCTAAGAGCCTCTTAAATGCCTCCATCACCACCACTAGCAACACATTCCAGACACCCACCACTTTCTATTTAAAACAAAACTTATTCCGCACACCTCCTTTGAACTTTCCCCTCTCACCTTAAATACATGCCCTCTAGTATTAGACATTTCGACCCCGGGAAAAAGATACCTGCTGTCCCCTCTATCTGTGCCTCTCATAATTTTATAGCTTCCATCAGGTCTCTCCTCAGTCTATACTGCTCCAGAAAAAACTAGCCGAGTTTGTCCAACCTCTCCTTGTAGCACATGCCCTCTAATCCAGGCAGCATCCTGGTAAACCTCTTCTGCAGCCTCCCCAAAGCCTCCACATCCTTCCTATAATGGGACAATGAGAAATGAATGCAACATTCCAATTCTGCCTAACCAGAGTTTTATAAACTTCCTGACTCTTGAACTCAATGCCTGAACTAAAAAAGGCAAGCATGCCATATGCCTTCTTTACTACCCCACCAGGAGCTATGGACTTGGACCCCAAGACCTCTCTGTACATCAACACTGTTAAGTACCCTGCCATTAACTGTGTACTTTCCCTTTACATTTGATCTCGCAAAGTGCAACACCTCAAACTTGTCTGGATTAAACTCCATCTGCCATTTCTCTGCCCATATCTGGAAATGATCTATATCCCACTGCATCCTTTGGCAATCTTCTACACTATTCACAACACCACCAATCTTTTCGTCATCTGCAAACTTACCAACCCACCCATCCACACTTTCATCCAAGTTATTTATATATATCACAAATAGCAGAGGTCCCAGCACGGATCACCACGGAACACCACCAGTCATGGACCTCCAGCCAGAATAAGACCCACCAACCACTACCCTCTGTCTTCTATGGGCAAGCTAATTCTGAATCCAAATGGCCAAGTCACCATGGATCCCATGCACCTTAATCTTCTGGATGAGCTATGATGGATCTTGTTGAATGCCTTGCTAATGACCAGTGTTACCATTAGTATTAAGTACAAATGTAACAGATGCTGACAGGATTAGCAGAACAAAATCACCAGCATTTTCTGGTTATTGACTTATTAATATTCCTGGGAACACTTAACAGCAAATCGTCTGCCAAGACTCCAACATTACAACAGTGGTGACACATGAAATATCTTACAAGTTAGTGAAAGGTCATCAATGCAGGTTCCTTCTTTATGCATGAAAAAAAAGGGTAAAAATTAGAACATAAAGGAAGGACTTCAAAATATGGTACAAATGTTCTTGTTTCAGCAATGTAATCTGTTAGGAAGTGTAACCTTCTTCAGAATTAATATATCAAATGCTGCTGCAGGCCTTTACACCCAGCACTGTTAAACAAAGAATGATTTTTCTGTAGAAAAAAAATATCAATACAGGTTTGATAATGAAGGAGAAACATTGCAGACAATCAAAGTTTCCTGCATAATCCAGTAGTGGAGATCCTGCCAGGGAAATTAGTTACTCTGATTGATATCAGAGATTAACAAATCTGGGTTTGTTAATCTTGGTCAGAGATCTTGTCCTCATTGCAATACGTTTTACAAATATGTCTTTTTTAATATTTTGCAGTTCTAAAAGGTGCCTCCATCTCTGAGATGATTTTACACTCTGAAGAAAATAACTTTATGCATCATGTTACACACTGACAGCTGTCCTATGCAAAGCACAAAAATTACCTACAGTGCTTTGAATAATAATCCATGCATGACTGTACAGCAGTACTGCTCAGTGGATTGAAATTCTCAACACATGAATCTTTCAATGCAAACTGGAAAAGGAAATCTAACAAAGTCTCATTGTACGGTGCACATGCATGTACAGACAACCTTAATCTACGGGCCAGTTTATCTGTAGCTATTAACATTTCATCATGATCTCTGTACCAGGAGGACAGAGCGACATGACAAAACATAACAACAAGCAGACAGGAAAGGAGAGCCCCACAACAAAGACTTTGAATAAGCCTAAGAAGTCACAATGGAAAACAACATAATGAATGGAGAGAGGGTGGAGTTGGCTGCTGCTTCATCTTTCTTATTTTCCATGCTAATTTCTTATTCATTAACTCCCCCCTCACCCATACATTACAGCCTTTTGAAAATACTTTCCCCATGTTTGTGCAAGTCCTCACAAGAAGATGCTGCAGTTGCTAGAATGCAACTCAACACCCTACAACGCCTGTTACAAGCAGAAGCACATTAGATTTAGACAGTTTGTGGAAGGCAATTATGAGTGAGGTAACTGAAAGTGATTTGCAACTAATTTTCCCACTGTGAGGCTCCACAAACTGCACACTAACTGAACTTTCCCAGCACAGCTGCAATGTTGGCATCTATTCAACTGTTAGAAAATTGGTGAGTTGTATCTCATCCAAAGAAAATGCAAGGCAAATCCAACCTGGCAAATCACAATCTCACCCTCAATCATAAATAAAGTGATGAAAGTAACAATCAAAAATATAATCAAATAGCACTTATTCAGCAATAACCTATTTACCTATGTTTCCACAAAATTGGCTCTGGACCACTGTTTTTTCTGTAGCAAGTTTCTCATCTCCTAAATCTCATCAATCTCATACATAGTATGCACAAGTGAGGAATGAGGTGAGATACTTTCCAATTGTCTGGACTATTACATCTGCAGTAACATAAGCAGCTCAGTTTCACCCAGGGCAAGGTGATTAGTTCGACCCATTAGATTAATGATCTATGATCTTTATCAGCACTGGTGCAATGTGGCAGTAGTGTGAACTATCTGCAGGATGCACAACAGGAACTCATCTAAGTTCCTTATTTGTGATGCTTAAGATCATTCCCTAGTTTAATTATATGAAATTTTAGTAAATAGTCACCTCATATTTATAAGGCTGAATTGTTTGTGTTTTGAGATTTTCCATTTCAATTTTAATACATTCCAATAGAGACACAGTTGCAAAAAACAGGGAAATTATACCTGTTGAATACCTGTCCCTCAATCAACAAATCTAAAAACAATCATGTCATTATTATGTTTATGAGAACTTGCTGTGCACCAATTAGCTGTTGCATATGCTCCATTTCAAAAGTGACCATACTTAAAAAGTCAAATTCATTAGTTGTTTTTAAGATATCCTGAAGGTCAGAAATGGCAATTTGTCAATGCAAGTTTCCTTATGCCTTGAAACATAATGCTATTTGGCAAGGACCATGTTTGATCGATCATGTGGTCTCCTCTATATTCAATCTACAAGCATAACAAGCCACTGATCGCCTTCACTTTAATTCTCTATCCCTACACTACTCTAACCTCAGTTTCCTACTCTGTAGCAAAAAATCTAAGGTATTCTTAAGGAAGAATAACTTATTTTCCAACTGAGATTACTTCATTCATGAATAGGCCAAATCCAGTTCAACTATTTCGGTGAACAATTCTGCTGATCCTGCTTACACTACCGAAAAACAATTTATTTTATTGTCCCAGTGCAATCCTCTTTTGCCTTTGGTCATTTAATCTCTTGATCCTTCCATTCACTGGTTTTCTCTGCCTCTGTTCTTAAAACTGCTCCTTCACTGAATCTTAAAACTTTGTAATTATGAAAAATGATTGCAAGTTGATCAAGTTGCCCTTTACATATTTGTAATTATACTTGAGTATGTGTCTCACCACTATCATGAAATATGTATGTTCAATCCTGAATCTATCATAGAACACTACAATTGCAAATCACGTGAAAACAAAATTCAATCACAGTATATAAAATACACGCTATTCTTTAAGGTTAAGTTGCATATCGTACATCTCTCAACATTCACAGATTCATAATGATGACCATGTGTCATTTTTGTTGTTCTTAGATTTGCTCACACAACAAGCAAGTGGAAGCATCATGCCTTGATTTTCTGCAGCTCTGAGCAGAAGCTGTCGATTGGAAGAAACTGCCTCCAGCTGCAAATATTGTGCATTTACATGTGTACCACTGCCTACGTCACTGTGCGCTCTGCAGCACTGATAGGCATTTGGTGGTCCATAAGAAAACTGCAAACAGAACAATGAAGACTTGAAAATTATGTAAATGTAAAGCTACCTTATCTGGACTTCCAAATTGCAAGGCAGAAACTCAATTTCTGCATTCTTAGAAGATTCTGTATTTTTTGTATTGATCAAAAGAAGTGAAACTAAACTTCAGAACAGCCACCTATTCCTTCAATCCCCTTTGTTTAGCTCAAGTGGTTATTGCCCATAAACGGAATTTACATAGTTCCTGCAGCACAGAAATATCATATTATATAAAGCATCTTATCATTTATGTCCAAATTTCCTGCTGTTGCATTCCATCCAATTCATAAAACTGATATTTATCAAGCTCATTTCAAAGAGTAAGTCAGCACAGCAGGATCAGCACTGAGAATTGAGTACAAAGGTATGACTGACAAAAACGTTTCCAGTTTCAGCCATGTAGAAATGGTTCTGAAAACATCTTTACATACAAGTTCATCCTTTTACCTTTGGTTGCTTACCCTTCCGGAGTACCCAGATAGTAAAGATTGATCTTTTGGACACTGTTGCAAGGAGCACAAAAAGCGCAAGAAAAAGGAGCAGGGTTAGGCTATTTGACAATTCGAGTTTGCTTTGTCATTCATTAAGATCACAGGTGAGTTCATACCTCAAAACTATTATTCTGCATTATTCCCATATCCCTTAATTCCCTTAATATGCAGGAATTAGGATAAAATAACATTAAGGAAATTGTGTGCTATTGATATTTTCCTTGCAAATTTTTGTTTATTTTTTTATGAATATGTTACCAATAAAAAATGCTGCTTGATTGGATGCATGAGTCCAATTATATCTTAAAATCTACTGGAAAACCTCCAACCAAAAATCACCATGGTAATTTATCACAAGGATAATGCATGACTCCTGCTCAACCACTCAGCCCTGAAAGCCAGATTTGTACTGAGATTTGTCATGAGTAAGCCTTTGTCTCAGTGGTTCACTTCTGCTTTTATATTTTAAGGTGCAAGGTTTAAACCTCACTCCACTTAATCCCACTCAATGAAGACTAAAGCTCTTACTCTAAATTCTATTTGGCATTCAGTGGAATACTTATATCTGATGGATTTGTTTGTGGGTTTTCCCCCATGCCTTCCCTCCATCCTCTCATCATTTGAGGAATTTAGGAAACCAACAAGACCTCAGTACATTTGGACTAACATCCATCATCAAAGATCCCCACCATCTTTTTGCAGCTACTATTGGGAAGGAGGTACAGGAGCCTGAGGTCCCACACCACCAGGTTCAAGAACAGCTACTTCCCTTCAACCATTCAGTTCTTGATCCAACCGGCACAACCATAATCAGTACAGTTTAGCAACACTATGACCACTTTGATCACTTTTGCACCAAATGGACTTTTTTGTTGTTCTTTCCTGTAGAAATAGCATACAATTTGTTTAATTTAGGTTTTTCTTGTGAGTGCTGCTTATATGATGCTATATGCCTGTGCTGTTGCCTCAAGTAAGTTTTTCATTGCACCTGTGCATACACGTACTTGTGCATACAACAATAAACTTGATTTTGACTTTGACTAGCCAACCCTCTGATGACATAACAACACACATGGTCATGGAAGGAATACTCACTGGAACCGCAGTCAGTGTCAGCCATGTGTCAGGAGGTTTATGGGCTGAAATCCAAAGCACAGAAATCTCTTGTGCAGTACTGAGCGAGTGCTGTCCCACCAGAGGCATCTATTTTCGAATGAGATGTTTAAACAAGCCTTGAATTGTCGAATGATCCAAAATGCTCCAACACCGTTCATTCTAAAACAAATGTGTGCTTCCGGTATTCTGGCCAACAGTTATTCCTCAATTATTATCACAGAAACAGATCATGATTTAGTGGAAGTGTACTGCACCCAATTTGGCTGCTGCATTTGCAACATTACAATTGCATTTCAAAGAGTACTTCATTGGCTGTGATGTGTTTTGGCTTGATCAAGGGCTAAGAAAAATGCAATATAAATCTAAATCCTCATTTTATTTTCCCTATACTCATGAAAAATATAGATTGGAACATTCAGAAGATAGGAAGTTAAAATTCATAAACAGAACTGAAAAATAAATATTCATTTTTAAATCATGGAAGTGTTATCATATTCTAAAGAAATGACAACCATGTCATGCTATATAATTCATTTCCCATGACTAGCGAGGTTGTTCAACAGCAATTATGCTGAAACTTAGTCACATTATGTTTACCAAAACTGAAGGTTGAAGTTATTGTTAAGTCATTGGTTTTGTATTGATTCCATTAGCAGAGATTTTAACAACGTAGTATGATGAGGAGTGGGCCATCACAGACATCATTTAAAAAAAAATCCCTGTGGCCAGTGCATAAGCAATGTCCAGAATTTGTTTTTAATTTTAGAGTACTGATGATGAGCACTGCTGCCTCACTAATACATAAATTTTATATCAGTAAAAACTGATCCTTTGGTAACATCAGCTTAAATATATGCTAATAGGAATGCTGTATTCATTTCATGTGGCCCTTGAGAGTTTATAGCACATACATGTGTCCACAAATACATCAGCTTAAAGATATATGTGATGTTTAACAGTAAAGGAAAGTAACTCCAAAACACAAGTTAAAAATAAGCCACAAGCTTATGACAAACGACACAAGTACAAATGGTCTACAAGCAAATTTAGAACTTATGTTTGGACATTTAGCTTCAAACAACAAGAAATTAACCTATGATAGAAACCCAACAATAAATTCTGAAATTATGCTGTAGGACAGATCCTTTTTGAGTAGTTAAAATGGGCTGAATTGCCTTTTTCCTTTATATTTGGTTTGTGATGTCTTAATGTTCAGTTCAATGAGTGCCTCTTTATAAGCTTGAGCTCTGAACTAAAAATCAGTTTCATAGTTCTTCCTCACGCCTCCATACTTATGCTCCTTTAAAGTTAGAATAACCAGATTTGTGCATAAAATTCCATGTGTGCTGACACAAAGGATCTTTAATTGAATGTTCCAAGTAAACACAAGGTTGCTCTATGAAAATAACCTCAAGATGTAATTCTGTATTGAAATCTTCAACAATTCCCATATCAAGCAACATTTAGGAAAATGTTAAATCTGACTGCAAGCAAAATATATCCTCTTACCACTCCAGGAAACTTTTTGCTTTGATGTTTAACTGTGTTCTCTACAGAGCATTTCTGAGAAACACATGCATTGTCAAAAAATGCTCTCATTTTTGAGAATGGGCACTGACAAGCCCAATCTGCTTGTCAGTGCCAGGCACAAAAGTTCTTAACACTGCTCAAAGAAGAGGGGCGCACTCTCCTGCTGTCCTGACCAATAGCCCTGTGTAACATAAATTTAAAAATAAAAACGATTTATTTTCATGCATTATATGCTTATAAACTGGCCTCTTTAGCCACCTCAGAACCCACAAAAAACAGGAGGAATTAAATTATTCTCAATCCCAAGGAATAGCTTCAGAAGAAGAAAACGAATTTACAATGAGGGCTGCTCAGGCATCATCTGCTTTTTAGGGATTGTGTCAGATTTTGTGAAGCTTTAAATCAGCTTTGACTTGGTGTCATGTACACACAAAATAATTATTCCAATACCTACATATTGTTGAACCTTCGTAAAGAAAAGAAGAAACGCAATGTATAATATTTATTGCCACAAAGCTAGCACTTTACAATATTGTACAGATTTGAAGATACTCAAAAACTATTGGGATTTGGCAGTGATTCAGTGAACCTCTGCAAAGCCTTCAAACCTCAAGAATCGAGACAAGTGCTTTGACAGAGCAGCTTCTTCACAATTCACGCCATGATTCAAATGTTACGCATTTCAATTCTTTGGGCCTGAAGACACAGCCTGTAATAATTTTGGCTATCGTGATTGACCATCTGCATCTCATTGAATGGACCAATCAAAAGCCTACATGACAATGTTAGGTTTGCTGAAGAAGTTGATCTGCATACTGGAAAGAAAAGTTGAGAATCTAACATTCCTTCAAAATAGCAAGAGCTATTTTCTGTCATCGAGTGAGAAACACTGAAGTGTCAAATAATTTATTTTTAAATACTACCGTAATATATGAAATGAAAGATACATTCCAAACGATACCAACTTTGGATTTCTGGAAATTTAACAGCCTAGATTTTACGGATAAATACCGGCAATTCCACGTGGATTTGCCAATATTTCACAATGCAAATACTGTATTTTCAGCACTCACACAAGATCATTAAAATACTAAACTTACTGGCCAAGCTCAGCCATTAGAGTCCAGTGAGAGAGGTTATTTCCATATTAGTTCCATATTTCCTTACTTAACTTAGCCTGTCAAGATCATGCCGACTTACAGAGAAATCCCATTCTCCCACTCATTTTTTCCTGTAACATATTCTTCCCATCAATTCTACCACACACCCAGATGAGGGGCAACTTAAAGTGACCAATTAAACATCCAACCCACACATCTGGGAAGTCAAAGGAAACTGTTGCACCTGGAGGAAACCGTTACACCTGGAGGAAACCCACACAATCACAGGGAGAAATTATAAACTCTGCACAGGCAGAAATGGAGGTCAGGATTTCAATCTATTCCAGTTTATTTCTTTACTATTTAGCTGTGCTTTGGTTCATTTTATTGCTTACACTTATAAAATCCTTTTAAAACTTTCTCTTCATTTCATTTTTCTGAAACATTCAAAAAAAATCTCAGAGCTTTGACAGCTCCAGGGAAGTTTCAAAGGTTGGTTTTTCTGCAGGGATTGGCTCCAATCCATTGCATAATTTGAATTACTGCTGCTTAGATTATCCTTTCTCAACTCCAGGATCACCTCGCCAAACAAAATCAACCTTCTGAATCTGGCTGAACAAAGTTCGATATGTGGTTACAGTAGGCCGTGAGTGGGAGGAGCATGCCTGTGGTTATAAAGTCCAAGCTAATGACAGCTTATTTCAACCATACAGTACTTTCCATTATAATCTATAAAACAGAGTCAGTTTTTCTAATGGGACTGCCTTCATAATATCACCTGTTGGGAACATGAACATTTTAAAAATCTAGTTTCTTAATACTGTAGAGTGGCATTGAGAGCTATTATCAAATGTTTCTTTCTGCTTAACAGATTTTTAAAAGCTAGCTCACATGAAAAGAAATGAAACTGTTGCACAGGGTACCACATTTATAAGCTCTGTAGAATTTATCTTTGGCATATCAAAGTACAGCTGGATTGTCACCACATAAAGAAGAAAACCAAAACATAATTAGAATAAAAAGCTTGAGTAAGTACTTTATCATGTTCCACACATTTTCTGCTGTGTGAATGTATAAAAATGTAATGGCAAAAAAATTGTCAGAATCGTCAAAATAATCTAAATCACAAGTTAAAAAGATGAGCTTGTTCCAGCCACAGACATTTAATTAAGATGGCTCATTTTAGCGTGTTAAATTTGAAACTTGCTCCATTGACAAGCTCCCTAACTACCAATGGCATCTTGAATTCTTCAGCAACAACTCTTAAAACTAAATATCTGTCATATAACAAAAAAAAATCATTTCCAGTAATTACATTTCTAATCAGTTCCAATTTCCTATCAGGTCAGAACATAATATACCCTGGATATACTCTGCCACTGAAGTGGAAATAGTGGAACCACTGAAAGATCATCAATTAACATGATGTAAAGTGATGGAGGAAGAGCAAGTATGTTAAATTTTCTTTACCATGTTCATGAAACAAACTATTGGTAGACATCCCCTCATGGAAGCTGAATTTCAGCCAGGAAGCACTGAGGGATGAGGAATGGCAAAGACTGAAAGAAACAGAAATTTCAGAGAAGACAATTACTGACTGCTTGAGATCTCAGGGCAAAGCCCTTCGCTAATACTTCTTGTTATAGGTAGTTTGTCTCTTCATTCTTTGGAGATTGCTTCACTGTATCTTCACATCATCTGTTTTGATCTCTGGTGCTAATCCAAAAAAATAAATGACTTCTCACCTTATCTTTTCATTTTGCACAGAAATTGTGCACTCTAAAGCTGTACTGAGTGAACACTGGGAAAGCTTCCACACACAAAACATGGTGCAGTTAATATGAGAAGGAATGCCTTGCAGAACATTCACTTGAGGCTTGTAGAATGTTGGGCAAAACCCACACATGCATGGTGCAGAAAATGCTCAGGATCATTTGGAAAATGCTGGAAACTCAGACCAGACATATTCTGTCAACAAACCAGCTCCCTTTTTCCAAGTACATGCATGGTATCAAACTTCAAACATTGTAATGACATGTTTAGCAATGTGCTTTAAATGACAAATTCATTGCTATAATTTGTGAAAGGATAATGGTGCTGAATTAGCTGTCAAAAACATCAGACAAATAGCAAAAGGGTAGTCAGCCAGCTTTGAAACAAAAGGCAGAGCAAGGTTTAAGGATAGCTGCTCAGAGAAGCAGAAAACAGGAGCTGGTTCCAAGGAGGATTGGTGCTATAAACTCTGGAATTCAGAATCCATACTCATCACTTAAACTTCAGATTAAAATCAAAAATAGGACAGGAGTAGCAATATTTAGGAGGACTATCAGAAATGCTATGACATTAATAAAGTTACTGATTAAGTATGATGTTGACAAAGGAACTTCCATACATGTAACTGTGAAGCAATGGGTTAGACCAGGCTGATTGCTGTCCTGGGTTCATGGTAGTTGTGGACTTCTGTGCAGCATGGAAGTACTGACCTCTTGCTGAACCACTGGACACAGTGCTGACTTCAGGGCTGGTTCTCAAACCTGAGCAAAGGAATATTTAAATTTGGCAGTCAGCTTTACACCAGCCATGGATATTGTATCCAGTGCAGAAACATTCATTTTTATGGCAACCTTTGCTTTTTTCCGCCCTCTATTTGTTAACATTTAATTGACTTAAATCAATGTGTTTTAATATACTTGTATTATTTTGCAAATTAAAAAAAATGAATTTTTAACAAGATCATTCAAATATATTTCATCAAAAACATTCAGAGTCAGCGGAGAATGCTTTTAGCAGTGCAAACTGCCAAAACGCCATCAGGATGGTGTGAGGGTGGGATTGTTTGTGCTACATGATGCCCGGTCACTGCCTGCCTACCCTTCTACCATGTGGAACTGCTGTGGCAGCGAAGCCTCCAAGTCATTGCAGGCTAATGTGACCATGGGAGGCAACCAAGAAATACAGACTTTAGCACAACTGGTCCACTATATCTAATTAAGAAACCTAGGAGGTCATATATTGGAAAATAAGACCCTGGCTTGGACAGGAAAACAAATGGATCTTGGAGTCCAAATATATATATCGACTGTAAGTGCACATTAATATGGCAATTTAAAATAAGGAAAACCATGTGAGGGTATATTTTCTTGAATAGATAGAACTGAAAATTAGAGAAGTGATGCCAAAAATATTGATTTTTTTTTATAAGGTCATACTGACAATACTAGTCAACATACAGTGGCATGCAAAAGTTTGGGCACCCCGGTCAAAATTTCTGTTACTGTGAATAGCTAAGCGAGTAAAAGGTGACCTGATTTCCAAAAGGCATAAAGTGAAAGATGACACATTTCTTTAATATTTTAAGCAAGATTACCTTTTTATTTCCATCTTTTATAGTTTCAAAATAACAAAAAAAGGAAAAGGGCCTGAAGCAAAAGTTTGGGCACCCTACATGGTCAGTACTTAGTAAAACCCCCTTTGGCAAGTATCACAGCTTATAAACGCTTTCTGTAGCCAGCTAAGAGTCTTTCAATTCTTGTTTGGGGGATTTTCGCCCATTCTTCCTTGCAAAAGGCTTCTAGTTCTGTGAGATTCTTGGGCCGTCTTGCATGCACTGCTCTTTTGAGATCTATCCACAGATTTTCGAAGATGTTTAGGTCAGGGGACTGTGAGGGCCATGGCAAAACCTTCAGCTTGTGCCTCTTGAGGTAGTCCATTGTGGATTTTGAGGTGTGTTTAGGATCGTTATCCGGTTGGAGAAGCCATCCTCTTTTCATCTTCAGCTTTTTTACAGACGGTGCGATGTTTGCTTCCAGAATTTGCCGGTATTTAATTGAATTCATTCCTCCCTCTACCTGTGAAATGTTCCCCATGCCACTGGCTGCAACACAAGCCCAAAGCATGATCGATCTACCCCCATGCTTAACAGTTGGAGAAGTGTTCTTTTCATGAAATTCGGCACCCTTTTTTCTCCAAACATACCTTTGCTCATTGCAGCCAAAAAGTTCTATTTTAACTTCATCAGTCCACAGGACTTGTTTCCAAAATGCTTCAGGCTTGTTTCGATAGTCCTTTGCAAACTTCTGACGCTGAATTTTGTGGTGAGGATGCAGGAAAGTTTGGAGAAAAAAGGGTGCAGAATTTCATGAAAAGAACGCTTTCCTTATGTGCTGGGTCCAGGACAGGTCATCTGATATGTTAATGCCCAGAAATTTAAAGCTGCTGACTCTCTCCACCACCAATCCCCCACTGTAGACTGGCGCATGTTCGTGCTGCTTCCCCTTCCTAAAGTCAATAATCAGCTCTTTAGGTTTGCTAACGTTGAGAGAGGTGTTGTTGTTGTGGCACCAGTCACAGTGTGATTCATCCAACAACAGTATTGTCATCGCCAATTTTGTAGATGGCATTGGAGCTGTTCTGAGCCACAGAGTCATGTGTGTATTGAGAGTAGAGTAGGGGGCTAAGCATGCAGCCTTGAAGTGTACCTGTGTTGATGGTCAGTGAGGAGAAGATGCTGTTACCAAGCTGCACTGATTTTTGTTCCCAGAAGTGTGTGCAGTGCCCATTCACTGGCCCTGGGCACAGCTGAAGATTGCAACTGTGGCCCACAAACCAAATCCATTAGAGTGCACAGGTATTTCTAAGCCACAGTATTTTTATTTACAAGGAAAGCAAAATCAGAGGTTATCAATATAGAACAGCCACCAAAGATTCAAATAGAAAAGGGAGAACGTAACAGCAGTGCTTTAAAGTGAAATTCTTGGGGGATCGTCGTGAGGCTTTATGGGTAGAACTTAGAAACGAGAAGGGGAGGGTCACTCTCATTGGGTTGTATTATAGACAACCCCCCCCCCCCCACCCCCACCCCCAAGAAGTCAATGGTAACTTGAGGAGCAGGTGTGCAGAGAAATTGCTCATAGTTGCAAGAATAATAGGGTTGTATTAGTGGGAGATTTTAATTTCCCCAATATTGACTGGGCCACCCAGAGTGTTAAGGGCCTGGATGGGGTGGAATTTGTGAAATGTGCCCAGGAAAGTTTCCCAAGTCAATATACAGAGGGCCCTACTCAGGAGGATGCAATACTGGACCTCCTCTTAGGGAACGAGGCAGAACAAGGAACTAAAGTGACAGTCAGGGGGCACTTTGGCTCTAGTGACCATAATTCTATTAGTTTTAAGATAGTGATCGGAAAGGATAGGACAGGTCCACAGGTTAGGATCCTAAACTGGAGCAGGCTAATTCTGGGGAAATTAGGCAGAATCTAGCAGTGGTAGATTGGGTGAGCCTGTTTGAAGAGAAAGAAATGAATAGCATGTGGGAGGCTTTTAAGATTGTGATATCAAGAGTCCAGGAGCAGCATATTCCTATTAGAGTGAAGGGTAAACTTGGCAAGTTTAGGGAACCTTGGCTGACGAGGGATATTGAGGCTCTGGTCAAGAAAAAGGAAACATATATTGGGTTTAGGAGGTCAGGGAAGAGTGAATCCCTTGATGACTGTCAAAAGATTAAGAATAAATTTAAGAGGGAAATCAGGAGGGCAAAGAAAGAGTATGAGATGGACCTGGCAGGTAAGGTCAAGGAAAATCCTGAGAGTTTCTATAGCTATATTAAAAGAGTGGTTAGGGAGAGAGTAGTTCCCCTCAGAGATCAGCAGGCCCACCTGTGTCTCAATCCACAGCAGACGGGTGGGATTTTCAATGAATATTTCTCCTCAGTGTTTACTGAAGAAGAAATCATGGTTGCTCAAGAGGTAAGGGAAACAAGTGGAGATGTTTTGGAGGACATTCATTATTACCAGGGTGGAGGTATTTGCAGCCTCACAGCACATTAGGTGGATAAATCCCCAGGGCCTGACCACATGCATCCTCAGACTTTGTGGGAGGCTAGAGAAGAAATTGCAGAGAGCCTTGCTTCATCATGAGCCACTGGTGAATTTCCAAAGACTGGAAAGTAGCTAATGTCATTCCATTGTTTCAGAAGGGTAGCAAAGGCAAGCCAGAGAACAACAGGCCGGCCAGCCTGACATCAGTAATGGGGAAGTTACTGGAGGGAATTCTGAGGGACAGGACCAAACAGCACTTGGATAGCCAGAGTCTGATTGGGAGGAGTCAGCATGGCTTTGTGCATGGAAAATCATGCTTGATGAAAATTTTAGAGTTTTTTTTTGAAGTGGTAACCAAAAAGGTAGATGAGGCTAGGTCAGTAGATGTTGTCTATTGGGACTTTAGCAAGGCCTTCGACAAGGTCCTGCATGGTCGGCTGGTCTGGAAGGTTAGGTCCCATGGAATCCAGGGAGAACTAGTTTGGTGGATTCAAAATTGGCTCGGAGGTAGGAGTGGAGCGTGGTGGTTGAAGGTTATTTCTTGAAATGGAGGCCGGTGACTCATGATGTGCCACAGGGGTCGATGTTGGGACCCTCATTATTCACTATTTATGCAAATGATTTGGATCCGAGCGCACAAGGCTCAATCAGTAAGTTTGCAGATAACACAAATTTAGGTGGTGTTGTTCATAGTGAAGAAGATTATCATAGATGGCAGAGGGATCTTAACCAGGTAGGGAAGTGGGCTGAGGAGTGGCAAATGGATTTCAATACAGGTAAGTGTGAGGGGATGCATTTTGGAAAGCCAAACAAGCATAGGGCTTGTACTATGAATGGAAGTGCAGTAGGAAGTGTAAAGAAACAGAAGGACTGAAGAGTACAAGTGCACAGTTCATTGAAAGCAGCGTCACAAATAGACAGGTGGTGAAAAAAGCATTTAGTATGCTTGCCTTCATCACTCAAGGCAATGAACATAAGAGTTGAGACATTATGTTGCAGTTGTACAAGTCATTGGTGACGCCGTACTTGGAATACTGTGTGTTGTTTTAGTCACCCTGTTGTAGGAAAGATGTGGTTAAATTGGAAAGAGTGCAGAAAAGATTTACAGGGGTGTTGCCAGGACTAGAAGGCCTGAGTTACAGGGAGAGGTTGGCCAGGCTAGGTCTTTATTCCTTGGAACGTTGGAGAATGAGGGGCGACCTCATAGAAGTGATTAAAATTATGATTGGCATCAATAAAGTGGACAGTCAGTCTTTTCCCCAGGGTAGGGGAGTCCAAAACCAGGGGGCATAGATTTAGGATGAGAGGGGAAAGCTTTAAAAGGGACGTGAGGGGCAACTTTTTCACACAGAGGGTGGTGAATATATGGAATGAGCTACCAGAGGAAGTGGTTGAGGCGGGTACAACAGTATCATTTAAGAAGCACTTGGATAGGTACATGGAGGAGTGGGGCTCAGAGGGATATGGGCTGAATGCAGGAATTGGGACTAGCTGGGTGGGCACTGCGGTCGGCGTGGACTCATTGGACCGAAAGGCTTGTACCCCGTGCTGTATTGCTCATACGACTCCAAAACTTGAAAGAAACATCTTTATTCAGTTTAGTGAAAATGCAAATGAAGGAGAAGGCAAGTATGATTAATGCAGATGTAGTTGGATAAGGAAAAATGAGAGGAGATTCAGTGGTGTATAAACGCTAGCCTATCTTGATTGGGATGAATGGATTGCTATTCAGTTGCATATTTTATGTGTTTCAATCCAGAATTGTACAGTAACTTCAGATGACAAGCAGGTACGTGTTTAATGTCAATATCAGCTGCTGCTCATGTTATGCCTCATCATTATTGGCTTCATAAAAATGACATCTCACTGCCTGTCTCATGGGAGAAACATATTGGATGGCACAAAGTTGCTGTATTCGTGCTGTAGGTACCCTTAAATCCCCAATTGCTCATAGCTTTCATACCCAATTATTGACCTGCTAATTATTAATAACTACTCATACAATGGCCTGGTGCAAAAAAATAACTGTGGTGTTTTATTTCTTCAAGTTTCAATTTTTAGGAAGGTTTTTGAAAAAGTTAACATTTTCCAGGTAGCGAGGGCCATGACTTGGAGCGAGAAGCAGGACTCTTGGTGCAAGAAGTGGGAGCCATATCAAGAGGCGAGTGTCGGGACCCAGTCTTTTACCAGGTATTTTCAGACAATAAGAGGCATAGCTACAACTTGTTAGGTGATAATTGAATGGGAAATTAGCCAATTTGCAACAAGCAATTAAAAAAAAGGGTCAAGCGGAGTGGCCATTGTGAAAGTGGACCAGTGTTTAGAGTGAGGAGCTGAGGCTTTGGTGAGAAGAGGCTAAAGTAATTTTCTGCTAAGTTTCTTTCTTTCCTTCTTTGTCTATTAGTGACCAGCTAAAGTAGTGATAATGGATCCAGGGTCAATCAGTGGTGTGTTCTTCCTGCCAGATGTGGGAGAGTTCAAACCTCTCTGATAGCTGCATCTGTGGCAGGTGCATCCAGCTGCAGCTCCTTACAGACCGTGTAAGGGAACTGGAGCTGCAGCTGGATGACCATCGGCTCATTCAGGAGAATGAGGAGGTGATAGATAAAAGCTACATGGAGGTAGCCAAACCCAAGCTGCAGGAGGCAGGTAGCTGGGTGACTGTCAGAAGGGAATAGGCTGATAGTGCATGAGTACCCCATGGCTGTTCCCCTCAATAACAGGTATACCACAGTTTTCAGAGGGGGGGGATCTCAGAAGGGAAGAAGGGGGGAGAAGAGTAGAGCAATAGTGATAGGAGACTCTCTAGTTTGGGAAGCAGACAGGAGATTCTGTGGATGTTAAAGAGACTCCTGGATGGTATGTTGCCTCCCAGGTGCCAGGATCAGGGACATCTCCGATCAGGCCCACAGCATTCTAAAGGGGGAAGGTGAGCAGCCAGAAGTCGTGGTACATATTGGTACCAATGACATGGGTAAGAAAAAGGATGAGGTCCTGAAAGGTGAAAATGGGGAACTGGCTAGGAAGCTGAAAAGCAGGACCTCAAGGGTGGTAATCTCTGGATTGCTGCCTCTGCCACGTGCCAGTGATGGCAAGAATAGGTTGATTAAGCAGATGAATGTGTGGCTGAGGAGGTGGGGCAGGGTTTCAGATTTGTGGATCATTGGGATCTCTTCTGGGGAAGGTATGACCTGTACAAAAGGGACAGGTTACACCAGAACTGGAGCGGGACCGATATCCTTGCAGGCAGGTTTGCTAGAGCTGTTGCAGAGCATTTAAACTAGTTTGGCAGGGGTGTGGGAACCCGATTGATAGGTGAGAGAATGGGGCAGTTGGTGTACAGGTTCATGCAGCATGTAGAGAGACTGTAAGGAAGGATAGGCAATTGATAGGGCAAAGTTGCAGACAGTTAGATGGATTGAAGTGTGTCTATTTTAATGCAAAAATTATCAGGAACAAGGGTGATGAATTTAGAGCATAGGTAAGTACATGGAACTATGATGTTGTGGCCATTACAGATATTTGGCTGTCACAAGGGCAGGAATGGCTGCTGGATGTTCCAAGGTTTAAATGTTTCAAAAGGGACAGGGATGGAGGTAAAAGAGGTGGGGGAGTGGCATTGCTAATCAGAGATAGTGTCACAACTGCAGAAAGGGAGGATGTCCTGGAGTTTCTGAGTCAGTGTGGCTGGAGGTCAGAAACAGGAAGGGAGCAGTCACTATTGGGAGTATTCTATAGACCGCCCCCCCCCCCCCCCCCCAATAGCAACAGAGTCACTGAGGAACAGATCGGGAGGCAGATTTTGGAAAGATACAGAAATAACAGGGTTGTTGCCATGGGTGATTTCAACTTCCCCAATATTGATCGGCACCTCCTTAGCACAAAAGTTTGGATGGGGCATAATTTGTTAGGTGTGTCCTGGAAGAATTCCTGACACAATATGTAGACAGGCCTAGAGGAGAGGCCATTTTGGATCTGGTACTAGGCAATTAACCTGGTCAGGTATCAGATTTCTCTGGGTGAGCATTTCGGAGACAGTAACCACAGCTCTGACCTTTACCCTTGACTTGGAGAGGGATAGGAGCAGATGGTATGGGAAAGTATTTAATTGGGGGAGGGGGAATTATGATGTTATTAGACAGGAACTTGGGAGTGTAAATTGGGAGTAGATGTACTCAGGGAAATGCGTAGGTTGTTTAGAGATCACTTGCATAGGGTTCTGGATAGGTTTGTCCCATTGAAGCAGGAAGGATGGTAGGGTGAAGGAACCATGGTTGACAAGAGATGTGGAAATATCTAGTGAAGAGGAAGAAAGAAGCTTACTTAAGGTTTAGGAGGCAAGGATTAGACAGGGCTCTAGAGAGTTGCAAGGTAACCAGGAAGGAGCTTCAGAATGGATTTGGGAAAGCTGGATTGGGGCATGAGAAAGTCTTGGTGAGTAGGATTAAGGAAAACCCCAAGGCGTTCCACTCGTATGTGAAGAACCGGAGGATGACTAGAGTGAAGGTAGGACTGATTAGGGATAGAGCAGGAAATATGTTCCTGGAGCTGGAAGATGTAGGGGAGGTCCTTATGAATACTTTGCTTCAGTATTCACCTGAGAGAGACCTTGACATATGTGAGGACAGCGTAAAACAGGCTGATAAGCTAGAACATGTTGCTGTTCAGGAGGAGGATGTGCTGGAACTTTTGAAAGACATTAGGATAGATAAGTCACCGGGGCTGGATGGGATATATCCAAGGTTATTACAGGAAGTGAGGGAAGAGATTTCTGAGACCTTGGCGATGATCTTTGAGGACCACAGGAGTAATACCAGATGATTGAAGGGTGGCAGATGTTATTCCTTTGTTCAAGAATGGGAGTAGGGATAACCCTGGGAATTATAAACCAATGAGTCTTACTTCAGTGGTGGACAAATTATTGGAAGAGATTCTTAGGGACAGGAGTTATGAGCAGTTGGAGAAGCAGAGTCCGATTAGGGACAGTTGGCATAGCTTTGTGAGGGGCAGGTCATGCCTCACTAGCCTGATTGAATTCTTTGAGGATGTGACAAAGCACATTGAGGGTAGAGCAGTTGATGTGGTGTATATGAATTTCAGTAAGGCGTTTGATCAGGTTCCCCATGATAGGCTCATTCAGAAGGTTGGGAGGCATGGGATCCAGGGAAACTTGGCTGTGTGGATTCGGAATTGGCTTGCCCATAGAAGGCTGAAGGTGGTTGTGGATGGAGTGATGGAGCATATTCTGCCTGAAGGTCAGTGACCAGTGGTGTTCTGCAGGGATCTGTTCTGGGACCCCTGCTCTTTGTGATTTTTATAAATGACTTGGACGAGGATGTGGAGGGGAGGGTTAATAAGTTTGCAGATAACACAAAGGTTGGTAGTGTTGTGGATAGTGTAGAAGGTTGTCAAGGGTTACAATGGAACATTGATAGGATGCAGAGCTGGGCTAAGAAGTGGCAGATGGAGTTCAACCCAGAAAAGTGTGAAGTGATTCACTTTAGAAGGTTGAATTTGAAGGCAAAAATACAGGGTTAATGGCAGGATTCTCAGCAGTGTGGAGGAACAGAGGGATCTTGGGTTACAAGTCCATAGATCCCTCAAAATTGCCGCACATGTTGATAGGGTTGTTAAGATGATGTATGGCATGTGGGCCTTCATTAGTCGGGGGAGTAATAGTCACGAGGTAATGTTGCAGCTCTGTAAAACCCTGGTTAGACCACACTTAGAATATGGTGTTCAGTTCTGGTCGCCTCACCCTTGGAAGGATCTGGAAGTTTTAGAAAGGGTACAGAGGAGATTTACCAGGATGCCGCCTGGATTGCAGAGCATGCCTTGTGTGGATAGGTTGAGTGAGCCAAGGTTTTCTCTTTGGAGCAAAGGAGGATGAGAGGTGACCTGATAGAGGCGAACAAGATGATAAGCAGCATAGATTGAGTGAACAGCCAGAGACTTTTTCCCAGGGCAGAAATGGCCAACAAGAGGGGGCATAATTTTAAGGTGATTGGAAGAAAGTACAGAGGGGATATCAGAGGTAAGTTTTTTTTTAAAAAAAAGAGTGGTAGGTGTGTGGAATATGCTGTCAGGGATGCTAGTAAAGGCAGATACATTAGGGACATTTAAGAAAGTCTTAGGTACATGAATGATAGAAAAATAGTGGAGTACGTGGAGGGAATGGTTAGATTGATCTTAGTAGGTTAAAAGGTCAGCACACCATGGACTGAAGAGCCTGTACTGTGCCATTTTGTTCTATGTATTTTCTCTGCAGGTCAGGAAGCATCTGTGGAAAGAGAAAGAGTCACTGTTTCAGGTCGGTGACCTCCCATCAGAATTTGAAAGGAGGGATTGTGAGAACAAAGGGAACACTTGTGGGGTGGAGACCAAAGTTGCCCGGGTGACTCAGTTGACTTCAAGTGTTTAAGAGAGGGAAATGAATGCTTGTTAGTCATAGAAGATCTGTCTGAAGAAGAGTATATGGAGAGAAAGAACAAAAAAATATACACTGGGACTGAAAAACATAACAGTAGTTGCAGGACATCTGAAATAAAAGACAATGCTGAAAATACTGATCAAATCAGATAGCCTCTGGGGAGAGAAAATGAGTTAATCCTGCAGGTGGATAACCTTACATTGGAACTGACCAGTTCTGATGTGAACAGGAAAAGGCTGGTTCTCTGAAATTGTTGATATCAACATTAAGTTCTGTGGGCTTTAGTGTGCATAGATGTAAAATGAAATGCTACTCCTGAGGCTTGGTTGGAATATTGTAGGATTCAGGGTGGCATGGAGAATTTAAGTGGCAAATAACTAGAAGCTCAACATCAACCTTGCAGACTCAACAGAAATGTTTTACAAATTGAACACCATATCTACATTTGGTATCTCCATTGTTGAAGACATGATTATCATCAGCCATTCACTTCCTTCTCTTGGATGGCAACTGCATCTATTTTTTCTGCTTAGCAATGCACATTAAGTGATTTCTTTTGTACCAAAGGATTTGAGCTGAAGGTTTCAGGGAGATGCATAACTATCATTAGATACTGTTTGGTCCAATTCAGCAGACTGTGGTCCAATGATCTCCTCAGAGTTATCTCAATAAATTATGGTACACACACCAAACTGTTACATGCACAAGTTTGTGAAAAAGATCATTTGTCACTTTGAATGAAAGTTTGGCATTTCCCTGGTTACTGGACCTATATTCATACCTCAACCATCGTCACTTGCACAGATTAAGTAGCTATGTTGTTTGAGAGTCTTTCCTCGAGCATAAATTAGTTGTTTTATTTGCCTGCAAGAGAACAGCTGTCACACCACATTTCAGAAGTAACTCATTGTTTTTAAGTGCTTTGCGATATGTGTATACCACCATTTAAATAAAGCACTTTATTCGAATCTTTGCTGAAGCTTAGTTTAGAACTGTGGAAAAACCAGCCATGTCCAAAATTTAAGGGCCTTACTAATACCAATTTACTTCACTTATCATTTATATTTAATTAGCATATCTCAGCATGCCAAGCCTCTGGATGAAACTTCAATCAGCTTAAGCAGGCTTGTCACTATGTGGAACATCAGCCAATCAAAAATATATAGCTGTTTTGCTATTGTACTTTAATCTCTCAGAGAGAGACACTTAAAATCATCGCAATGTTAATGTAAATCAGAGAGCATTTAGAGGAATTGTGCGTTTTAGATTCTGAAACACAGCAAAAATAAATACAGTTCCTGTTTTATGAAGCTTTCCTCTGTCACTGTTGCAAGCTTTAGTTACTTTACCTTCTATGAATGGAAACAAGCCAATAAAAGAATTCTAGTATGGATTAGACACCACAACCACTGAACTGAAGCTGCAATGATAAAACAAAACCTCTGTTAACCCATGATTCTCGGGTCCGAGACTCCTGCAGTGTGAACGTGCCACTAGGCTGGCTACCCATTTAATTAATTGCCAAATGATCTTGAAGACAGGCAGCTTCAGGCTTAGGTGAATTGGGATGTGGAGAATGTTTGTGGATACAGAACAGAAGCACAGACCAGAATGGAATACGGGGCTGTCTCTGTGCTATATATTCAATGTGCAAAATCCCTTTCAGAGTTGAGTTTGTTCATGCAGAACTGCACAGGATCTGATCAGGAAAATGAAGGCACTCTCTGAAAGTTCTGTAGATACCCAAAGAGATTTGAAGGGATTCATCAGCTTGGATTAACGGCTTCAAAATTCATTATTTTTTGTTTCCCAGAGGCTCATTGTACCAGACTGTCCACATGGTGTTTCTCGTTTTCCTGTTATCACATGGATGGAAATACACAAAATAAATCTCCCTTGCCAAGTGAAATCTATCAGCTGTTAAACATCATCGGGCTTTGGCATTATTTTGACTTTGTACTGTGTGTGTGGTGTGATATTTTATACTATGTTATTGCTCAAAACAAAGGAGGAAGGTGGGCAAAAATACCTCATGAAAACCAGAGGGAAACAAAAACACAGTGAGCTAACTTCCAAAGAGATCAATCTTTGACAATGGAAGGTCAGAAAAGTTGTGTTTACAGCACACCTGATATGAAGAATACACCTTCTTGATCACTACTTTGCCAATCTGTCCGTTACTGATCCATTTGTCCATGACCGTGTTTGGAGGTTTGACTAATGAAGAGTCCATGTGGAGAATATACCTATTCTACACACTCTATTCTTTAGTATGTCATCTTGTTCTACCACCATGTTAATTGGGATAGATTGAGAACACATTGAGTGACTTAAAACTGGGGCCATCAAGACTCTGAAGCATTAGCAGCAGTTTAGTGAAGTTTATTCTGCAACAGTATGTAATCTTGTGATGTATTATTACCTCAAGCCAATAGGTTAACCATGCTTCAATGACAAGTATGGGTGAGCATGTCAGTTGAAGCACCATGTTTACCTATAAGTGACTAAGCTGTAACACGGAACTACTTGAAATGTTAAACTAGCAAGAACAATGTGCTTCACACCTTGGTCTCCTTTTGATGCCTCCATCACCACAGGAAGCCGGTCTTCAGCCAGTTCAGCTTATCCAACATGATATTTAAAAACTTACAGGAAGAACAAGAAATGACAAAGATCATACACTCTCAGGATATCCCCTCTGTCAGGCTGAAGATATGATCCAGAATCAGCTGTCCCTGCAGGCAAGTTATCCCTTTACAATTTCAACACTGACATCTTCCCAACAATGGAAAATAGCTACGGGCATCTGCATAGGCCCAAGCTTTGCCTGACTGTTTGGGGATACATGAAACAGTTTTTGTTTCAGTCTGACTCTGGCCCACTGCCCCAACACTTTTTTCAACAGTTCTGCAACAGCACTGGTGCTGCTTCTTGAACTTGCCAAACTTGAAAATTACAATACTTCTGATGCAATTTCTACCCAGCTCTCATCTTCACATGGTCCATCTCTGACACTGTTCCCTTCCCTTTCCCTCCATTTTTGACAGTGTCAATTTCTGCCTGCCACCATTTTGGCTCAGATTTTCTTTTTACTATTTGTTCAGTCTGACGTGCAGGACATGTCCCCACAGCCTTACTGTTAGCAGCACATTACGCAGACAAGGAAGCATAATCTGCAGAAATGCCACATTAAGTTATCTGCTCTCACTCTGTCAAACATGTTCCCTTTCTTCTGCCCATCTCTCTCCCACCTTCTCTGATACTGAAAACTAGTTTCTTTAGTCTTTCCCAGTCTGATGAAGAACTATCGACCTGAAACATGTTCTATTTTTCACCAGCTGAGTGATTCCTGTATTTTCTGTTTTATTTTGGATTTCCTGCATCTGCAGTTTTTTTTGATTTTCATTTACTGTCTATCTTTCCCAAGGAAAGGAATTACTGACAACATGCAGGACAAAAGAGCCCATTTAATAAGTACTCCATCATTCCCCTTAAGCATTCACTAGCTTCAGCACCATGGCTGTATAGGATGCCATCCATAATATACACTGCAGCAACTCAAAGTTTTGTTAACAATGCCCCCTAACCTTTAATCCGCCCAAGTTGAAGAACAAAGGGCACAGAAATGTGGAAAAATAGCACATGGTCCATCTACAACCCTAACATGAATATAGGTCACCATCCCTTTGTTGTTGCTAAGTCAATATTTCATAAGTCCCTTCTTAGCAGTACATTGGAAGTGTTTTTACCAAAGAGATGTTCGCTGTTTAAGGTGGATCATCACCCCCTTCTCAACAGCATTTAGGGATGAGCAATAAATGCTGGCTTTGGCAGTGAAATCCATGTTCCACACGAATAAAAAAAATGGACTTGTTCACATTGTATGTTTCCAGGAAAGCACCACTTATCTCTCTCTATAGCAAACTATGATTGGCAGCTCTGTGCGCATCTTACAGAAACAAATTAGCAACACTTCAACAAGAAGCAATCCTTCCAGGATTTTCAAAGTTTACAGATCACAAGGGGCCCTGCTATTATTCCATTAGTTTTGATGGAATATGAGAATGGGTAAACCAACTGAAAATTTAGATTTAAAAAATTAGACAGTAGAATTGTTTCTCTAACAATAGTTGACTCAGTATAATTAATAGAGAAAAAAATGAAATTCAACTGAAGCAGGAGCACTCTGATTTTCAATTAAATATGGTAAAGAAACTAAGCAGAGTCTGCATCTTAGAACTTACACGGGGATATTGAACATGAATTATAGTATGTTCACTATTCACCATTTTGCAATGGAAGCAACAATTACATTTGAATTACCAATGTTTATGTAGTTTTTGCAATACACATCAGATTTGAAGTAAAAAAAAATAGAAAAATGCTGGAGATACCCAGCAGATCAGGCAGTATCTGTGGAAAGAGAAAAAGTGTTAAACTTTCAGAATTGGAAACGAGTACCTCCCTCAAGTTACACTCCTTCAGATAGATCAGCAGTGATTAAATAGAGAACACTGAAAGCAGACGTGTCACCTGGACAACTTTGGTCTCCACTCAATCAGGGACATTCCCTTTGATCTCTGCACCTTAAAACTTTTTCAATTCTAACGAAGGTTTATTGGCCTGAAATGTTAAGTCTATTCATCTCTCCACAGCTCCTGCCTGGATCAAAGTATCTCCAGCATTTTCTGCCTTTACTTCTGATTTCCAGCATCTGTGGTTTTCTTTTACTATTTATGCTCAGACGAAGTTGATCAATAAGTGAAATTCTGTTTGGTTTTGAATCAAATACAGGTCAGTTTGAAAATGCATCTACAATTTTACCACAGTGTCAATGTCCAAACATAGGAACCTTGCATTTGGTTCCAAGTTCAAAACAGCAATGTTAGCCTAATTTAAAGATTAAAACAAAATCAGATGCTGGAAATCTAAAATAAAAAACAGCCCTATCTCCTGTAATGAAGCTGAAGGGATTGGTTCCAAGCTTGCTTCTCAACCAGGCCTAATTTTATTTTTCATTCGATTGGATGGGGAGTAAAAATCAGCATTCCATTCAATTCATAAATTAGCTGCCCAGTGTGTCAAGTTAAAATTACTCTGCACCGTCATCTTGATACCCTAGCCAAAGAAACATTTTCATTGAACTAATCTATATGGATCCACTAGATGGATCACATGGACAAAGTGAGGCTGTCAAGTTCAAAGATAAAATTGCAAGTGGAATACCAGATTCCAAGGAAGAGGCTAACCATTTTCATTCACTGAGATTCATGATGCATTTACAATGGGTTTAGTGGTAGCACGGAGCACATGATGTTACACCAGTTCTACATTTAGATGGTAAAGACCAAATCAAATCCAAAGCCAGGAAACAAGCTTCTTTCCTTTATCAAGTTAGATCCCAATTCCCTATTTTGGCCACATTTAACCATGAACAGAAATCTAAGTTTGTATTTTGTAATATTTTATGCATGAAGTATGCTGTTTCTTCTGTATTCATGTGTGTTCATATTGTGATCTTATTTGACAGGAAAGTCATGTAGTACACCTGTTTCATTTTTACAATGCATCAATTTTACAGGCAGTCTGAAGCAGTTTGCAGCTAGTCTTGTAAAATTCGATGCTCAGAGTCAGTGGGCAGCCTTGCAAAATAAAACTCCATGGACCTTGTTGACAATTTGTAATGTCTTCACAAATATATCAAGGATGGTAGTTTATTCTTTGGGAATTCTGAAAGGCATGTTTATCATTTGGCAAATTTTGGCAGGTTTGAAACAACAATGAGAGTGTACAGCATAGTAGGCAACTGAGAGAATAGGTCCAAGGATGAGGAACATTTAGTTACAAGGTTAACCTGGAAAACTAGGGTTCTCTGCTTGAAGCAAAGGGGAGTTTGATAGAGGTGTGCATAACTGTAATAGGTTTAAACAAAATATATAAAATGTTTTTCCATTAGCTTGTGGCACATGGGCTAGATCATATAAATTTAAACTTTGAGCAATCAATACAGTGGGGATTTGAGGAAGAACATTTTCCCCCAGAGCAAGTGGTAGTGAATTGGAACTCACAGCCATGACCATCATGGAAGGAGAGATGACCAATGATTTCAGAGGAAAATGGATAAGCACTTTGATTGAATAAGTTTTGGGGCTATTTGGGCAAGACCTGAGGAATGGGACTCAGTTCTGGAAATGGCTAGTTTGACCAGCCAAATGGTATCCTTCTGTGCCATTGTGGCTCTGTGATGTTATGGCAGTGTCCGAGATTCAACAATCTTTAGTTACTTCAAGCATCACAAGTTAGAAGTGGGGATATTCACTGGCAATTGCATAATGATCTGCTCTATTGCATTGCAGAAAATTACAGGTGAACCCCACATAATGGCCTTTCGGGTTATGAAAATTGTCCTGAAAAGGTTTCACTAATCACTAACCAAAAATCCAAGATACATAATAAAATTTGCTCTTACAGGAATCTGTGTAGGGAAAAAAAAACTAAATAAAGCAACAAATTTTGTTCATTTTGTTTTTTATCGACACACATTTCTTGATGCACGTATAGATAATGTGGCAGTTTTATTTAGCACAGTATGTTCATTTTACTGTCTAAAAGTTTTTGTGCCCCCCCCCCCACCCCCAAAGAGTTTTCCATATCACTCTCAAGATGTCTGAAACAGGGCCAGCAAGTTAAAGTGCAAGTTGTAAGCCTAAATGACAACTGATATTTGTTGTGGGTTATATCATTAAACTATCTTACCTATATGTGATATGCACTTAAAAGTGTATGTCCCCATTCAAGCTGAAGGCTGGAAGGTAATAAGCAACTGCAGTTGCTTGGGTCTGCATGCAGCAAGACCCAGGCAACATTCAGAAATATGATGGTAGGTGGCAAGTAACACATCTATGATGCACGAGTCAGTTATGATCATATCAACCGGACAACCATCCTTGACAGTCTATGACATTACCATCTTTGAGCTGATCATCCACAATACCTTGGGAGTCATTAATAATCAAAACTCAGCTGAACCAATAACAAAAGTTTGTGGCTTCAGGATCAGAAATTGGGTATTCTGCAACAAATGGTTCTCTTCCTGGCTTCCCAAATCCTTTCCACAAAGCATGAGTCAGGAACATGATTGAAACTCTCCATATCTGCCTGTGTGATGATAGCTCATGTAACACTCAAGAAACTTAAGACTATCCAAGACAAAGCAAGCTGTGTGACTGGCACCCCATCCAGTACTAAATTAATCATGCCTTTCTGCCACCCACACAGCATGACTACATAAATACCATCCATAACATACACACTAGTTATTCACCAAGGTTACTCTGAAAGCAAACTCATAACCTCTATCTTGAGAGACGAGGGTAGCAAATGCTTGAGAACACCACTGCTTGGAGCTCCCCCTACATGTCAAACTCCATTCCAACTTGGAAGTATAATGTTGTTCCTTCATAACTGCTATTTTTAAATCCTAGAACTCTCCCAAATACCAAGCGTCTTCACCGGAAAGTAGTGGTTCAAGACAACCAAGTTAATACGGATGTTCAACATCCATATGACATAAATTCTAAGTATAAATGATACGTTCTTCCAGAAATCTTGCAATCCATTCTGTAAAATGAGCTGTAGGCTCAGCAGTTAAGCAGGCATTACAAAACAATGCATAGCTGTAATCACATGTAGTCAGACCATAGTAATGGCTGGTACTCTTTCTTGAAAGATATCAAATGGCTTGGACTTAAAGCAATCTAAAAGCTTCAAGGTTAGGAGTTCCAAGTGAATAAATTCATTCAAATTTAAAACCAACCATGGTGTGATTCGAGCTTAGAATCCAAGTCTTCCAGCCCAGCTTTATTTAACTATTGCATCCTTATGAGTGGATTACGCTATGATTTTCACATGAATTAACGTCAAAGTCCAAATTGCCCTACAGCGATGCAGCAATCTTATTTTAGTTACATTAAGCCAATGTACTTTCCTTGTTGATATCAGAGTACACGGAAAGCCTTCTGTTTTTAAGAGGACCATGGTTTCTTTTTGAAAGCACACAACTTTTGTCCAGTTGTACCGTGATACTAGTTTTGTGAAGACCAAAATTCCCTCTCACTTTTCAAAATTTTCCTCCATTGCAAATTCAACCTGCAAAGAACATTTGCAATGGCAATTAGTTGAATTCTGTGACAGGTTGATCAGACAGCATAATTTTGCTTTATGAGATCACAGTATTATACTGAGCTTCACCTGTCTGCAGCACATTACAAGAAATTGTAGGTATGCTTCCCATGAGTTAATTAAATTGGTCTTTACAGCATAAAAGTGACATTTAGTATTATCCTGCCATACTGCACATTGATCACAAGAAAGCCCAACGGCTCTGGCCACAGCTTTAGTATGGAAGTTAGTTGTAAATCTCGCAACATATTATACTGCAGTGTAAATTTTAAACAGCACTCTCAAAGCATACTGAGTGACACCATTCATTGTGAGTTTGCATGAAAAGGAATTGCATGCTCCATACATTTGCAATGCAATACTGGAAAATGGTACAAATTAAACATTTTACATTTTTTTTCACCATGGCTTGGTTACTGTGCTTCTCCTGTCCAATGCAGCACACCTGAACTATTGTCAATAACATGCTCCAAAAAAAGATGGATAATAAAAAATGCATGGCCCAGAGGTTCATTGGTTTTTGCAGCGATGT
The DNA here is from genome assembly GCF_009764475.1 of Pristis pectinata. NCBI lineage: Eukaryota > Metazoa > Chordata > Chondrichthyes > Rhinopristiformes > Pristidae > Pristis > Pristis pectinata. The sequence goes on along the minus strand of NC_067408.1, from coordinate 83,515,691 downwards.
AGGAAATGAAGAAAAACTGTCATTCCATGTGCTGCAATATTATACTTAAAACATTTTATGAAGGAAAACAGATGGTCAAACTCAGGGGTCAGGGATTCATTAGGGTTTTCAAAATCCTACTGTTGTTAGACAAAGGCTGGGTTTGCAATTGGTACAGGAGGAGACCAGCAGTCAAAGTCAAGATTGGGGTTGGGGGAATAACGTGAACAAGACTTGTAGGTGGGCAGGAAAAGTGGAAGTGAGAAGGATCTGTTATGGAGGATAAATACATAGGCTAGAGGACTTGTCAGAAGTGGCTTCCTCAGGACAAATACTAATCCCTTTAATTAATAAAAATCGTAAAGATGGTATCCAAATATGTGCAGACCTGGACTTCATTCATTAATACAGACACCGAGGAACCAGAAGGAAAATTGGGGCCTTGATGGATTTCATGGGAAGTCCCTGATTTTCCTGAATATTTTTTTCAGTGAAATGGTATCAAATTGTTCACTTTAATATTGCTCTTTTGATAGAATTTCCAGAGCATTGTAATCAACTTTATAAAAAGTGACATAACTGGGGACAGATATTCTTTCCCATTCAGTCATGTTATCATTTGACTCCTTCCCACCATGTATTTAATGCCTCAGAGTTTTAAAACTGTGGAAGGGAACCTCATGAAGATAACAGAGCTAAGACAAAGAGGAATCTGAAATGCAGATGATAACATATCAAATGACACAATGGTAAAAGAAACCTTGTTGAGGATGTGCACTTTGTTTTCATCTCCTATTATAATATGCAGTTTGAACTTACCTTGAAGCTTCCTTCGATGTTAACTGATGTAAAGGCAATTGATATTCTGCCAGCTGCCAAAGATGTAAAAATTTTAGTTTATCCTTTGACAACTCTTGTACTCCTTTCAAAATGTGCACAGTTCCTACAAAGTATCCTTCCTTATATTTAAAATAATGTTTTAAGTATAATATATTGCAGCACGTGGAATGACAGAGTTTTTCTTTATTTACATTAATCTTTAAGTAGCCATAGAGAATAATCATGTGCTGATTTGGGAGATGTAATGCTTGAGAGCTGTTCAAAAAATGTTCAATATCACAATATGAACTTGTGGCACAAGACAAGTAACACAATTAATTGTGCCTTTTGAATACTATATACCTCCTGTGACATGCTGCAACTATTTTTTTTACAAACAGCAACAAAAATGTTGTATCTTTCTCTCTCTAATATGTAATGTAATTATATATATATGAATCATCTTGTATTTGCCTGAAAAGCACCCAAGGTTTTTGACATTTCTCAAAAGATGAAAAGGTTATTTAAATAAGTTAGAGGATGGAATTTCTCTTATTTATAAAAGTAATAACATAGTAATCACAGGTAAAACATGAATATGATTTTGGGAAAAGTGCAGCAGGAGACATCACAACCTTATACACAACTGCACTTTGAAATATTCACAAGTATACTTTGTACAATTGCTGTCTGGAACTGCATTATGTAATTTTGATTCTGTCCTGTTGTCGTCATATTAGTGACAAAATTCCAGTAACATTTCTGGTCAATGGTCATCTTTGATGTGTTGATGGCAATGAACTTAATAATACGTTCATGACAGTCTGAGGCTGGTGGTCGGCTTTTGATACTCCATGATACTCGTGTGGCATGGTTCAAAGGTGGAAGTGAATGAAAAAAACATTTCATAAGAAAGACTGAATTGCCAAATAAAAATCCTTAAATATCATGCAATGAAAAGGAACTTGCCTTATTCAATTGCCTTAAAGCTTTGTTCAATGGCCTTCATATGTCAGTTTTACTTTTTGGTGGACCATCTCAACTTCAAGTTTTATAAGTTGGCACAAAGAAAACAGTGTGCTGGCAATACTCTCATAAGCAAAAAACTAAAAATCTAATATTATTAGATTACCATAACCAACTTGCTGAATTTATCCCTAGAGTTCGCAGCTGGAGTTAAGATAACAAAATGAAGGAGACTGCAAAGTCCTGCAGCAAGTCTCTATATGCCCTCACCAACACCGATGGTTTTACTGATAATCACAGCAAAATCTATGTTGAAAAGAAGACATCAGAAGCAATGACTTTTCATTTCTCAAGCCCAGAACTTTACAAAGTAATCACAATGCATTGGCTGCAAGGAAGGAATATAGAGTTGATGAGCAGCAATGAGAGAAACAATCAAATCATTTTTTCTGTGAGGGGTTTGACTAAGGTACAGATGCCAGCTAGGACATCAGGTGACCTGTCTCGCTCTTCAGCATACGGCACATGAGCTTATGCATCTAAAAGAGGAGGACCTTGGTGAATTATAAGCCCTCCAGCAGCATAGCACTAAAATATCAGCCTAGATCGCAGAATGAATTCTCTCGTGAAGTTTGAATCCATAATATTCTGAATCATAAGAGCGTTACCAATGAACTACCTACAGCTGGCATCTAACATAGTACTTGCACACATTCATTAATGAAATTAAATTGGGTTCAGCAGACTTGCCAATTTTATTCTGATTATTTTAATTTCCATCAGTGAAATACTGTTGCATCTCACCTTGAATGTTACAAGCAATGACAAGTAATTTGCTTCAGATTTCTCAGAATTTCACAACACTGTACTACTTCTGGGTACACACAATGCTAAATAAAACACAGCAAAGCTGCACAAAAAAAATTCATTCAGCTTACTTTCCAATTTTCACACTCAGAGGTGGGCACTTCCTCCAAATCGGAGTGGTGTTTAGAGAGGAATCTGCAGCAGACACCAATTATCTGGATCTTCATTTCAGCATTGATTTACTCATGCCAAAGGGGAAAATATCAAGAGAACAGTGGTGCCTTACAGCTCCTTTGAACTGGTTTCAATCCTGACATTGGGTGCCGTCGTGTGGAGTTTGCACATTCCCCTTGTGATTGCGCGTTTCCCCAAGTATTCCGATTTCTTTCCACATCTAGTGCAAGGATGGCATGAGAATTGGTTGGGGGGGGGGGGGGGAAGGGGAAGAGGTAAAAATGGGATTTGTGTAATCTGTGCTTGATAGTCAGCATGGATACAAATGGGCTGAAGGCCCCATTTCCATGCTGTATGACTCCATGACTTTCCTCTGCAATAAATAAATTAAAAATGGCTGGGCATGGCTGCTTCTTCCTGGCCCCTATTACCTCCATCATAAAGTCACTCTTGAAACACGATAATGTCTCTCTTCAGTACAAGTGAAGCATGGAACTGTACTAGTACTGTAGCTAAATATACAAAGTCTTCCTGCTTTAAAAATATTTGTCCTTCCTAAAATGTAAGGAACTGCTTGTCCCTGGTTAAAAGATGGCATTTAAGTCTTTCTTCCCTCGTCCTTCCATTCCACTATTCTTCAAAAATGGACAGAATGCCACCATCTAAACTAAGCACAGACTGCAACAACATGCATTTAGATATTCTGACAAGGGGCTTTCCTTAAAACAGAATGCAACAGGTGTGAATCTGAATAAACACAACATTTTTTTGAAAGCAAAATGCAGCTCATGAGCATTTGAAAATGGATGGACAGTATGCAATTATTTGCCTCAATAATGCAGAAAACCTCCCCAAGAATGTTTTACAGACATACAAGTGAAATAGTTTGATTTTGAATCAGAGGAACTATCAGAATGGGTAAGAATTTGGTTGATGTTCATTTTGAGAAGGAAGAATTGTTAAGTGTATAATCTCTCATGGTCAGAGTCACACAGCACAGAAAAAGGCCCTTCAGCCCACCATGTAACAGCAACTATCCACTCCTACATATACACAAATCCCTTTATCACCTGTTACATAATCTAATATGTCTTGATGATTTCCGTTGCTCATCCAGATGCTTCTTAAATGTTGTCAGAGTACTATCTCCACCACCTTCTCAGGCATCCTCCAGGTGAAAAGTATCTTCTTCAGATCTCTTCTTAACCTCCTGATCCTCATCTTAAACCTATGCCCTCTAGTCTTTGCCATAAAGAAAAGTTTCATCAACCCTATTTATGTCTCTCACAATCTGATACACCTCAGTCAGGTCCCCCCTCAGCACTCCAAGGAAAACAAGCCCAGCCTATAGTTTCTCCTCATAATTGAAACATTATGTTTTTGGACTTGTACGCCAAGGTCCCTTTGTTCCTCAATATTCTGCTATTCTTGGGCTCTCGCCTTCATGGTGTGTGTCCTTCCAATACTTGAACCACACCCTCAAAAATACATCACCTTGCACTTAAGAGGATTAAATTCCATTTGCCATTTCCCTGCCTAATTTACCAGCTAAATATCATTCCATAGCTAAAGACAACCCTCCTCACTATCAACAACACCACCAATTTTCTTGAGAAGATATGGACAAGAAGCTAGCAATCAGAGAAAAAGAGAGACTAAAAGCTGTATTAGGAGAGCAGCTAAGTAGGTGAAAGTGGTTGTTGGGAAGTTGGGACACCAAATGTGGTTACAGAGAAATGAAGGGACTGAGCCAAGAGGTTTAAACAAAGTATTCTAAGCATGGGATAACATCAGATTGAGACCTACCGGAAGTCAGATGGTTTGAATGAATTGTACATCTTTCTCCCAGTAACTATCATTGCCTTCATTGTGAAGTCATCCTTGGAGTTTTGATCAGTGAGATACTCCACTTTCATGAAAATCCCTCCATAAAGTTAATTGCAAGTTTTCCTGTATAAATTTGACATCAACGCCTATAAACTTGGTATATTGCTCATCAATAAATTGGACTCACCTTGTCATAGTACAACTGAAACTAATCCAATAAAAATTGATAGCAATTAGGATAATGAATGAAGGCCAGACATCTTTGTTTCAAGACTTAGTTAAGAAGGGTAACTAATTCAGTCCTGGATAATAGCAAATCAGCAGTCTATGTACTTTCTGCCCAATTGCTTTTCTAACGTAACAACACACAAAGTGCTGGAGGAACTCAGCGGGTCAGTCAGCACCAATGGAGAGAAATGGACTGTCAATGTTTCAGGTCAAGATCTTTCATCAGGACTGGGAGAAGAAAGAGGGGTGATAGCAGTATAAAAAGGTGGGGGGGGGGGAGTGGGGAGCAAGAGCTGGTGGGTGATAGGTGGATCTGGGTGGAGCTCTGTCCACCCCTTCCCCCACCCTTTTATACTGGCTATCACCCCTCTTTCTTTCCAGTCCTGATGAAGAGTTTCCAGCTGAAACACTGGCTGTCCATTTCCCTCCATAGATACTGCCTGACCCACTAAGTTCCTCCAGCATTCTGTGTGTTGCTCCAGATTTCCAACATCTACAGTCTCTCATGTCTCCTTTTCTAATGAAGTCATTAGATATTGCATTGTGCTATGATATTTTGGGGCATTAATTCACCACATCCTTCAGCATGAACATATCCAGTTTATAGGTTAATACAACACTCTTGAAGGGTGCATACAGTCCAGGAAATATATCCTTAAACGTACCTGTCTTTACTTGGTTACAATCTTACTGCAAACATTCCAGTCACTTGTTTTCAATTGGACCATTAGATGCAATTCCCCCATTACCAACTTACCAAAGTGCTTTGTAACAATGAAAACTATAATGCTGACTGATGTATACACCTGACAAGAATGGCCAATTGATGTAATTTCAGTTTACTTTACCCATGCCATATACATTGGGAGATTTTAATCAATCATTACACTTTACTGGATGATAAAAAAAATTCAAAAAAGGCAAAGGAGGATTTTTTCTTCATAATAATTTCAACATAAATATATTACTAATCCAGTAATCATTATTATGCATGCTTTCATCTGCCTATCCAGAGGATACAAAGGGCTTTTCCCTCGTTCCCAACACCTTCAAGTCTTAATGCAAAGAATTATCCAAAAAGTCCCAGTGAAACCTTAAAAAAGCTACTTGCAATAATTCTGTACCTCTGGTTGATCATTACCTCAAATTCCAATTACTTGTTGCATGCACTAATATCTTTAAGACAACTGACAGTGCCTCAAGCAGCCTTCATGATGAAGTTGGAAGCTATGGGAATTCATAATGAGACTTCAAACTTTATTTCAGATGTTCACTTGTCCTCTGCAATCTGTGCATAGGTAGTTAAGGGATTCACCAAACCACTCTCAACAATGCAAGGTTTCTTCAGTAATGAGTTAGATAGTATCAAGAGAGATAGTTTCAATAAAAATTACAGGTAATACCATATTGCTGAAAACTCAGTTGGGAGTTTATTTGACTCACCTTCCTGATGACTGGGTAATCAATGAAATTTAATAAGGAATACCCCAATTAATGTGGATTATGATTGGCATGGCACAAGAAGTTCTTAAAGATATTGATTAGAAATACAAGGATCTTTTGTCCTATTATTTCATAACGTGGAGAAAGCTAATGAAGGAATACTTCCATTTTAAAATTGTTAATCATGCTTACAAATCCTTCAGTGATCTCCTTCCTCCTTACTATTGTCAATATCCTCCTGCTTAATAACAATTTTGAGGTAATGACATTTAAATCACCACACCATTGTCAGCCAGGCTTTCAATTCTGGATTTCCCTCCATAAACACATCCAACATCACCGGTACATCTCAAAATCTACCTCCCTGACCAGGCTTTTGTCCATTTGCATGAATAACAGCTTGTGACAATTTTTGTTTCAAAATGCTCTTGGACCATGGGATGCTTCTATGGGGTAACCTGCTATAAAAATAAGAGTTGTTGTTGGTGGTGAATATCAGCCATGAAACAACGCTTCAATACCAAGAAGCAGCAAATGATACTTGTTTTCTTTAATGAAAACAACACCACTGAATGTTGAGATGAATCATACACACGTGCAAGAGTTCTCCTTAGTTCTCAAAGGTCCAAAGCACACAGTTGATTCCTTCAGCTCTCCAGAATTCAGCAGTAAAGCTGAAAAGTCCCCAAAAGGAAAAAATGTTGCAATGTGCAAGTGTGTTTGCCAATAGAAACTTTTCACTCCCATTAATGTAATTGGGCAATTCTCTCTGACAAGGCTGCTTGTGTGAATCTGAATTAAATGGATAAGTAAACCTGCCATATCCTACAAAATGTGAATATCTCAGAATCCCAGTGATTGGCATTCCGTACACAGACACATACAAATACTTACAACACATGGAAGACCAATCTTTGTCACACAGCTGATAAAGAAATTTAGTTAAGAGAGAACAGCTGCTGGAAAAAAATGACAACACTCTCATACACCTAAAGTTCAGTCCACGAGCATCATGACTGGATTGCATGTGGGCATACAGTTTGAAGCTCTTGAAGCATTAGATCTGAAGCCAATTCCAAATGAATAATTCTAGCAAAGCACCAACAAATAACACTGCTTTAACAGCTACTAAGACCTTTGAAACATAAACTTCTTAAATATATTCTGTGTTTCAATCATTGAAACATTTGATAGATACTTATAAAATATTTATCTCAGTAACTAATAACTTTTTATACATGAAAGATAATTTAATCAATCACTTTAACCCATGGTTTCTTCATTGATTTCAAGTCAAACCTGTTAAGTTAATGGAATTACTTTTCATTTTCAGGACATCAGAAATGGTAATCACATGAATAAATTCAGTACAAGGTGAACAGAAATTCAGTTTAAACAGGCTTCTATCAGTTATACAGTTTGCTGCTTTGGAAAGAAAATGGGGAACCACCAGTTGAAATGACAAACAGTAAAGACAAACAATGATTCTATCAGGTATTGAGGACTTAAATTCATGAAGTCATAGAATCAGAGTTATACAGCATGGAAATGGGCCCTTTGCCCAACTGGTCCACGTCAACCAGGATGCCCCATCCAAGCTTGTCCCATTTGCCAGCATTTGGCCCATAACCTTCCAACCCTTCCCAATCCATGTACCTGCCTATCTGTCTTTTTAAAGTTGTTATTGTACCTGCCTCAACCACTTCTTCTAGTGACTCATTCCACATAGGTACAACTCTTTGTGTAAAAAAAAGTTGCCCCTCAAGTTCCTCTTAAATCTTTCCCCTCTCACCTTAAACCTATGTCTTCTATTTCTCAATTCCAACCCTCGAGAAAAGAGAGTGCATTCACCTTATCTATGTCCCCTGTAAGATCACTTTTCAGTCTCCTACACTCCAAGGAATAAAGTTCTAGCCTGTTCAACATCTCCCTACAACTCAGTCCCTCAAGTCCTGGCAACGTCCTTGTAAATCTTTTCTGCACTCTTTCCAGTTTAATAACATCTTTCCTATGGCAGGGCAACCAAAACGGAACATAATACTCCAAATGCAACCTCACCAGCGTCCTGTGCAACCCCACCATGACCTCCCGACTTTTATACTCAATGACTTATGAAGGCAGAATGCCAAAAACCTTCTTCACCACTCTGTCTACCTGTGACTCCACTTTCAGGGAACCACATACTTGTACTCCAAGGTCTCTGTGTTCTACAACACTCCCCAGTGCCCTGCCGTTCACAGTGAAAGTCCTACCTGAATTTGACTTTCCAAAATACAAAACCTTGCACTTAGGCGTGTTGGAAGTACTAGGAGAACCATTAAAGTTTTGTTTTCAGAATCCAAGTGGCAATTTGTAAGCTACATGAACAAATTGATTTTGCTTTCCTAGCACAAGCTAATTTATAGAATGCGAAAAGTTGTCTGCAAAGCTCCTCCCTCAATACCTAAAGCCAATGTTTAAGACAACTCTCATCACAATCAATTTATTCAATCAAACAACCACAAATGAAAATGACTTCTTGCAATAATTCTAGGATTGTCTTTTTATTCATTATTTTGATTCTGAGTATTGGTGTCAAGGCCAGTATTTATCACTCATCCTCCACTAATGTAGGTGATGGTGAGCTAGGCTTTGAACCAAGGCAGACTCTTTAGTGGAATTATTCCCACAATAGTGTTGAAATTCCAGGATTTGGATCCAGGGATGTTGAAGAGACAGCGATGTAGTTCCATGTCAAAATAAAGTGTGATTTGTAAGGGTACCAGTAGATGAAGTTCCCATTCCACACTGCTGTATATAGAACTGCTAATACTGAACAAATTACAGGTGGTGGCACAGCAATGAACTGAAAAATGTTTCAATGGCTCACAACAAAAAGTATAATTGTACTTAGAAGCAGAAATCTAGACCATTAGTGATAGCCAAAATACTTAAGAACTGAATCATCCTTACCAATATCTGGCACCTCAGACATTCCCATTTGAACACAGACCTCTGTGTATGTAAACCTGTACTTCCATTTGACTGTTTCTTTTATTTCCCTGCTTCACAGTTTACTTGACTGTGGCTTTTATACACATCTTCACTTGCTTTCTTTTGTTGGGTTCTGAAGTAGCCAGTTAGTCTCTTTGATTCTTTATGGCCACCAATACAAAAATATTCCCAAAATCCCATTGCCTCTATTTTTCTTGGGATTATGGTGGTCATCAAATGCTCACGTTGCTTCTGCAGGAGTGAATCCTTCAGATTTGTTTTGAACTGCACAGCATTCTGTCAAGAGGCTATTTAATACTAAAGTTTTTAAACTACTTCCAGAAATAGAAAATTCCGTTTTCAATTCTGTTTTTTTTTCATTCATTCACAGAATATATACATCATTGGTCATGCCAGTATTTATTGTCGTTGAACTGTGGAAGCAGTTAAGAGTCAACCACTTTGGCGAATCTCAAATCACAGTTAGGGCAAGAACAACAGCTTTCCTTCCCTTAACGTGGTGGGATTTTACAACAATCCAGTGGTTTCATGATGACCATCATTGAGTCCAGCTTTATTCCCCTGAATTTCCAGGTGTATATCATTACAAATTTAAATTCCCTTGCTGCCATGGTGGGATTTGAAACATGCGCCTGGGCTGCTGGTCCAGTAACTTAACCACTGATCAGATATTCCACTCCTTAAACTCACTGCATAAATTTGAACCAGATCCAAAGATTCAACTTGCCTGCTTATGTGGGATTGATTCTGTTTGCTATAAATTGCTTTCTGAAATAAGTTATACTCCTGTGATTCATTCTTTTACACAAGCTAGTTAAATCTAAACATTCACATGCACTTAATATGGCTGAGAGGTAACAATGATCGTAATTTCAAGCTTCTATGTAACATTTTGTTGTCTAGGATTCTTACACACCACATTTTACCTCCTTTTTTAATCACATTATATGACAGCAACCAACATTATGTTGGGAATCTATAACTCTTTCCTACTAAATAATAATTGAAATATACGTCTGAGCTAGAACAGTCAGATATACACCTTGGAGACTGCCATTTCAGAATTTTGTTCTGCATTCTGAAACCTCTTCTGTGCATCCATTTCCCAATATATTTGGTCTACAAGGGTTTGGACAAAAACCGGGAAAATACTCCAATTTGCTGCACTAATTTCTAAATGTAGCTATCTGAATGTAGCTTGACCACACTGGTCTTATCAAGAGAAAACACATTCTATTTTTGCAATACATATTTGAATTGTAAATGTGCTCGGTACAGACATTTACAAAATGACTTAAATGCATCTCAAACATTTGACTCGAATACAATAAAATATTTCAACCTCAGGGATGGAGTTGCTACTTTTAAGGACAATATATTGCACAAATAGTCTTCATTCTTTTGCTGATGACCAAGTTTGAAATATCAGAAATATTTGCAAGGTAAAGTCACTTTTCTGTGCAAGATCAGACTATTATAAACAATTTATAGTATTTAATGGTTAATTTTACACTCAATATTGATTTTACCATTTGCCCTGCTCAAAGCGAACCAAGGATTACACAGTTCCATTGTTATACCAACTGATAAATATCAACTCCAGATTGACAATGCTGAGAGGGAATGCTGCACCAGAAGTGTCGTCTTCGAGTAAGATTTTGAACACCCTCTCAGGTAAACTTAAAAATATCTTATGACACTATTCGAAGAGCAGGAGACTTACTCCTGGCACCCTGGCTAATATTTAATTCTCAATTAGCATTGCCAATAAAGATCATCACATTTCTATTGGTGGGAGCTTGCAGAATAACAAAATGGCTGACCATGTATCAAAACAACTTTGGTTGACCTGAAGCTGTGAAAGCACGATGCAAATACAAGTTTTTCTCTTATCTTTCAGAAGACTATTCTCACGAGGAAGCATTTGTATCTATCCAGAATTGTCTGCAGTTTATCTATTACTTCTGTCAATCAATAATTTTGGACTCATTCATGTACAGTTCCCTCATACATCAACAGCTGCATGGTTAAAACTGAAGCTTATATTTTGTTTAAGAATAAAATCATTGCTATGGAAACAAATGCTAAAAGCAGTTATTTCTTTAGAAGATATTTAATAGGTTTCAAGTGCATAAATGACCAGGAGCTGCATGTGGTTTGTTTGCAAAACTTGACATGTGGTCCTTGGTTTTGTCAATCAAATAATTGGAAATTGAACCCAAAGAGTGGGGATCTGATTTTGGTGGGAAAAAACCCCGCATGGACACTGCCTCACCACCAGGAAGAAATGCACTAACTTTGGAAAGTGATTTCTGTCAAGCAGGTGCAATCCTTTATTGCAGAATAAATGCTTTTAAGCAGCAGTACTTCCACCAGTCTCTGTTACAAAGAAATATTTAGGGTAAAATTAGACCAAATAAGAGATTTTGTGCAGAAATGAGAATGTTAATTGATATGCTTACACACAGTATTATGTAGAATTGTTTCATTCATTCTCACGCAGTTAAAATCTCAGCATTACTGAAATACTTATATTTACATATCACTTTATTATTTCATCCAAAAATCCAAAAGTGTTCTTACAGTGAGTTACTTTATGAATACAGGTTCGAGGATTTTTTTAATGTATTAATTCTTTTTAATCTTTTATTTAAAGATTTTGTTCAATCGGTTGAAAACAGGCCAAACCATTTGACAAACTCCAAAATACTTTCTCCATATTCAACAGAGCTTATCTTTTGAAAATTTGCTTTTACAAACATTGGCAGCTTACTATCAAACTTCTCTAAATTATTGAAATTTAAATTCAATACATTTTTATGTCAATGGTGCAACACAAACCCCACTGCCTAGAAATGCTTTTGTTCCTAAAGTGGAGTGCTAATCCAGCACTGAGCTGTTCACCCACAATAATTCATGCCAGTTTGTATCAGACATGTTTTTAAGATCATAATATCCATAGCAGAGCTCAGGTGCGCACTTGCTAGGCAACACAAGGCAAGCAGTTTGGCTTTGACTATTAAGAAATTAATTTAGCTCAGCTGTCAGATGCTTGCTCAAGGATTCAGCTCTCAAATGGCACTCTCATTAGAACATAGAAATAAGATCAGGAGTAGATATCTGGCCTTTCAAAACCATTTCAGTAATGTTCCGCTTTTCATCAAAGGTCATGACTTTCATCAAGATTACAACATTTTCCTGCACTATTCCTGTAACTCTTGATTCTATGAATATCTTGAATGAACTCAATGGCTGAGTTGCCATAGTCCTCTGGGACAGAGAAATCCAAAGACTCAACAAGCCTTCAAATGAAGAAATTTCTCCTCAGCTCAGTCCTTAATGGCCTATCCCTTATTCTGACCTTGTAACTGAAAATATTTTAAAAAATGCAGATGTTGAGATCAAAACAGAAAAAGTTGAAAATACTCAAAAGGACCGGCAGCATCTAAAAGAGATCCCACCTAGTTTAGGAACAAACATGGAAATATGACATTTGGTCTCCTCAACTAAATCATTAATATAGAGCGTAAATGACTGCAGCTCAAGCACTGATGCCGATGGTAGAGTCCGCCCGCAACCTGAGAAAGACTCATTATTTCCACTCTTTGCTTTCTATCTAAAAAAGATTTCTCAATCCATTTAAGTAAATTATCACCAACTGTGCAATGCAAGCCTGTTGACCAACTTTCTTTGTGTGACATTATCAAAAGTCTACTGAAAACCCAAATACACCAAAGCTACTAGTTCTTCCTTATCCATGCTATCTGTCATCTCCTCAAAGAACTCCAGGAGATTAGTCAAACATTATTTTCCTTTCATAAGTCTACGCTGACTCTACTCAAACCTATCTTCATTTAAAAGGTGTTCTCTGTGGCAAGCCAGTTAAAAATGTGCCCAGGAATTCTAGGGTTCAAATGGTAGACAGGGGTAAAGGCGGCAAGGGGACAAATTGCCAGGTCTTCAGATGATGACTTCCAGCTGCTTGTGAAGGTGGTGAAGAGTAAATAGCTGTCTGTCAAGCAGACCTGGAAGCCCTCTAGAGCCTTAATGAAGAGGAGCTGGCAAGTGATGGCCACTGAGCTATCCTCCCACAGAACCATGGATCAATGCCAAAACAAAAATCAGTGACCTCACTGAATATATCACTGTGGTAGCTCAAGAGTTAAATTATTGAACTAGTGATCTAGAAGCCATGATTAATATGTGGAGACCCAAGTTCAAATGATGACCACTAAAATTACTGGATTATCATAACAACCCACCTGGTTTACTAATGTCCTTTAAGGGAAGACATTTGCCATCCTTCCTGCACACGACTCAAGAGCTACCACACATGGTTGACTCTTACATGTCCTCCAAAATGGTCCAATCAGTCATTCAGTTGTAGGTGGCTCATCACAATCTTCTCAAGGGGAAATTAAAAATTGACAATTAGACCACAAGACCATAGGATATAGGAGCAGAACTCAGCCATTCTGCCCATTGAGTCTGCTCCACAAGGCTAGGCAATTAATGCTCACCTTGTTAGTGATGCCCAGACTGCGAAAATATAAAAATAAAAATGTGAGATCTCACACACTTTGAACTGCACTTCATATGTGAAACCTTCAGCCGCAACACACATATACAGAGTCCGGAAGGCTACAACAAACCCAGAAAGAGGAGCTGTTGTTCCTCAAGCTTGCATTGGGCTTCACTCTAACAGTGCAGGAGGCCACAGACAGAAAGATCAGAGAAGAAATGTGAAGAAAATTGAAGTGGCATGCAACCTGAAGCTGAAGATCACTCCTGCAGACTGAACATAGGTGCTCTGCAAAGCAATCACCCAATCCCCATTTGGTTTCTCCAATGTAGAGGAGATCACTTTATGAACACTGAATGTAGAAAGAAATGCAAGTGAATTGCTGCTTCACCGGTAAGGACTGCTTGAGCTGCTACACGTGGAAGGACTGTTTGAGTGCTTGGCATGTTCTGGTTTTATTTCAGATTTCCACCATGTACTGTTTTTTTGACTTTCATTCTCTGATGAAGGGTCATCTACCTGAAACACTAACTCTTTTTCTCTTGCCAGTGTTGATTGACCCAAGTATTTATTTTAAATTTCCAGCATGTGCTTTAAGATAACACTTATTGCAGCACTTTATATTGTAGGGTGAAGTTACAAGAAAGAGAGGATTGTTCCAGCAAACAGCAGGGGAGCCATTCCTTGCTCAGAACCTAACCAAGTTGGAAGAGAGGACATCTTCATGATGAACACTGCAGCAGTTCAGGTCCATGCTACCGAAACCACAGATGAAGCACCATACCTTGCTAGTATACAAGTCATAGAGTCAAAGAACAATACAGCACGGATACAGGCCCTTTAGCCCAATGAGTCCAGGCCAACCACAGTGCCAACCCAGTTGGTCCCAATTTCCTGCATTCAGCCCATATCCCTCTGAGCCCCGCCCCTCCATGTACCTATCCAAGTGCTTCTTACATGATACTATTGTGCCCGCCCCAACCACTTCCTTTGGTTGCTCATTCCATAAACTCACCACCCTGTGCATGAAAAAGTTGCCCCTCAGGATCCTTTTAAAGCTTTCCCCTCTCGTCCTAAATCTATGTCCCCTGGTTTTGGACTCCCCTACCCTGGGGAAAAGACTGTCAGCATCCACCTTATCTATGCCTCTCATACTTTAAATCACTTCTGTAAAGTCACCCCTCATTCTTCTACACTCCAAGGAACGAAGACCTAGCCCGACCAACCTCTTCCTGTAACTCAGGCTCTCTAGCCTTGGCAACATTCTCATAAATCTTTTCTGCAGTCTTACTAGTTTAACCACATCTTTCCCAAAACAGGGTGACCAAAACTGTACACAGTACTCCAAATGCAGCCTCATCAACAGTTTATACAACTGCAACATAACTTCCCAACTCTTATACTTAAACCCCTGACTGATGAAGTGCTAAATGCCTTGTTCACCACCCTGTGTAGCTGTGACACTGCTTTTAATGAACTATGCACTTGTACTCCCTGGTCCCTCTGTTCCATTACACTCCCTGGTACTCAACCATTCATAGTATAAGTCCTCCGCTAGTTTGACTTTCCAAAATGCATCACCTCACACTTATCTGTATTGAAATCCATTTGTTACTCCTCAGCCAACTTCCCTAACTGACCAAGATCCCCCTGTAATCTACGATAACATTTTTCACTATCAACAACACCTCCGAATTTCACGTCATCCTAAACTTACTGATCAAGCCTTGTGCATTCGCATCCAAGTCATTTATATACTGTAAATGATGAAGCACAAGGGTCCCAACACCGACCCCGCAGCACGCCACTATTCATCGGCCTCCATTCCGAGAAACAACCTTCAACTACCATTCACTGCTTCCTACCTCCGAGCCAATTTTGAATCCATCGAACTAGCTCTCCTTGGATTCCATGGGACCTAACCTTCCAGGCCAGCCTACCATGCAGCACCTTGTCAAGGACCTTGCTAAAGTCCAAAAAGACAACATCCACTGCCCTACCCTCAACTACTTTTTTGGCTACCTCTTCAAAAAAAAAGTATCTTTGATCCCTTCACCATCCATCACTCCCTCATGGGAAACCCTGATGACATCTATCTGCTTGATTGCCAGCCATTCCCATAGAAAGCCATATGCATTCATCACAGGCGCTTTTAAAAAAAAATTACAGGTTATCAGGAGAGGCCCACAGGCCATTTACCCATGTACAACCACAAACAAGCAGAAAGAAGACAACAAGGTGAAGAAGGGACACACTATGACATTATGACCAATGCTATAGAGCACCAGTTCGTTTATTGGCACTTTGAGGACCGAAGGAACTACATTAGTGGTGTGCATTTCACATCAAGAAACACTTAGCATGAGTGGGATCCTGACACAAGAGCAGCAAAAGTACCCCAATGTGTTGGTTTTCTGGAAGAGGTCACATATCGATAGTGCCCTGAGGACTAAAAGGGAAACATACATGGGAAGGGTGATGTCACGTGCCCAGGTGATGCATTATCTGTCCGATCTGGCAGACTGAAAGATGGCAAGAAGGAGAACTGTTGGTTCAGGGCTCAATCCCCATCTCTAGGAGTTAAGGAGGAACCAGGAGCATATTTTTTTCCATTCAGCAAGTGGTACAGACTTATGTCAGCTGACATTGACCCTACCACTGACAAAGCAAAGTTTCTTTTATTAAAAATGCAGAACTAAAGGTTATTCAAAATCTTCATGCCTCAATGGAGTCACAAGTGATCCAAGTAAATGCCAGGTATTACAGTTTTGGTGGAAATTATGTGGCAGATGTCAAAAGTATCCAGGGTCATGGAGATGTATATTTGTGCTTCATTGCTTTAGAAGCAAACTCCCTCATACCACTCAGAAGTACAACATATTGAATGTCTCTCACCCCAGTCCAGACCTATTGCAGATGAATCAATTTAAAGTTCCATGGACATTGACAGATGAAACTCAAGTCAATGCTGACTCTGATATCTATTGATAAATCAAATTAAAGTCAGAGACAGTCAATCAGCGCATGGACATATCAGATCAAAGTCAATACTAACTGCATTCATTACTACAGTGTGGTAATCCAATCTCCTATCTTGCCATGAACAGTTAATGTTTCTCTATGGTGATGTGCAACCATCAAAATCCCTGCCCCGATGCACCTCTCTTTCATTTCATACAAAGTAGTAATGAAAAAAGTCAAGAACTGTGTGATTGCCAATAGAATGGGTTTCCTTCCTGGTTAGTCTCTTATCATGATGTGCAGAGCCTCCCAAACCTGTCAGTGATCTGTATTAAGCGAGGTTAGTTGGAAAGTTGGATGAGTGTTTGCCAGACTGTTGATCTCCACAATTTCCAAATTGTTCAACTGAATTGCATGTACCCTCTCACAAGGCCAGAGCTGAGATGTACAGCCTCTGCTGCAAATGCCACAGTAGATGCACAAAGGTTTTTGGACAACGTCAAGTCCCTCAGCTCAGTGTTCCCTGAAATGACTGCATAAACTGTAGCACCTCCAAACCTCATCCAATTACATATCTAAGTAACTAAACAGTAGGTAAAAAGTGTTGTGATTCAAGCAAGTATAGAAACAATTCCTTTGAGGATGATTATTGCCAATTACATTGATGCTATAGAATTTACAACAGTTGACTCATCCATCACATCAGGGTTAACAAAGAATTAACAAAGATGCTCAATTAAACCAATTGCTTGTAGTGACTAAATCCATTTTACTCGAGGTATCATGGGCTGGTGTTCAAGGAGTGTGATATACCAATGCAGAAACTGTAAAAGCTAGCAAGAGTTTGCCTGCATCTTCCATCTCATTGCATAGGAGCTCAATAATGCTGTGTCCATAAGGAGAAGATACCCACCAATCATATTCCCTATGGGATCTCTTAACACCTTTTTGCAGCCAAGATTGATGGCTTTCAATGGCAATTGCATAGTATTCTTTGGAAATGAAGGAAAGATTAGCCCTGCTGCACTGACCATGTGTCACGGATTCGCAGCACATGGAGTACTGCTGAGGGTAGGGCCTTAGCTCCACAACAGAGAATGTCCCTAACAAGATGTGGGGCCCTCCTGTCAACTCTATGGGATCCCATCACAAGGCACATCTCTCTCCCCCCCCCCCCCCCCCCACACACACACACACACACACACACATCCTGCTTTCCACAGAGACTATCCTCTCAGTGACTTACTGGTCTGCTCACCCCTTCCCACCTACCCCTCTCAGTCCCCTTGCACATTCCGCTGTCACCATCGGTGTAACACTTGTCCCGACCCCTCCTCCCTCACCACCAAGCAGGGACCAAAACAGCCCTTTCAGGTGATGCAGAGATTCACATCCACCTCCAACCTGGTCTGTTGCATTCTATGCTCGTGATATGGCCTCCTCGACATTGGCGAGACCAAGCATAGACCTGACAACCATGTCACAGAGCACCTGCGATCTGTCTGTGATGGCTATCTTGAACTTCCAGTTGCATGTCATTCCAGTTCCCTTTCCCAATCCCACATTCCCCAACTGTACTCAGCCTTCCCAACTGCTTCAGCGAGGCCTAACACAAACGAGAAGAACAGCACTTCATATTCCGCTTGGGTAGCCTACAGTCCAATGGTATAAACGCCGAAGTTTCCAATTTCAGGTAACCCAATCCCCATGTCTCTTTCCCACTTTCACCGGTCTCTCTCTCTCTCTCTCTCTCCCCTTTTGTTCGCTTTTTCCACCTCTTCCCCCTCTCTGCCCCCATTACCTAGATTCATCACCCTCCCCCATCTGGTTCCATCTGCCCATCACCCACATACCTATCTACCTGGGTTTCTTCTCCCTTGGTTCACCTTTCCTATCCCCATCTGCACCTGGTTTCATCTGCTCATCATCCCTCCCTCATCTGGTTCCACCTATCATCTACCAGCCTCTGTCTCACCCCTCCCTCTTGCTTCTAATATACTGACTATCTTCCTTCGACCTAAAAAAGTCAACCACCCGTTTGTTTCCACAGATGCTGCTTGACCCACTGAGTTCTTCCAGCAGTTTACTTTTTGCTCCAGATTCCAGCATCTGAAGTCTCTTGTGTCTCCACCCTTAAAAGGACCTGCAGGTCTGACAGCACATTCAGAAACAATCTCCCATGATCACCAACCTCTGTTGGCGGTGCTGCTCCTCCTTCACTCCCTCTACCCCTTCCTGCTGGAGAAATACTGTCTGACATGCAGCAAGCTGTGAGAGTTGACAAGGATCATCCACCCTCACCTGCAATGATCTGGAGACCAGGAAGTTTGAGGCAACAGCAATCTTGATCTCCACACGAGCACGTGGCTGGCACTGTGCTTGCAGAAGGTTGCAGATCTCGGTCACCACTGACTTTGAAAATCTTGAACCGTGAACCTTGGACAGATCAAGGTAGAAGAGTGGTTGCCACTGAGCTCTAGGGAATGAGGTCTCCTTATGAGCCCTTTAGCCTTCCTTCCTCAGAGCCTCCTGGCTTGCTTGCTCTGGCTTCCATGCCTGTCCGTTCAGCTCCTGCCTGTGTGGAATTTCAAGGCTTTTCATATCATCTCCAAGTCAGGTGCACTGACAGACAGAATAATGATCCCAGCACACATGTTCTGAGAGCAATAATTCCAAAGATGAAGCTGTAAGCAGATAAGAGCAGCAACAGAATGCCTTAATTGAAGATTGGGAACATCTAGCAAAACTGGGAGGTAAGAATGGAGCACAGTCAGAGAATGGGACATTGGTTTAAGATGTAAAGAGATTGCAATTCTACAGTTTTCTGTCATTGAGCAGAATGTTGTCAGTGGTGATCTAATCATGAGCACACTATTATTTTACACATTGTTCCTCTCAATCCTTCCAAACAGATATCCAACAGGAATCCTCCTCAAAGTCAATGCAATACTACATACAAAATGTTCAGAAAATTATGGTAGTGGATCCCAAGAACATCTCAATCAGTTTATTACCTGATTTGATGGGAAATTTTTAATTTCCTTTGTGCCTCACATCTACATACTTTTACAGCCTCTCTTCATATAATGCCTGATTGACTTTTCTAAAAACGATTTTGATCTCAGTAATTTGTCGAGCAGAAACACAAATAGGATAATGCTTTCATCTAAGAAGAGAAAATTAATTGCAGAATTACAAGTCATTTTGGTGCTCAGCCAGAGCTGTTTGAGAGTCCAATTTTCTAGAACAATGAGTAGTAATTTAGCATTTTTTTTAACCCTGCTTTAAGCAGTTTACACTGTTAATTTTCAGGAGTCTATAATCAGGCAGTGGTGGTGCAATGGTTAGTTCGTCAATCGACCATCAACCATCTACAGCTGTAGTTCATTACGATATTTGAGGTTGAATGCACAAAAAAATGGACTATATCCTTCTTTTGAAACTCTATCATTTTTAGTCGCAATAGACAATTCTAAGCAAATTATATCAATTGTACACTTCATGTGATATACACAATTGCATCCTTCAAGGTGAAAGAGGAAACTAAATCCAAATTAACACACAGTGGGGGATTTAGTGGGTGCATTAATATTACGGTCATGTCTAGCTTCCAAATCTGTTGATGCCAAATGCTCCACAAGCTGTTTAGTTCTTTTTTAGTTGATTCAAAGGACTGAGAGCTGTTGTGTGTGGGCATGTGTAGGTTTGTAAGTGAGACTTGTGATAGGAAAGCAGCAAAAACATCACTTTAGGTGTTTACGAAGAACATAAAAAAAAAGTATATCACCAGAAAAGCTTTTTCAATCCACCCAGCCTGTCCCCTAACTAACACTTTCAATCACCTATTCTCTCAAAGATCCAATTCTCTCCTGAAACATGCTGTACTATCTGTTGGCTAGTCTGTCCAACACACTTGACACCTACATTTATTTAGAATCTTCACGACTGCAAAATATTCCAAGGGCCTTCACAGAAGCAGTAAGCAAATAAAATTTGACACCAAGCTGTAAAATGAGATATCTAGGCAGAAGACAAAGTTTTCATCCTGGAGATTGACTATAAGTACCTAAGAACTTACTTCAAAGGCTTAAAGAGAAATAGAGATATGGATATTTTTAAGGGAAGAAATTCCAGAGCTGATGGTCTGTCAATTGTGGTGCAATTAATATTGTGGTCATATTGGCATCAAAATGGAGCTGTGCTCATATCTGAACACTGTGGAAAAGGAAATTACAGAGGCAGACAATATAGGATTATGATACAAGGGATGAGAATATTAAACTGAAGGCATGGTATAAGTGTCATTTATTATCCATTCGCAAGCACAGGAATGATGGATAAGTATTGGCTGTGGAGCACCTGATGACCTTAAGTTTATGGAAAGCAGACTGAGAGGCAGACAAAGAGCATATTAGAGTAATCTTGTCCTGAGGTGACAAAGGCACAGATGAAGATTCCAGCAACAAACATGGAGAATAAGGGTGGAGTCTCTGCTTTAAACAACCTGTGAACTTCTCTGTGTTCTAAGTTTCAGCACATAGATTTCTTGCTGTAGAATATCTGTTAAATTCAAAATATAATTTTGGGATTCAATTTATCCATTTTTTTCCAGTATTACCTCCAGCCACTTCTTCCTTTATTTTGGTCCATCCTCTTTGTTATTCTCGGTACATCACCAAGAAACATACAACCTGACAGTACCACTGATTCTGCCAAAATTCAGTCCAGACAAGCGGTATACATAAATTTTCACATCTGGTTTTTCAATGGGATCACATTCCTCATTGATGCAGGAAACAAGTCTGTTTTTTTGGATAGCACCAGGCCTTCTAAGGAGTATCAGGAAGCTTGGGCAAACAGTTTTCAAAACTAGAATTAACAATCAATAAACTTGAATCTGAGTTATGCAAAGATAACTGAGGGAAAGTTCCAGTTAATTGTAGAACTGGTGAAAAATACCATCTGCAACTGAAAGTCTCATGTCCTGTTTCTTTCAAATTTCCCACTGGCAATGTGACCTTTCTACCATTATGGCCTCAGTTTGTGGAACTTCCTCCTACAGTCCTTCCTTCCAGAGAATGATAGACTTTTGGACAATAAATTAATCAATGGATGTACTGATCCAATGGGATAATGGAGTTGAGATTGAGGATTAGCTATTATCTTATTGATTGGCCATGCGGGCTCAAGAGGCCATGCGTTCGATCGGTACTTCCATTTCATATGCTCTGTTTCATCGAGTGACTTTCTTCTTTCAAAGCACTTAAACTGTTTCTCCCCAATTTTCCCTTTTAATTCAAACGTTCTTTTCTTTCTTTTCCCCTCATCTTTGGTGTCCTTCCATATGGTTTCCTGAGCTTCTTCTGCATTAGGAACATGATCAAAAATACAAGCTGCTGTTACCTTTATTGTTACAGTGCCTGACTTGCAAACGTCTGTGGAGAGTGGGATCATTGGTGCAACATCTGCTCTCTGCAATATTTAATTTTTTTTGATACTTCTACAATATTTCCACCAGTCGAAGCAAAAATAATTTGTCCGAGCATCAAAAAATATCCAATCTTTTACAATTAGCTTGTGGCCCAAATTCAGAATAATTTTATAGGATTATGTTCATTCCATATTGAGTTCTATTTCTCTGTATTTGCCAATAAAAATCAAAATTGGCTTAAACTTCTTATATTTCTTTCAGCCGAGGTTAATTACCTCCTGTAAACTAGCTCTTAGGATAGGCAGGTGGCAAAAAAATCAAAGAGGAGTTGATGAGTGTGTGCGTGTGTGAGAGATGGAGAGAAGTAAGGAACTGCATGATTGGATTGGACTCTGGAGTTGGCACTACCTGAAAGGCTGAATGGCTTCATCTATGTTATAATATCACATGGTTTCTCCAACTGATGAATGAGATGACTACTCATTAGGAAAAATGGGAGAAAATTGGCTTATCAATACCTCTGGATCCTAACCACATCAGAAGCTTTTATCAGCGAAACTTCTAAATAGTTATATTGATTCTCCTCACATTCTATGCATCACACTGTGGTGACTAATTGATTTTCCGCACATCACAATTAATATTGTTATTCACATCACAATCACTTTTATTCAATTCAATTAACATTTTTGTTTGTAATTCATGTATCAGCAATTACACTCAATTAATTGCTCTATTTCAGAAAAATCTTGCCACCATCAGAATCCAGCTGGCTCTTCCCTTTTCAACCAAAGACTGATAATTTGTTGAAGTAAGCCTGGGAAGACTGGGCACCACTGGAACCACAACTGAAGGCGGGAGGTGGAGTGGCACATTGGAAAATTGGCTCATTTTTACTGCCTCCAAAATGTTGACTACCTATCTAAACTCAGACTTGTGCTTGTCGTGTCTGTTTAAGCACAAGTTGTGTGACATCTCTGATAATATAATCCCATTTTAGAGCTCCACTAAAGTATCATCCAAGAGGATGTGCTTGCTGAAAGTCTGAATATTCAATCTTCTTATCCAGATGAGACAACCACCAAATCCAAACAGATCAATTACCTGGTCATCATTTTTCCCTTGTTCCCATCCCTCTAGAAGTTCCCAGTCTCCTGCCTGGAAAAATCAGAGCCAGGTCCTTACATAAGTGACTGTCATCAGGATTTAGGCACACTAGGTCTAGTTTTGTAATTTTGCATTTAATTTAATCTCCTTCAACATGGGGGGAAAATCCAAAAGTAGAAAGCTTACATTGCATTGATTAGATAAAATTGTAAACTTTAAGCTTGAAACTAGTGAATCAGATTTTATGGTTCAAATTCCCACAAGGCTGTCAGTAGCTAAAACAATCGAGTAAATTGGACATCAATTTCTGACATAAGCACAGAATCAGGTTGTCTGAATTGCTGTACTTTCCAGAAGTTTCTCATTTGGAGGTCCTGCATAGAAATACACAAAGGGTGTGAAGTTGATTCTCAATCAATACAATTAGTACTCTTTCAAGTATATCCGGATTTTTAATAACATTATTCAATACCAAATGCCCTCAGTGGTACTAAAACTTCAGCATTAAGTCTCATTCCTTCAAGTTTTAATTGTTGTTTGAGATTTGAAAGGATTAAAAATAAAATCTTTTGTTTACATTCCCTGTCTCTTTTAGCTTTCTCTCCTCTTAATCCCAAGTTTTCTCTCCTCTCCTTATAGGCACCTTCTGTTTTGGCTTCTACCAGTCTTCAATCTGATTGATTGAACTGATGGATTGCTTCTTGTCCAGTTCACACAGGCTCAAGATCTCCCTTAGAAGGCAATGAGATGATTTGGACTTTTGACAACCACACATTATTGTTCCATGAAATGTGTGTGGGTAGGCATTGCCCCAACTAACAGTGAGCACTATTTTGTTTGCCACTGATTGTAAACCCAGGCATTAACTATTATACCTGCAAAGCATGAACAGTTCAAATAAAATCTTTCTTAGTGCAATGTAAATGATTTAAGGTATTTTTATCTTGTGAATTCTAATTTTGTAGATATAAAATAATGATGTATTGCAACAAGCCAAGGAAGTGTGAATGAATAATTAACTTCTGCTACATTGACTACAACTTCAATTAGTCATTAAGAAATGAAAAGAAATTAAAAGGATCAGCGATGCAAAAACAGTTTCTTCAATTCACTTTTCTCACAGTCCTCTGTGACACAATTGTTTTACCAATATTGCAATCTGAGGTACATGAGGTACTATTCTTGGTCAATCAATTCTAATCGTTATTTTCAGCAACTATTTATCATAGCACAGAGGGTATTCTTTTCATGCTAATGTTATGCAGGCTGAGCCTATTGGTAATGTGGATACTGTGCTGGAGCACCAGTCTGTTTACACTCTGCAGAGGAACACGTCCCAACTCTGTATAGCACAGCTCATCAGCAGCCAGGTGGGAAGGTGTCCTCTCTCTGTGCAACAGTATTTAAAATTTGCTGCTGAGCACTATTGCTGAAGGACAAGGAAAGACCAGTATTTGTTGTAGACTACCAGAACATCAGTACTGCTTCATTTATTCTAAAACATCGTGACCAAAGTAACAGTGGCTGTAACATAAAGGAAATGCATATTTTAAAAAACTCAATGTTCAGTTATTATGCTGCTAATTAGTTTGCTTATTATACTGAAATAGGCATTTAATCTCTTTACAATTTTGTGCCACATACTGCCAGGCTATGTCAATCCGAGGTTTATGTCAGCTAAACTCTTCTGGTAATCAAGGGGAAGAAAAACAGGTGAAATTGCATGTCACTGGCACTTAAATTAATCAGTTCCCTTCTGCTTTTTGTCTGAAACAGCTCTGCACCTCGCTATGATGCGGCATTCCACCTTGGCAGAGAAGGAAAGAAAACGGATGTAGAAATCCTTGCTGCGTTAGCGATTAGAAATAACCTACTCTCTGCCAAGCAATGAACATTATTGATGGTCGTCACAGATTAGTGTATGCTGAAAGAGAACACATGCAGAACAGAATCCCATGTGCAGAACAGTTTCCTAATAACTTAGCTGCCAGAGTTTCTCCAGCCAAACCCCACCAGAAGCCAAAAAGCTGCAAGCCCCATTAGTAAAAGATAGGCAATTTATCTCTCAAGTTCTTTCAAGTGGAGACTCAATGGCAGCTGAAAAACATCATGAAAATGTATGCCTCTGCTGGTGTCAAGTCTCTCGAGTTTTTCTGCTTTCTATTACTGCTACTGCCTGTGGAAGTGCTACACAAGTAAAGTTGCCAGGATTCATTGAACACAGGCGTCTAAAGTCTCAAGTCACTAACTAATGTAATGCTATCTCAATCTTCCTTCTTCGTGGACATGTGCATAGCATGAAACTCCACATAATCCAACATTAATAAGTACTAACTTACCAAGTATTACTTGTTTTTTTATTGCCTTTCTTGGGCCCTAAATCACTTATGCACAGAAAGGTTATTTTCTCCAGCACCTGCACATGTATATGTTTGGATAAAGGAGGGGAAGCTCATAAAGAGTCCAAAAGCTGATACTGAGCGCAAGAACGTTTAATTTACCAAATCTAACATCCCTTTTCCCTACAGGATCAAAATAAGTAAATTGAAAAGCACTCTAATCCTAATTGTGAAAAACAATACACTCCAGATGCTCAATCTATCTTCTTCTTCCCTTCTCTTCTTGTTCCCTTAGGATCAAGGACAAGTGGCTCCCATTCTAGCTTTGTCAGGTCCAAGTTCTCCAATGAAGCCAAGTGGGAACTGCAAACTCTTCCATCGATGGGGCATTATCTGAAATCTAGATTCAAGGTTCTGGACACCAGCCGAATGCTCCTTCTCCACTGAGTGGTCGTGGGCCAGAGATTCCCAGGGCATATTGCATTCTATCAAGGAAGCGTTGAGCACATCTTTGAATCATTTTCTCTGTCCATCTGGTATTTTCTTCCCATGACAGAGCTTAATCAACCATAATAACAACCTGTCTTTGAAGGCTCAAGTGGAGGCAAGAGTAGGTTTAGATACAAGCCTTGGACTCTTGGCACCATGACAAGAAAGGAATGTGTGTTAACACAGCATCAGTTGAAAGAACATTGCTATCTGTACCTCATTATTGAATAGGCTTCTACCTCCAGCAGAAATACTTTGAGATATCCAGGGACAAGAAGTTAAGTGCGCAGTCTAATTAGCCAAATACTATTGAGTTTTAATTGAGAGTGATTTAACAAATATTTCATTTCCATAATTTGCTCTTGTCCTTCAAAATAATACTTGTGATACAGTCAAAAAGCACTTCAAATGAACAAATGTCTGGTGAAAAGCTATTGTCAGCATTACAGGAAAACCCCAAGCTTCCTGGCACATGGCAAAGTCTCAACAATCTAAGGACATTACAATTAATGTCTCTTTGGATTGATAAAAGAAGATTTTCTTTATACCAGCATGATTACTCTCTAAATCCCTGCTCCTTGGATTTTAGCCCTTGATTTATTACAAAATGTCTGCAGTCATCCATCAGCTTAAGTTCTTCCTTTCCCCCTAACTTTGATCCCCTTCTTCCCAGTCTCACCTTTTCTCTCACTCACCTCATTCAATTCCCCTGGTTTGACAGTGATCGTCATTTCCAAAAATCTAAGGGCTGTGGAAGTGTGTATTTGGTGCATATCTGATTGAGCCATCTGTCAATTGACTGGCTAGATCACATTAAATGCTATCAGGGCTCAAGCAGCTCAGCCAAATTGGTGGCCATCCAACTTTCTTTCCTAGCTTTTATGATAGCTTGTGTTGTAAATAATTCCTTCTCTTTAATGGTGCCCGCATCACTTTCTAAACCGTCACTATTACCCATCTTAAAGTAAAAAAATCATCAGGCATGTCACCATTCCTCCTTTGCTCCAAACATTTAGATTTCATTGTTACACAACAGATTTCTATATTTTCCATAAGTTGATTTTTTTTAAAAAAACAGTTTTGCAACATCAAGATTGCCCTAATCTCAAATAAGAGCAGAAAATCCTCAGCGGCCTGCTGAATATTTTCAGCACCTGCAAATTTTTGCACTAACAAATAGGTGAAAGTAATGATGATGCTGGGAACAAGGGGATCAAAGTTAAGGGAAAGGAAGAACTTAAGCTGATTGATGACTGCATAAATATTATAGTAAGTCAAGGGCTAAAATCCAGGCAACAGGGATTTAGAAAGCAATCATGCTGGAATAAAGTAAATCTTTTTTCATGATGAATGTTCTTTCACTGACTTCCTCAATAGCCCTTGATGGTCAACAGTACCACAATCTAAAGCATTTCCTTCACCATTTAGACTGGCATGGTGTGGCCTGTCCATCACCAGATACAGCAGTTTGTGCTACTGCCTCACAGTTCCAGGAACTTGGGCTTAATCCTGACCTCAGGCATTCTTTGAAATGGGCCTCAGAAGTTCTCCTCATGACCATGTGTATTTCCACAGGATGCAGAAGTTTCCTCCTACGTCCCAAAGATGCACTGGTAGGTTAATTAGCTATTGTAAATTACTCCTTGTGGCAGTTAATTGACAAAAGAACCAAAAGAAGAAATGCGAGAGATAACAAGTTGCAGGGGTATTGAAAAATAAAGAGAGGGGGAAGGCAGCTAATGGGATTGCCCTACTGGGAGTCAATGTGGACCTGATGGGTCAGATGGCCTCCTTTTGTGCATAGGAAATATCATCAATCTACATTGATGACACCAAGGTACCTTGGCATTCTATTCAACCCAAGCAACATATCCAACCAAAATCCTTGGCATCTTATACCCTTCTAACTTCACAGCACTGCATCAGGTGATTTTCCAGTGAAACACTCACTGATGGTTTTCCAACTTCAGACTCCATTACTTTAGTGCACTTTCATCTTTCACTCTTCTCCACGGACTTCAATTCATCCAAAATTCTGCTGCCAACATTGGATCTCACACTAAATTCAGCACAACCATCATTCCTGTGTTTGATCAATAACATTGATTCCCCAAAAGCCAATTTAAAATTCTCAACTAAATTTTGATACATCTTTGTGGTTTTACATTCCCAAATTCTATAATAGTCCTTAACCTCAAATTCTGCCCTATATTCTCCATTTCAGCCTCATCACCGATGGCTATGAATTTAGCTGCCCAGTGACCACAAGCACAATCTGTGATCTGTCACCACCCCACCCTCGTTGCACCACTTCTCCTTCCCCTTCTGAGGGGGTGGTACCAGTACACTGACCAACAACCTTCCTTCAGCAACATTATAAAAATAACACAGCAGTAGTATGAACTATGTGAACTTTTAATGTGTGTAAAATGCCAATTGTGTTTGCCTACCTAACAGCATTAGTTGCACTGTTGTATATGAAACACTTTGGGATGTTTCTGAGAAACTACGATAAGGCCTTTTATTAATGCAAATTCATTCTTTCGCACTTCAATGCTTGACAGCACACACACTGAAGGATTAATAATTGCGATTTAATTGCTGAAAGTTTATCAAAAAATTATCAACTGTTGCTCAACTAGCAATTATGTGGGTAGTATAGAAAACTGCTTATCTTCTGACTACTAATTCAACAGATTTTTATGCCATTCTCTCTTCATAATTATACACTATGATGCTTAATGTACCATAATTCCAGAATGGAGCATGATATAGTTGTTTCCACAGTTGGTCCAGCCAAGTGCAAAATCATCCTTGTTTTCATTTTACTTATCCATTCTGCTCACAGAGCTTTACATTTATTTCTAGGCAATGATGTTTGAATGGATTTATGATACATAAATGTTGTATTAGAACTACTATACCTATATCTCTAAAACAAATTAGCACAAGCTCATTTTCAGCATTCCAAAACTGATGTAAAAAATGAAAATTGGGTTACATCAGGTATATATTCAGGAGTTGACTGGCAGCTGGTAATTCTGTTGGGATCACCAGGCTGTCAACTGTCCTAGAATTCCATATATGCTTGGCAAATGCAGAAGTCCAATGTGAGCTGGAGGTCAGATGCCAGAGCAGCTGACCTGCTCCACCGCTAGACTCAGCATTCATCTCACTGGTCGGGTACTGATGTGCTGAGGAGGACATAAAGGACTCTGCATCCAGATGCTCAGCTTTATGCCAGGGAGGACACAGGAGTTGTCAATGCCATGGCAAGATGTATGGGCAGTTAAGTGCTTGATTTAATTATTTATTGGCATTTTAAGGTGTTTTAGTTACATTTATTCACATTAAATTATTGCTTTGAGTTATTTAAATCTATTCAAATTATTCTTAAGTGCCTCTAAGGGTTTAAACCATAGAAAACCAAACCCAATGCCAAGCCAATTCCGTTTTGTCTTGCAGGATGCCTCTTGGACGTGGGAGGTTGGTCTGTTGAGTTTTCTATATGTGGATAAAGTAATCCAGGTATCTGGACACCATGCTTGGCAAGTGTGGGCAGTGGTTTCAGACCAGGATGACCTCGCCTAGCATCTATACGGGCAACTTTAAAGACACATGTCTGCTTTCGTGCTAAGTGCTCTCTGCTCATAGCACTTTAAAATGTTGTTAAAGCATCTGAATAATACTACTTAATAGATCTCTTCTTCAAAAAGATGAAATGTTATCAAAGATTCACATTATGAAATGGATCTCTTGGCTCAAAAGGATCAAAGAAGCCTGGCTTATGTACATTCACTAAATGCATTAACTCAAATGAGGCACTTGTGCAGACTCTGTATAAATCAGATCAAATATTGACACAACTTCACTGAATCGTAATCAACATTTGCATTCAGCTGATGGTACTCTCCATCCAGAGATCAATCCTTTGATCTCAGGATGTGCCAAAGGGAATGAAATCTATTTTATGATAATGTCTCCTACTTGTTGCAGTGTGTGATATTACACTCAGTACATCTGATTTATGAATCCTTTTCTATTTCCAGGATTAATAAATAAAAATAATGCATCATTGTATCTCAATATACTATTGATTCACAATATTAGATAATAGTACACTTTTTTTCCATTTTATAGTATATTTTAAAAGAATTTCTACTAATAGAAAGAATGAGTACTCCTTCATTGATTTTCCTAACTATCCCAAGTTTAACTAAATTCATTTTGAAGAACCCATCTCATCCGCCAATCACTGCACTAGAGTTAAAGTAGTGGTCAAATGACATGGTGTTCTTTAAAACTAATAAAATGAAGCTGGAAATGTAAGGCTCTTTTTTTTAATGTAAGTACAGTGATACCTTGGCACCATAGTGCAGCGAGGTGACTATAAATAAAGGAAAGCACACCATTATCCTTTGAGCACCAAGTTCCTGGACTTAATTGTGCAGCTGTGAGCAAGAAAGTCAGAGTCACCCTGTACTCAACTAGGGAGGCAAACAAGTACACTGAAGAAAAGAAGAAATCTACCCCATCCATGACAAACAAAGCCCAAAAAGCAAGAACAGCATTTATGCTATCCTGTGCGAATGGTTTGTTAGGAGAATTGAAATGAGTGTTCTGGCAACAAAAAGAGAAAGTCTCATTTCCAACAAGAGGTGAGTGAAACAAGGTTGTATCCGAAAGGTTATGGGAATAATTTTAACCAACTTGCCTTCTAAGAACTTAACTAGATTGTCAGTTTAATACCCTACCCAACTTTACTCTTCATTTATTTCACAGGAAAGCAATAATTGCTGACTGTGAAAACCAAGTTTCCAAACCATGGCTTTAGGTTCCTACCTGAGAAGGTTAAAATTGTTCCATGTGATAAACAGGCAATCACTATAAATAAGACAATCAATCACTTATTATGGATTGCTTGGAAAGGACATTTTGATGAGTCCACTACTAAAACAAATTAATAACAAAGGACTGCAGATGCTGAAATCTATTGAGGCGGGGGGGGGGGGGGGCGTAGAGGTACAAAGGTGTGGCCTTTGCTTGAAAACAGACCGCTCAGCCTCAGAGAGGGGTTGATGAAACAGATGATGCAAATTTAAAAGACTGTCTCTGTTCTACATGGAAACTGGATGAAATAAATGCATTGTCTGAATGAGGCTCCAACACTAACATACACTATGCAGTTATTTGGCTTTAAGTTAGTATTATGGCATTTTGGATTAGTTTGTAATTTTTCTATTCGAGTCCAATATATCAGTTTTCCTGTTTCCTATCTAACATATTTCACACAACACCTTACAAGGCAGTGGTCAAAGCAAGGTAAATTGCAACACAATTACATCACGTTGTCAATGCTTTCCACTTTGTTTAAAGTTTTGTATCAAAAGGACTTTGATTCAAGTGTTTCGTTGGCGATTGTCTTTGAAGAAAAATGAGCACTTACTATTTTCCACTTTTCTCATTGGTTTATGCTTCCAAACAACAGAGCAGTCTTTTAAATGAAGATAACTCTTCTTTGTCAAAACATGAAACTTCGAGAATCACATTAAATATGTTGGTGTGATGATGGGCGAGGTCGAGCACACTTACAGGCAGCGGGTGAGCTGCATTGAAGTCCGACTCATCTCGGACCTCGGCGCATGTGCTCTGAATTGCAAAACACTGAGAAGAGCATTCGTCGGACACCGGCGCACCTGAACTCAAATTGCATCCATCCTCAGCTTTACGTCAGGGAAAGTAACAAACGATACCCCACCCCCACCCACTCCTCCTTCCTCCAGAAGCTTTTCGAGTGCAGAGGGTCAGTTTGATTGGTCATCCTCATCCAGAAAAACCAAGTCCAGATAGGCTGGGACCGTGGTGTCCAGAATGGGCAGTGAGTCAGGTCCAAGGTGAAATGGACCAGTGTTTCCTTCAGCGGCATCCAGCATGCTCAAAATAAGTCACAGACATGTTAATATTGTAACTCTCAATATCTTTATTTTTGCATCATTTGTGCTTGAAGTAAACACCAACATTGCTATTAGGGTTAATGCAAATGATACGTTAGTGAAAACAGATCAAATGGATGTCTGACACAAGCATCCACAACTGAACCAGACACAATTGCAGTCAGAAATCTAAGTTGAAGCTATCAAACTTAATTATTCTCTGAATGTACAAGTGGCCTATGAAACAATTCATTGGTTGTTTAAATGGCATTCCTAGATGATGAAGGGCTTTCACCCAAAATATGTCTCCATCTGTTCTCCTTTTAGATGTGGTATTAGAGTCACAGAGCATGGAAACAGGCCCTTCAGTCCAAGTGGTCCATGCTGACCAAGATGCCCATCTAAGATGGTCCCATTTCCCTGCACTTGGCCCACATCCCTCTAAACTTTCCTATCCGTATACATGTCCAAGTGTCTTTTAAATGTTGTTAATGTATCTGCCTCAACCACTTCCTCTGATTCCTATGGATCACCCTATGGGTGATAAAGTTGCTCCTCAGGTTCCTATAAAATCTCTCCACTCTCACCTAAAACCTATGCCTATTCCTATTCCTATTCCTAACCTAAACCTATTCTTGATTCCCCAGCCCTGGGAAAAAGAGAGGCATGGAAAGGGTACACATTCACCCTTTCTATGCCCCTCATAATTTTGTACACCTCTATAAGATCACTCCTCATTCTCCTACGCTCCAACGAATAAAGTCCAAGCCTACTCAACCTCTCTCCATAACTCAGTCCTGGCATCATCCTCAGAAATCTTTTCTACACTCTTTCCAGCTTAATGGAACCTTCCCAAGAGCAGGGCAACCAAAACTGAACACAATTCTTCAAATGCGACCTCAACAATATCTTGTACAAATGCAACATAACATCACAACTTTTATATTCAATGCCCTGACTGATGAAGTCGTGTGCCAAATGCCTTCTTCAGCACCCTGTCTACCTGTGACACCATTTTCAGGGAACCATGTGCTTTTACTTCCAGGTCCCTCTGTTCTACAATACTCCCTAGGGCCCTACCATTCATGATGAAAGTCCTACCCTGATTTGTCTTTCCAAAATGCAATACTTTGTATCTGAGTTAAACTTCATTTGCCATTCCTCGGCCCACTGACCCAGCTGATCAAGATACTTCTATAATTCCTGATCACCATTTTCACTGTCCATGACACCACCTATTTTAGTGTTGACTGCAAACTTACTAACCATCCCTTGTATATTCTCATCCAAATCATTGATATAGGTGAAAAATAGAATGGGTCTAATGCCAGCCCATGAGGCACACCAGTAGTCATGGACCTCCAGTCCAAACAACAACCTTGCACCATTACCCTCTGCTTCCTTTCTGTGTTTGCATCATTTCTTACTAATTACCAATCATAGATTTTTAGTATTTATTTCATAATGAAAATAATAACTTAGCTAATTTGCTAATCAGGGAAACTGTAGGCAGATTGGTTATCTAAGAATTGCATTGTGCTTGAAAAATCAATCAGGTTTGCAAGTTCTGGAGAAGCTTCAAAGTTTTCTGCTCATTGTTATTGGAACACAGGACTCCATTGGGAACACATTATTTTCAAAGCTGAATGTTGGAATTCCAACCAAAGACAAGTAAAAGCCAATTTTATAACTTCCCCTATACTATTAAAAGACATAGTGAGACATTTTGCAGATTAAAGAATATTGCTGCAAGAACAGATTGTTAATTTCTTGAATTTGTGGTGGGGGACTTGTGTCTGGGGGGGGAGCATTAAGTGAATAATTATGATAACAACTTGGAGCAACCCATTCAATTCCTAAGAGAACTCGTATTATTTACCAGTGTGCTTTTGCATAAAACTATCAGTATCATTTAGTTCTGCTATTCAAAAAGCAGAATTTGGACTTAACCCAGGCCATCCCCAGGTTAAAAACACCTGATTAGTGGACATACCATAATATTAGCTCCCATAATATTATTAAATTCAAGGTCCGACGTACGTAAGTACATTCGTTTCTGCAGATGACTGAACTAGGTTCCTCTCTTCCTCCACTTTTAGTAGCTGTTATTTCTTATCAGTCTTAAGTGCCTTTGATGACATTCATTACAATACTGTGGAGGTAAGGTTACCATATTGAGTGATTTGTGTGTGTCTTCTGACTTGTTCAACATGGACATCTGTAAAAACGGAATCTGTTTGTTACTTGGGGGTGACTATTTAAACTGCATGTTTAAATCTTATGAAACACCCATGATGGACTGGTAACCAGCTGCAATTTCTTGAATCTCAGATGAAGGCCTGGAATTTAACTGTGATGAATCAAATAGAACCAGTGTTAATCATAGCAACAGTGCCCCTTTAAGAGTCAAGTACAGGCTGGCTGAGTTATAGTGCAGCTGTGATATGAAGTTGTAAGTTTTTAAGAGAATTCCTGTCTGGCAATTTCCTATATCTGGCAGTACCTGTAAGGTGAGATGCCAAATGGAGACTCAACAGTTCCCCGAAAGAACTGGAGTAAGTAAGTCAGTAAGTCAACCAGTTTGAAGCCAGAAATAATTAAAATGTTTTCCATAAGCATTTTGTGTGTGTTGTGATAATAAGCATAATGGTTATATTATATCTCACTACCTGTACACTTTCATAATTAAAGGTAAGAACCCAAAAGATAACTGGCAGTATGACATTACAGACTTCAATGATTCTAAATTTCTTCAAATATACCTTTTTTGTTGATTGCCAACGAGCTTTTCAAACACTGTAATTTTAATTTTTATTGCTATTCTTTAATTTCTCCAAAGTGCTACACACCACATGATGTATTACTAAGAAATGATATTCTCTTGCTTGGGGCAGCTCTAATGTCACTGTAGTTATTGCAGCTACATCAATAGCCTCGACCTCTGCTGCAACTTCCATCAATACCTGGATCATCTTCAGAGTCCACATTGTGATAATCTCCTGGTCACATTTCATAATTCGTCATAGCCTCCAGCTCATACCAAACTCATTTCTCATTTCAAGTCCCTTTCACCCGTCATCTCAGTCCACCTACACTGCTTTATCAATTCTTCCCATTTCAATTCTCACACTTGCACACTCAATTGGAGAAAGTTTCAACTTCATGCTGCAATGGACATATTGCAAAAGGCCTCCTCCCTTCAGAAAATCTCTGATTTTCATCTCCACCAGTATCCACTGCTTCCAAAAGCAACTAAAGGAAATTCAATACCTGCCCTTTTACCTCCCCCCTTCCCACTATCTAAAGCCCAAAATACTCAATGATTTACATGTACTTCTTCCAAATTAGTTTATTGCATTTCAACTCGACACATCGTAACTCTCAGGACTCAATGTTATATTCACTAATTTCAGACAATCGGTCATTCTAACTGTGCCTCTTACATTCCCAGCATTCGTTTTCCCTCCCTCTCCTCTGGTAATTTCAGATTTCATTCATCTCCCCAGGCACCTTTATTTCATTCACCAGCATTTACTAACCTCTTTCAGCCAGCACCAACATTACTTATTGTCATTCAATCTCCACCCCATTACAGACTTCCCCTTTTGCTTTCTCTCTGTCTCCCTGCCTACTTTATCTGAAACATAAAACTTATTTTATTCCCATGTTCGTATTTCCCATCTCCACATATGTTCCCAAATCTACTGAATATTCCAACATTTTTTATTTATTTTAATTCATTTTTTGGATTTGGGTGTCGCTGACAAAGTCAGCATTTACTGCCTATCCCAAATTGTCCGGAGAACGTGATGGTGAGCCGCCTTCTTGAATTGCTTCTGGTGCAGATACTCCCACAGTGCTGTTCAGCAGGATTTAGACCCAGTGGCGAAAAACTGGCAATGGTACACCCTGCAACCACAGTGCACCGATAGTGGAGGGAATTATTGTGTTGGGGGGATTGATCGGGTGCCAGTCAAGGAGACCACTTTTGAGAATTATTGGAGCTTCCCTTGTCTTGGCAAATAGAAAGTATTCCATCCCAGTCATGACTAGTGCCAGGATACCTAGCCCCTGACCTGCTTAAATCATGATGTACCAGGCAGCAGTGATTGCTGCCTGCCAAAATCTTCTGAGACTTGGACTACCCATGGCAGGCATCTCAAGGCACTGGAAATATACGACCAACACTGTCTCTGCAAAATACTCCAAACTGGTGTTGGTATTGGTTTATTATTGTCACTTGTACCGAGGTACAGTGAAAAACTTGTCTTGCATACCGATCGTACAGGTCAATTCATTGCACAGTGCAGTTACATTAGGTTAGTACAGAGTGCATTGAGGTAGTACAGGTTAAGAACAATAACAGTACAGAGTAAAGTGTCACAGCTACAGAGAGATTGCAGCGCCATAAGGTGCAAGGTCACAACAAGGAAGATTGTGAGGTCATAGTCCACCTCATCGTATAAGGGAACCATTAAGCAAACCAACATCAGCGTCCTCACCCAGGCCAATATCCCCAGTTCTGAGACTATAATTACATTAATTGACTGTGTTAGGCAGACCACATCATGCTCATGCCAGATATCAGGCTCCTAAAACAGATGTTCTATTCCAGACTCTATCATGGGACAGGATTTTCAGGCAGACAGAGAAAAAGATTCAAGGATGTGCTCAAAGCTTCTTTGAAGAAGTGCAACATCTCTACTGAATCAAACCCCTACATTGGCAGTGCACAGAGGTCCTGTACAAAAAGGGGAAGGAACAGACCACCTGAAAAACTACTCAACCACTCACCCCATTCATCCACCTCCTTCCCTGTTAAAGGAAGAGACTGTTTTCATAACCCACAAAACTGGAGTGGAAGCAAGTCATCTTCAATCTTGAGGGACAACCCAGTGGGTTCAGTTGAGTTTCTGGTCAGTGATGACCCCCAGATGTTGATGGTGGAGACTTGACAATGCTAATATCTTTGGACGTCAAGGACAGGCAATGAGACTCTCTCTTGTTCGAAATGGTTATTGCTTTACAATTCTATGGTGCCACTTATTAGCCCATGCCTAAATGTTGTCTAGTTCTTGCTGCATGTGATATAAGTTGAGAGGTATTGACAGGAATTGAACATTGTGTAATCATCAACGAACATCCCCACTTCCGACCATATTTATGGAAAGAAGGTTATTGATAACACAGCTAAAAATGATTAGGCCTAGGACAATGTCCACAGTAATATCCTTTGGTGGAATGAATGACATCCAATCACCATAACCATCTTCCTTTGTGTGAGATACAACTAATACTCCATCAGTTTTACTCATACACCTTGATGCCATCAATGTACTAGGTCAAATGCTGCTTTATGGGCAGTCACTTTCACCTCATCTCTGGAATTCAATTCTTTGGTCTGTGGTAAGTACACTGAAGAAAGATGGCTCACTTTTTCCAGAGCAGTTCGAGTGAATCAATAAATGTTGGATTTGCAAGCCATGATTTACATGTGTAAATGATTAAAAAGATTTAGAACATAGATCATAGAGCAATGCAGCACAGGAACAGGGCCATCGGCCCACGATGTCTGTGTCAACCATGTGCCAAACTAAATCCCATCTGCCCGCATGTGGTTTATATCCCTCCATTCTCTGACTGTTCAGTTATAAGCCAAATGTAACCTGAAAAAGAAATGAACAACAAAACTACAAAAAGAAAGTCTAATAATGTAATAACACCTTTAATTCTGTTTAATAAAAGAGTTTTGTGAATATTTGATAGGCTGTATTGGACCCTTCAATTATAGGTGGATACTGTAAATAACTTACATTTCACATTTCAAAATAGGAATTAATGATGGAACAGTTAGAGCCTTACATCACACTTTCAGTCACGTGGGATTGTGTGAGTATTGTTACCATGTTTGGTGCATCTAATCCTCTTACGTCAGTGAAAAACAGGAATGCTAAATTTGCAGCAAGTGTTTCCCAGTGTAAATCTACCTTCAACCATGTAACATATTTCAGTGTCTCACTTTGTGGCCTGACAGCTAGGTTAATGGCCCGATTCATGGCCAGTCAGACAAAGTAGCACCACATAGCCTGTCAGTAATGGACCTAATTACACTATTCCTCACTGCTGTCATGTGTGCCACACAATGTCATTATTCATACTCTACCTACATTAATAAAGAATAGGGTTGACAGGATTATTCCTTCTCCATCTCAGCTGTATACAGTATCAAAAACAAATCAAAAAGAGTAATGCTTTTTAAGTGAATTTATCTCAAATATTTTTGAACTTAAAATATTTTGTTTTACACATTTTCTCTTTTTTCTCTTTCTATACAAACCACGTTTCTTATTTACTTTCTCCTTTTTGAGGTGAATGGTCTGTAATCCATTAATGTATTTGTTAATCTTGGCCATAGCTTAAACAGAGATGATTTTTTTCCACTGCCAGGGAACAGAAGATAGCTTGACAAATCCCAAGCCACCATAAAAATAGGTATATGTCATTAAATTTAACCATAAAGAAGGAAAACTACCATCATATTATTGATGTTTAAAGACTAGATTTTTGTTTGATTTTCAATTAGTTTTTGGACACTGACTAAGTGAAATGGGGTAGGAATAGTGAGAACTTAGAGAGCTCTTTTCCAGAGGAAGAGTAATCCTTTTTAACATGACTGTCTCCATATAATACCATTATTAGAAACAGTGGTACAAAAAGCAAGGTGGTAATCATGAAATTAATGCCAAATTAATTAAACTATGTATCTCATCCTTCATTGCTTACTATATATTGGACTTAACTGTGTGGTGGCCCAGAGGATGTGCCAAAATTTTTACTGCCCTGCTTCGTCATCTCTGCAGAAACACTAGCTTTCTACCTCGGAATATTGGTATCCCAAAGGCAGTTCAAGTATTCCAAAGTTTGGATGAGTGCATGGAAAAGACTAGATTGGATGCAACTGAAATGAGGGAAAATAAAACACACAGCTACCAGCTAAATGAAATGTGCAGATCTGGAGAATCTCATCAATCATTTAGTGACTCCAAAGGCTTGTTGCATTGCAATTGGATTATTTCAGCCAACATCAGATGAAGTTTGTTGCACTACCCTTAAGGACAACACAGTGCTGAGAGTGACCAGTGCTTTGTTTGACTGATTTTGTACTCGAGTTCCTAATGCCAGTATCACCATAGATTCCACAACATTATAAAGGCAGTGACTGCATTTTGATGTAATCCCAAATTAATCCACGTTAGTTAATGTAGGAACAAGAATATTTATGCCTCAAACACACAGTTGAGCTCATTGAACAATGACCTTGGAGTATCGTTTCAAAAGATATGTCCAAAGCTGGGACAAAATACATATTCAATTCAGAATTACAATTTTTCTATTTTATTATATGAAGCATACCATTGTTGGAAACTATTTTTTTCTATTCTGGTAGGGCAATATTTCACAATAATCTTGTTTCTTTCTTATTTACATAGAGTGTAAAATAATCCTCTTTAACATGACCAGAGTGCATCCGTCGCTATATAATAGCATTATTAAAAACAGTGGCATATCAAAACGAAATGAAAATATTATGATTGGGGTGAATGGCCATTGGTTAGCTAAATTTACTTTGCCTCTGTTTGGAACCTTTAAGTAGCACACATAGCGTAACAAGAATTTTTAACAGTGGACCCAATCAAGAAAAGGACCTTGAAGTGCAAGGCTAGCATGGGGATCTAACCTCATCT
Source organism: Pristis pectinata (assembly GCF_009764475.1). Taxonomy (NCBI): domain Eukaryota; kingdom Metazoa; phylum Chordata; class Chondrichthyes; order Rhinopristiformes; family Pristidae; genus Pristis; species Pristis pectinata. The sequence continues at coordinate 83,475,927 of NC_067408.1, read as the reverse complement.
ATGCACATGGGAGTCATCTTGTGAACTATTCCATTTGCTCTTTAAGTGTTGCCCAGAGCTAATCATTTACGTGAAGTAGTTTCTTGAGATTTACAGTTTTTTTATGGCTTCTCTGACACAGCAACAGCAGCAATGCAAGTAGTCTCCGCTGCATTAACACAATAAGCCAGATGGACTTCATCTTATTTGAACTTTATAATTTCTTATGCTGTGTTTGAAAGTTTCAGAATGTTTGAGATCGACACTTTTTGGGGAATAGGATTGTTTTAAAATATTTCTTTTACAAAAAAGCTCATTTTGCATACCTTTCATTTTACAATTACTTGCCAAGTATTTTCAATGCTTGGTGTAATCATCAATCAAAATAACGATACACGATGTGCGATAAAACAAGTGACTGAATGAGACACACCATTATTATTGAAAAATTAATTGGCAACTTGCTCATTAATGCCCTATTTGGATTTTACCTGGACTACTTGGTTCCAGACCTCATCACCGTTTTGATCAAAACATGGACCAAAAAGTTGAATTCAAGAAGCGAGGTGAGAGTCAAGGCAGCATTTGACCAAGTCTAGTATCAAGGAACTCTGATAAAACAGAAGGCAATGAACATCAAGGAGATAGCACTTCAATGACTGGACTCAGGTTTTGCTCAAAGGAAGATGATTGTGGCTACAGCTGGTCAATCATCACAGCCCAAGGACATCACTATAAGAGTTTCTCAGGACAGAGTCCCAGGCCCAAGCATCTTCAGAGGCATAAGAATTTTTCCATCATTGGTTATGATGATCATTCTTCCATCATATGATAAGGGGATGTTCACTGAATACCGTGCAAAGTTCAGTTCCATTTACAACTTCTCAGAAAATGTGACAGATCATTTTTCAGGTAAGTTGTGCTTTAAAAGAAGGCAATAAAAACAAAACTCAGTGAACAGTTCATTATGATAGAATAGAAAGGGACTGACTTTTATAGCTAGATATTTGCAGTTCTTGAGCTGGGAACAACTATTTCTTGAAAACAATTTTTTAAAATCTTTATTTCTGCAGCATCAGTTTTTTGATAAGACAGTTTTGAGCAAATAAAAAATCCATCCAATAATATTTTGAGATGTTTAATTATCTCTCTGTTATGGTTCATTTGTTTTATTTAGCTCACTTGAGGCTTTGGAATCTTGATGTTTGTCACCAAATACATTGTCCACTAATAGCAAGGAGAGAGCCAAAATATTTGAGCATTAACAGTCTTATGGGTGAAATGTTTTTTATAGCTTTCTGTGGGCTCTAATGGATGAGAAAAGTGATAATGGGATAATATATTTTTATCTTTATTGCATCAGTGTTTTGATTTCTTATTTTCTGTACAAATTGGGTTTAAAATTGGTTCTAAGAGCCCATCTCTGAAAACAGATCAACCTGTGTTGATGTCCAATATTTCTAGCATACAGGCATACTGATCTACCGCTCAAAAGAAAAATAACTAGAAATTTGTCCTTGGCTTTTGTTAAATGTTCATGAGCACAGTGATTGCACTTTATAATCTCCTCACATTGAATTCAATGGAACTGAATTTCTGAAGCAGAGGACAATTCAAAACCGCTAAAATGACGTGCATGTGCACCGCAAGAAACCAAGGTATGTACTTCAAACATAGAGATCTAATATATTTACATTTCTTCACCCCCTACAGAGTATATCCTGAATATATTCAAACCAATAGATTTTTTGGATAACATGGGAATAAAAAAGATTCTCTTCATGTGGTGCAGATAGTGTGGGAAAGGGAACTGAGGTAGAAGATCAGCCTTTATTGAATGGTTGAGCAGACTCAAGGAGTTATCTGATCTGTTCCAGCTCCTATATCTTATGTTCTTTTAAGTCAATATATCTTTGATTGGCAAGTTGTTTCATCTTAAGAGATTTATCTCAATTCTCTTGACTCAGTCTCTCTATTTAAAAGCCCATTTTGTTCAAATTGGTTAGACTTTCTAAAACCTGGAAAAGCCAGATATATATAGTGGTAAGCAATATAGCAGGATATGAGGATAAATCTTTATGAAATAGCATATAGTCCAGTCTGAATGGCAGTGTGGTGTTCAAAGTGTTATTTTTCTATCTTTAGAGGAGGGATAGTTAAAACTCTGAGTTAGATAAATCTACAGTATTACACTCCTTCCTATTCACTTATTCATGTACTATTTTACAAAATCATTTTGCAGATTAAGTCAAAAGCTATTATACAATTTTATCTTTAAGTCGTGGGAGATCATATAAAGGTATGTGATGTAATTAACAAATCTGAAGGTTTTAATCCCTGGATTAATAAAAATGTCTATTATATTGGATTGGTGAATGTACAGCACAGTCCATATGGAAGAGTGAAAGATAGTCATGTCTGTGGTCTGAACCCAATGAAAATATTCAAAGAAAAAAATCAAATGATAACCTGTGAAATTATTCCAAGTAACAAGAATTTTGAGACTACAAATTGCACAGCACCCAAATAATGATCTGCTCCTATAAAGGGATTTCATTCCACTTTTAAACTTTAATGGAATCATCAAGAACAAAGGGAAATAGGAAAACGGAGACATTTTGTTCTGAATACAATGCAATGTCCAGCCCCCTGTAAAGTTACTAGAAAATCTCTGAATGGTGTAGCTTCCGGAAGATAATGTTTGGAGTCTGGGATATCAGTATCTCTTATAAATGACCACTGAAGCTCAACGAAGTGCAGCATGAATCCATGCTTAGGGCAAGTGGATTGTTGGAATACATGACTGTTAACTTGATATGCTGTACTATCCATGAAGTTAACTGAGGAGTCACAGAGTCATGAAGTACAGAAATAGGTTCAACAAGTCCCTGCCAACCAATTCACAACAATCCTATACTAATCCCATTTTATTTTTCTGACATTCCCATTCACATGGGCCAATTTACACTGACCAATTAACCGATCAACTGCATGTCTTTGGGAAGTGGGAGGAAACTAAGCAGCTGGACAGAACCCAAAGGGTCATGTAGAGAATGTGCAACTCCACACAGACAGTACTGGAGGTCAGAATTGAACCCAGGTCACTGACAGTGTGAGGCAGTGGCTTTACTAGCTGTACCACTGTGCCACCTTTAATTCCTTTTGTTGGTGGAAAGCAGATGAAAATTCTTGCTTCAGCTCATAATTTGCTCATATCAATCTGATGAGATTAGAAATTCAGGTGAGGTGGAAGGAAAAAGTAGAAAAATCAAAGTCCTGCAGCTCCACAAAACTTTGTACTCATTCTCTATTGCCATGCAGCTTAATGAAATATTGAAACATCAAGCACATGAAAACATAGGAGGAGGAGGAGGAGGAGAAGATCATTTAGTCCTTTGGGCCTCTCCACCAATCACAGAACATAGAACAGTACAGTAACAGACCCTTCAGCCCAGTATGTCTGTGCTGACTATGATGCCAATTTAAAATACGTATCCGCCTGCACACAATCTATTTCCCTCCATTCCCTTTGTCTCTTAAATGTCTAAATGCCTTTTAAACATTGTAATTGTATCTGCTTCCACCACTTCCCCTGGCAGTTCATTCCAGGCATTTCTATGTAATACCTTACTTTGTAAGTCTCCTTTAAAATTTACCCCTCTCACCTTAAAGTTACACCCTCTGGCATTTGACATTTCCACGCTGGGAAAATGCCTCTGACCATCTAGCTATGCCTCTCATAATTTTATATACTTCTATCAGGTGGTCCCTCAGCCTACACCCCTCAGTATGATAATGGGTGATCATTCATCTCTGGTCCTACCTTTTCCCAATATTCTTTGATCCCTTTCGCAGTAGGAACTATGTATCTCCTTTTTGAATACAATTAATGACTCTGCCTTCTTCAGTGGAGAATTCCACCAATTCACTGCCCTCTGGGTGAGGGAATCTTTCCTAATCTTGGTTCCAAATGGAATACTCTGTATCCTGATGCTGCAATTGCCATTTCTGGACACTCCAGTCATCAGGAACATCCTCCCCATACTGTTAGATACTGCCTCATACTGTTAGAATTTTCTGTGAGATCCCCTGTCACTTGTCAATAGTCCAGTGAATCTAGGTTTAACAGACACAGTCCTTCATCACACATCAATCCCTCTATTGTAAGAACATCCTTCCTCAGATAAGGAGGCTGAAACTGCACACAAAACTCCAAATGAGGTCTCACCAAGGCCATGTATAATTGCAATAAGACACCTTTGCTCCTGTACTCAAATCTTCTTTCAATGAAGTCCAACATATTATTTGTCTTCCTGGCTGCTTGCTGCACCTGAACACTTGCTTTCAGTGAGTCGAATGCAAGGACATCAATGTTTCATTGCCCCTTTCCCTTTCTGATCTCTTACCGTTCAAATAATAACATGTGTATCTGTTTCTGGAATAAAAAGGGATAACCTCACATTTACCAACGTTAAACTGCATCTGTCATGCATTTCCCCACTCACCCAACTTGTTTAAATTGCATTGAAGCTTCCTTGCATCCTCCTCACAGGTCACACTCACCCACCCTTACCCCAGCAGCAAAATTAGAGATGTTACCTTTAGTTCACTCATCCATATCATTGATATATATTGTGACTAGCTGGGGCCCCAGCACTGATCTCTGCAGTACCCCACTAATCATTGCATGCCACTCAGAAAACGAGCCATTTATTCCTACTCTGTTTCCAACCTATCAGCCAATTTTCAATCTGTAACAATATATTTACCCCCAATCCTATTTAATTTAATTTTGTACTCTAATTTCAGTGGAACTTTATAAAGTGTTACATCCTCAAGAAACTCCAGTACATTGTTAAGCATGATTACCCTTTCATAAATCCATGCTGACTTTGTTAAATCATATCTATGCTTTTCAAAGTATTGTCATAAATGAACTAATCAACATGTTTACATATTTTATTACTTCACGATAAAATTATTTAGCTAATTTGAAGTTTGATATCGCATTGAAATAAATAATTAATTCTTACAATTTCCATGAAGAAAGCTTTATGTAAACAAAAAGGTAGCAAATGAATTATAAATTTCCAGCTTCACTCTTCAAGTTGGTTGCTTGCCCAAGTCCACTCACACAAAATAGTTCCACTAAAGAACAAAATTGAGGCCATTGTGTCAAAGTTCCATGCCTGCTATATTTACCACAATCAATCTCTTTGCACTTGTTCCTATTAAATGGCACATTGCCTTCAGGAGATTCGTGTCCTTGAGGAAGTTCTTTCTCTTTCCAGTATTTTGACAAGTTCTGCAGCAAACATGCAGTTGGAACCCATTCTGTCAAGTATAGAATAAAGCCATTCCTCTGGTTTATATCTTTTCTTTTCATATTTGGTTTCCTTGAATTCTGGCTGCCAATGACATATGCAGTGTGCTTTCAAATAAACAATCCTGTTATGACATGGTATTTTGATTATACTACCCATTCTCTACTGTACTGCGTGTAACTTTGCACCTCACTTGAATTGAAGAGCTGAAAATGTGAATGAATTATGATCAAGGGTAACTCTTAAGAATTTGTATTACTGCTCAGTTTCACGTAAATATTGGTACAATAATTTAAAGTCAACAATTTAAATTGAGGTCAATGTTACCTCTATAACTCTATCTCTGAAGATAGCTGGAGTTGTGTCTTTAGCAATAATTTCAGCTTCCACTTCTTTCATAAACTGGATTCCAGCCTCCTCCATCCATTTACTATTCATTCATAAAAGGATTTTAACAACAATTGATCAGAATTTTAGAGGTGAAACTAACAAAGGTTTGGATTTTACAAACATGGCTTCATCACCCATGTTTGCTGCTTACATTCCCCATTTCACTGAACTTACATTAACTAAACCCAAATGTCAATCTTGCTTGATCAGATGGTCCTGAAGCTGAGTAGCAAGAACCTGAGTTCAACATTAGCTCAAACTATGCAATGGAGTGATATGGGCAGGATAGAATGAGCTCCACCAACAAATTCCTCTGGAAATTTATAACATCCAGCAAGGTCTGACCCCCCAGCTTTGCCCAGTTGTCAATGCTTTTCACTGTCTCTGAATGTTTGACAGTCAAAAACATTCAGTCCATTAAAAATGAAATAACTGGCATTTAAATTATTAAACCATTTTAAAATTTAAATTATCACAACGACTTAACATAATTATATTGTTTACAAACATTAAAAGAAAGAAAATAGTTAAAGAATTACCTTACTTTATTCCTTCTTCCCAAAACCCTACCTCCCCTTTTCAAGAGAGTAGGCAAGTGGATCCAGTGTCAGGTCTAACGTGACACAGAATCCGAAAGCCAATTCACCTGTGTAAATTCTGGTCAATCCGAGCAAACTCCATGGGAAGTCCAGTGGCAGAACTCAGATGGGAAATGGAGGAAGACCTGAAACTTATCAGCACTTTTGCACAAGATCCAGCAAAATCCAGGTCATTATCATCCTACCACACACTGACCCACAAAATTCAGCACTGATACCCTTGGTAGATTTTTTTCATAAAAGTAATTTTCAGCATTTTAATTTTGTAATTAACCCAATCTACATATGTAGATGATATCATAATCAATGCTTTCCCAATGATAGAATAGTTTCATCCTCCAAATTTAATGCAAAAAAAAGTAAAAGTTTTGATCTATTGTGGGAAATCTATTTTCTAATTAACCTAATTTTGAATGTAAATATGACCTAATTACCATAATTAATGTGTTATCATTAACTGCATAATGAATGCAGCATCAGTATTTCATACAGTTAAGTATTTTCTGAGTTATGGGAAAAGTCTATTTGTAATTAACCTAACATGTAAATGTAAATTTGGTTTAATTAGCATATTTTACAATATTCTCTTTGGCATATTCACTATTTTTGCTTTGTTCATTATCCCACAATTCACTCAGGTAAAATTTGAAAATAATAACATTTAATTAGTTCCTCAGTTGCATAGCTCTCTTTCTGGTAGAAACCTCCCCCTTCCCTTGTATCCGCTGACAACATTGATGCAAGGAAACTTGACATGAAAGTCAACGAATTAAAGCTTTTTGCATCAACCAAGCTTAAAGCAGGCTCCCCATTGCTGCAGGAGCAGATCAGGTACAGGGGAGAGGCTTGCATCATACAGGCACAAAACTGAAGATGAGGACTCTTTCTTCTCTTAGGCTCACAAAAAGAATGAAAAATTCCTGGTTCCTTAAAGGATGCTTGTGGATTGCTCAGTGTGAGATTCAACCAAGCAGAAATATGCAGTGCCATGATCACCTATTTGTTTCTGAACTTGTCAAATTAAAATAGGATCCAAATGTGAATATTTAAGGAATTGAATGCAATTGCCCTGACTAAAGTTGTCCTGACTCAGGATACCCAATGCAAATCTGGCAGACTTAGGGTGTGGGATATCACAACACAACACTCAGAGGTCTTTCATCAACTTTAGTTTGGAAAAATTGATCACTGAAAAGCCAACAAAATATTGTGAAGAGAAATATAAGGATGAATGTCATGATTTGTGGTTTACTTCCTATGTGGTTTCATTTCATGAAGTACGAAAACAATATTGAATAACTATTTCTCTATAGAAAGTGCAAGGGCAAAGATTGCTTGTGATCTTGTGCAATGCATTGAAATCTTGCATATTGCACTTCTTCAAAGCATATCAGAATGCAAGCAAGTTGGTAATCAAGTATGGGAACTAACTCCTTTTAGTAAAGAATGAAAAAATTCAACAGTCATCTATCCTCCTTTTTGTGCCTCCGTCTTCATTTAAATGGTGATTAGGCACAGTCTTAACTCCACACACATCAGAATGTGAATTGTTCAATAACAGTGTGCCAGACTTACTGCAGGTTGAGATAAGACTGGGGTCCAAATTCAATATAGTGCTAATTTCTACATCTGGTTGTATAGAATTCTGAGCAAAAGTTTGTGTTAGGAACACACAGAATGATGTTGCAGATAAGTTGCTTTCCTCCATATTCTTCATGGGTTTAGAGATGGCATCAGGGTAGTCGCATGATCCTGCAGAATGTGAGAGATCAGGGAAACTTCCAGTGCTCCTGGTGAACACGTTTCCGGGAAGTGTTTTCAGCTACAGCTCCTGACTGACTGCACAGAGTGGCTGGAGCTTCAGTTGGATTCACTCCGGAGCATCTGACGTAGACAGGGGCTTCAGTCAGGTGTTCCCTCCACAGGTAGAGGCAATAGGTAGTTGGGTGACCACCAGGAAAGGCAGAAGGGGTGGAGAGGATTGCAGGATTCCCCTGTGGACATTCTCCTCAGTAACAAGTACATCATCTTAGATACTGTTGGGGAGGATGGCCTTCTAGAGGAGAGCAGCAGCAGCAGCAGCCACCAAGTCTATGGCACCACGACTGGATCTGATGGACAGCAGGTGCAATCTAGGACAGCTGTAGTGATAGGAGACTCGATAGTTCAGGGGACACAAGGTTCTGTGGCCGCGAACGAGACTCCAGGATGGTCTGTCATCTTCCTCCTGCCAGGGTCAAGGACGTCTCTGAGTGGTTGGACAACATTCTCAAGGGGAGGGTGAGCAGCCAGAGCTCGTTGTACATATTGGCACTAATGAGATAGGTTAAAAAAAGAGATGAGGTCCTGAAAAGTGAATATCTGGAGTTAGGCAGAAGGTTAAGAAGCAGGAGCTCTAGGGTTGTAGACTCTGGATTACTCCCAGTATCATGTGCTGGTGAGGGTAGTGATAGAAGGATACGGCAAATGAATGCAGATCTGAAGAACTGGTGCATGCGGGAAGGATTCAATTTCTTGGACCACCGGGATCTCTTCTGGGACAGGGTAACCTGTACAAGAGGGACAGGTTGCATTTGAACTGGAGGGTGATCAGTATCCTGGTGAGGAGATTTGTGAGAGCTACTTGGGAGGGTTTAAACTAGTCTGGCAAGGGAGTAGGACCCAGAGCCAATTTTTAGTCCAATCTACCAAGTCTCCATCGATCCCATGAGCCCTAATCTTCTGGATCAGCTGATCATGAGGGACTTGACAAACGCTTTACCAAACTCCGTGCAGACAACATCCACTGCTCTACCCTCATTAATCATCATTGTCAATTTGTCAAAAAACTCCATCAAGTTTGCATGACATGACCTACCCCCACACAAAACCATGCTGACTATCCCTAACAAAACAAAGAACAGTACAGCACAGGAACAGGCCTTTCGGACCATGATATTGTGCCTAACTAATTAAACTAGTAATTAAATCTTTAACTAAACTAATCCCTTCTGCCTACACAATGTCCATATTCCTCCATTCTCTGCACATTCATGTGCCTATCTAAGAGCCTCTTAAACACCTCTATCATATTTGTTTCCACCACCACCCCGGCAGCACATTCCAGCCACCCACCACTCTCTGTGTAAAAACAAATTGCCCCAAACATCTCCTTTGAACTTACCCCCTCTCACCTTAAATGCATTCCCTCTAGTGCTAAACATTTCAACCCTGGGAAAAAGATACCAGCTGTCTACTCTATCTATGCTTCTCATAGTCTTATAAACTTCTATCAGGTCTCTCCTCAGCCTCCACCGCTCTAGAGAAAACAACCTAAACCTGTCCAACCTCTTCCCATAGCACAAGCTCTCTAATCCAGAGAGCATCTTGGTAAACCTCTTCTCCACCCTCTCCAAAGCCTCCACATTCTTCCTATAATAGGGTGATCAGAAGTGAATGCAATGCTCCAGGTGCAGCTGAACCAGAGTTTTATAAAGCTGCAACATAACTTCCTGACTCTTGAACTCAGTGCCACGTAGCAGTTAGTGTAACCCTATTACAGTGCCACCGACCCAGGTTCAATTCCAGCCGCTGCCTAGAAGGAGTTTGGGTTAGGAAGTTGCGGGCATGCTATATTGGTTCTGGAAGCATGGTGACACTTGCAGGCTGCCCCCAGATCACTCTACGCAAAAAAAGCATTTCACTGTGTGTTTCGATGTACATATGACTAATAAAGATATCTTAACTTAAAAATCTCAACTAGTAAAGGCAAGCATGCCATATGCCTTCTTCACCATCCTATGAACCTGAGCAGCCACTTTCAGGGAGATATGGACTTGGACCCCAAGGTCACAGGCCTGTAATTTCCTTCTTAAATGAAGGAACAACAGTGGCAATTCTCCACTTCTTTGGGACCTCACCTGTGACTAAAGAGGAGACAAAGATCTCTGTCAAGGCCCCAGCAATCTCTTTTCTTGCCTCTCTCAATAAGATGGGATGGATCCCATCAGGGCTCTAGACACCATTATGAACAGACAGAACTTGGGGTACAAGTACATAGTTCACTGAATGTGGCAACACGTAGTGATGAAGAAGTCATATGGTATGCTTGCTTTCATCGACCAAGAGTATTGGAGTTGGGACCTCATGTTACAGACGTACAAATCATCAGAGAGGCTGCTCTTGGAGTATTGTGTGCAGTTCTGGTCACGGAAGGAAGGTTGCAACTCCTCCACAAACCCTCCATGCCCCCCATATACCTGCCACCCACGTCCCTCAACTTACCTCATCCTTAGGCCAATCGTCAGCATGATCCCTCTCCCAAAGCTACAGTTCCAACTCTCAGTCGGCCCTTGATACCTTGCTCTTCAAACTAACTTAGCCTGGTTTCTCTCCCACTGACCCTCACAACACAGAGCTGATGAACCCTCACCCCATCACAGGACCAATGACCCCCACCCACCCCACCACCACAACAGAGGACTTCAATATCCCTTCTCCCAGTGACCATCAAAGTACAGGACTCTTATGCCCAGTGATGATTATATTTCATAGCTCCATGACCCACCATCAACTACCTCTGCACAGTTTTGATGTCCTGGCCACTAATCATCACACCACCATTTTAATGCCCTCCACACCACCACCCCTTCCCCTCCACAACCTCAGTTTCAGCAATATCTGATCAAATTTAATGCCCCATTCCATTGCACCTGAGGCTACAGCTGAGGTTTGTAGCAGGGAGACAATCTTCAACACATCTATCCAGGATACTCTTTTGGGTGGACTAGAATTTTCTCGACCTGCATGTGTGTGTGAACCAGACATTAGTCTTCCAACAAGTGTCACTATCTAAAATGAATGAAATCCAAAAAGGTTCGAAAGTCAGCTCAAGATTTAAATCAAGCCTGCTCTGATAAAAATAAAAACAAAATTAATTTGGCAACAATGAAATAATTATATGTGTGTCCTTTCTTTGAGTGGCTATATGGTTCTATCTACCTGAACAAGGACTTGAATGCGATAGTCACAAGATTCTGAGCTTAAAAGCTGCATTTCAGGAGAATGAACACCTATATATTAGAGAACAGCACAAGCATAACAGACTTTGAGGGCCTAAATTGGATAGAAGTGATAAATGGGCTTATAAATTGCAACATGGGATAAACCCATATCATTTGCTTACAATGCAAGCAGCAAGCCAATGCTATGTTCAACTTTAGTTAGGGCAGGTCATTAGTTTGAGCAATGAGCACCAAAATGGTACAACAATGAAGTTAGTATTGCATGTGCATAGACATTAGGATCTGACTGCTGTCCATACATCTGGTTGGTGCTAGGTATGTGCACTTGGTCCAAATCATAATAAAACTCTGAACACGCACATTGGACATCATTTTGGAAAGTGACAACCATTGCATAACAAAAATCGTGCAGTAGATCTAAATTTTGCATTATTGGTGCCAAATGTGACACAAAGAACTAACCAACTAATAAATGATACTTCACTGATTGTTTTTTAGATGGCTTTCCAATGAATGAAACAAACTCTGTATTCCTCAATTCCCAGTTGATAAAATGTTATCACAACATATTTTATGTCAGTAAACATTAAAAATTATATCCTTAACAAGTTATGTAAATGATGAAATGTGTGACATATTGTTCATTACACACATGTTGTGAAAATACATATCACTTCATCATCTTATAAGCTGTTGGGGAACTTTATATTCACTGAGTGTTCATTATCCTCCTCTCCAGCAACCTTGAATATCTTGGTATCTTGCTTTTATACAATTCCTTTATCTTTGAAAACATCCCAAGGCGGACAAAAATTGTTGCTGAGTCAAAGAAAAGACATTATATTTGGAGATAGGCTTGAAGGAGGAGGAAACTGAAAATCAATGTCCAGGTATAGTTGCCATTGGATTTATGCAGATTAAAATATGACTGCTAATAAGGAGGCAAAGGAAGTCATCATGCAAGGGCCAGGACAGGAGGAACACAATTCAGGTTGTAGGGCTGGACGAATCACAGACACTGACCACAATGCTAAATTAGTGCAATGCAACATGAATAAGAAAATTGATCTGATGTTTGTTGGACACTGCTGTGAAAAATTAGTTACCGATGAGCAGCTGTCAGCCATCCCCCTCTCAGGATTCCTTTTTGAGGATATAGCTGTGGCTGAGGGCCAAAGGACAAATTTCATTTCACATTTTTTCTAAAAACGCACATATTTGTTGGCACAGGTGGAGAAAGAATGTCCCGTCCCGATTCCACAATTACCAGTCATGCCTCCTCTTAGAGCTGCCTACTTCAACCCCAAATTTATCGAAGGACTACTGCAGGTGTGGCAGGTTGTCTAAAATGGATTTATTTTGAGCTGTGGGCTGCCTGTGATATAATGTGACATGACGGAGCTTGATTTATGCAAATAAATCAAATATTTACACTTTGTATTACTAAAATTTCAAGCATGTAAATCATATTGCTGTGTCATTTCTGATATTGATAGTTGTGTACTTAGAAGCATTGCTTCCATTATAGTAACTAAACAATTCCAGTTCAAACTGTATCAAGTTAAATTGAGCAAGAGGGAAATGAACTTTTATTTTCAAGCAGCTCAATATAATTGCTCTAAACAGTGAAAAAAAAATCAGAAATAAATGCAGATGCTGGAAATCTGAAATGCACAAAAAATGTTGAACACACTGAAGGGTCTTCAACCTGAAACATTAACTCTTCCTTTTTCCACAGGTGCAACTAATCCTCCTGAGTGTTTCCAGTATTTTCTGTTTTTTAATAGCCAAAACATTGATTTCGTCATTTTTCTAAGTGCTCATCAAGGTCGTCCCTTTTTCACCCTATTAAGATATGTTTGAAAAAAGAGAGAACTTCTAACTATTTTTATGCCAGCATAATTGTCTGCAGATATATTTTTTTAATTCAGAATTTAAAACGGCTTGGAATCTAACGTCAGGCTAGATAATTCTTCCTAAACCATTTCATGTTGGCTCATTCCACTTCAAAATTAGTTTTTTTTCCCAAGTCTTTGGTCAAATCTTTTAATCCCCTCCAAATTCAGAACATAATATTATCTCACAATTACTCCAAGCACTTGAAAAAAAGAAAGAAAAACAAAGTCGTCCAAGAAATGGCAGAAATAAAAACAGGTGATTTTGCTGCTGTTAGACCTTCGAAAAACACATCCTGGCCCTATGCATCATTCTGGAAAAGGGGAAGTTGCAGTAAAGTATGGTCTTGAAAATTAGTTCAGTGTTTTCTCCATAGCCAAGGTTCCGCTAATCAATGTGAGAACAGCTAACGTTGTTAGATAGCTGTGAGAGATAGTGAGGACATGTCACTTCAGACCAGCAACCATGGTAAATTGAAAGGGACAGCATGGTTTTAACCCTGCTGGGAGTGACCTTCAGTCAGCTGCTGGCACAAGCAGGGCTGTCACTCCTGAGTATATGAGTACATTTTCACTCTCGAATGATTAAAAGCACACCAGCAGAGCCACCACGTACAATATGTCAAATTTTAATGGGTCCTCATGTTTGAGTGACAATTAAAATGATTGCTGTAGTTAAAGGAAAACCTGAACATTTATTTTGGGATAAATAAACAACAGTAGCAATGGTATGCTTCACTGGGCAAAGGAGATGGATCTGTTTTATGCCCAAACCAAGCACAGGTGTGACCACATCTTGCATACCTTATATGAAAAAATATTAAATAGCGCAACTTATCCCACCACCCCCTCTCTCAGAGCATATACCAAAGAGATAGCAAAGGTGAGGTCTGGCAGGCATCAGAGATTCTGAAAAAAACTTGAATATGGGAGAGTACAAGTATCATCAGTGAAAAGCACAGCTAAAAGTCTGTACATCTCAGGTTTTTTTCTCAGCTTAGAAGCAGCTTATACAAATCAAAATTAATGGGTTTTCTGGTGGCACAGCTGTCGAATTACCAGACTAGTGTCCAAAGGCCTGGACTAACAATCCTGCAACCTGGGATCAAATCCCACCATAACAGCTGTATAATGTAAATTGCTCTAATAATTTGGATTTTTTAAAAATTAACAATGATGACCACAAACTATGTGATTATCATCATAACCAATCTGCCCTTCAGGGAAGAAATCTGTTATCCTTACTGGCTATAGCCTAAATGTAACCCCCAGCAACACAGTTGATTTTTAAACGGCCAGGCAAACCACTCATTTGTTCTTGAGAAATAATGAAACCCAACAGATATCAACCAAGGAGTCAAATTCAGATGTGACAAAGTCACTCCCAACTAGTTGACCTTGAAAAGTCCTCCTCATTCATATCTGCAAAGTAGAATGCAATCTGGGAGAACTGTTCCAAAAAACAGTTAAATAACAAAACTTATGGGCAAAATGCCAGAATCTTCCATCACAACCCCTGGTTGTGTCCCATCCCACCAACAGGACAGACCCACCAGAAGTGGTGGCACTGTGTATTCATGCAAGAGCAGTCAACATCAACCCCAGATGACTTTGGGTCAAGCAAACCTCTTCCTGATTACCACCTACCTTCCTCCCTGATGAATCAATGCTGAACAACACTTGGAAGAAGCACTGAAAATAGCAAGGTACAGAATAATTTCCGGCTGTGGGGCTTCAATATCCATCAACAAGAGTGGTTTGGTAGCACCAATGCTGGCAAAGTCCTGAAGGATATGTCTGTGGCATACAGTGAGTGAACCAACATAAGGGATAAATAAGCTTACCTGTAGCAGATGCATCTGTCCATGATAACATTTTCAGAAGAGACCTTTACACAGTCCTTGTGGAGATAAGTCTCACCTTTATATCAAGGACATCTTCCATTGTGCTGTGTGGCACTATAATTGTGCTGAATTCGGATAGATTCAGAACTGACCTGGCAGCTCCAAACTGAGCATCCAACCAATAAATCAGAATAAGCTCTGCAGTCTTACCATATCCAGCCATGAATGATAGTGGACAATAAAGCAGCCAATAACAAGAGGAGGAGGCTCCAAGACTATCTCCATCCTTAATTCTGATGGGCCCCAGTGCCAAAGATGAGGTTGAAACATTAGCGACAATGGTCAGCCAGAGTGTCAAGTGGATGATCCATCTCTGCTTCCTCCTGAGATCTCCACTATTACAAGTCTTCAGCCAATATGATTCACCCCATCCGACATCATGAAAGAGTTGAGAGCACTGGATGCAGCCAAGATGATGTGACCAGGCTAAAATCCCCAGCTACAGTTTTGAAAACTGCACTCCAGGTCTAACCAAACCTCCAGTCGGGCTGTTCCAATGTACTTGTAACACTGGCAACACCTCGAAGATGTGAAAAATATCCTGTTTAGAAACAGCAGGACAAATCCAATCCAACTCATTACCACCCAGTCAGTTCACTCTCAGTTATCTGCAAAATGATGGACTATGTTGTCAATTGTGCTACCTTGCTCACCAATGCCCACTTTGAGTTTCTCGATGATCATGCAACTCCTGACCTTATTACAACCTTGCCCAAGCATGGACCAAGAAACAGTATTCAAGGGGTGAGGCACTGAGTTATTGTCCTTGACATCAAAGCAGCATTTGACCAAGTGTAGCACAAAGGCACCTTGGCAAAACTGAAATCAAATGGCATTAAAGGGAAATTATTACAACATAATTGTGATGGTCAATAATCATAGCCCAAGAACATCACTACAGGAGTTCCTCAGAACAGTGTCCTTGGCCCAGCCATCTTCAGCTATCTCAACAATGATCTTCCTTCCACCATGAGGGAGTTTGCTGATGATTGCACAATGCTAAATTCCTCATAACTCCTCAGCAAACAGAGCTGCCCATGCTTGCTTACCGCAAGAGTAACATCTGAGCATGGGCTGATAAATGGCATATAATATTTGTACCACAAAAGTGCTAGGCAATGACCATCTCTAACTTGAGAGAGGCTCAGCACCATTGCTTAGCATTCAATGGCTTTGCCACTGATTACCTTCACCACTCACCTTGCCTAATCAACATCCTGAAGGCCACCACTGATCAGCCACACAAACACCATGGCTACTAAACTGAGCATCATTCACTGAGTGACTCCCTTCCTGACACCTCAACAAGGCACAGATCAGGAAAGTGATGGAGTATTCTCCACTTGCCTGGATGAGTGTAGCTCCAACAGCCTCAAGAAGTTTGACACCTTACAGGACAAATTGGCTTGTTTGATTAGCATCCTATCCATTGACGTTAAAATGCAGTCCCTCCACCATTGGTACACAGTGGCCATAGCATGTATTCATCTGCAAAAAGTAGCACCATGACTTTCCTGGGCTACAGAATGCCCCAAACCTGCCACCTCAACCACAAAAAAAAGGCCAAGGGATTCAGGCATGTGGGAAACATCACAATCTGCAGGTTGCACTCCAAATCATTCACCAGCTTGACTTGGAAGTATATTACCATTCTTTCAATGTCTTTGGAACTCCCTACCATGCCAGAGTACCTTCACCAGAAGGACACCAATGGCCCACCAGTAACTTTGGTCAGGTGGCACCTTTTGCCAATGTCTGGACACTGGACAATTCAACCAAGTGATGAGGCAATCAATCCTATCACCACCTTATGACCAGATACCAGCACTTCTCACAGAGATCACTGTTGTGGTGCCCTGGTGCCCTTCCAGTAGTTAAATAATTCATTGCACCACTGAAATTTTAATTGAAACTTTCTTCCTCAAAATAATCATCAGAGAACATCTGTTTAAATCTCATTTTGAGTTACACATTTCCTTGGCATTCACTTCTGTCATTAGAGCTTGAATCCTTTCCAAACTGATGGAATTTAAGTTCTTCTTTGTTCACTATGTGAAGCTTGAAGACATGAGTTTTGGGCAGACTTCATATTATTTCTGGTGAATTTAGGAGTGAAGCACTGAATTGTTCCCAATTTGCATAGTCTGTTTGTTTCATCTGAACAAAAAAAAAACATAGGGCAGCTGATGTAGAAAATGAGATATGTTATATTGATGCAGTGGAGTATTTTATCTGAGGTTCAGTCTGACATATTGGTTAAAGCAGAATGATAGAAGGTTAATTCTGAATGTATTTTACCTAAGAGTGCTTCAGTCTGCTGGTCGATGCATGAAGTGGTAGTGCAGAACATTTCCCACTGCTAAATTCCCTTAACTTGATGAGCATAAAAATTCATCATAAAATTTGAAAGTAAAAACAGGCAATATTTTCACCTGAGATACACATTTATCTAAAATGCACAGTCATTCCCAGCCCATCTGGTACATTTTTGCATGTTTCTTTAAAATGTGCCAGTGTGTTCTATGCCCTAAAATCCTCAAAAATGCAACTCAAATTGGATTTTTAATTTCCAAGGTTACGATGCCTCTCAATTTCAGTGAATCTCAGAGGATTATAGAGGAGGGAATAGGCTATACAGTCCCTTGAGCCAGTTTCTTAATTCAAGTAGATATCTGCTGATTAATACCTTAACTCTATGTTCCATACCTCTTAATATGCTTGCCTAACAAAAATCTATCAATTTTAGCTTTAACATTTTCACTTAACCTACATTCAATGGTTTTTAATGGAGAAATTTCCAGACTTCAACCATGGTTTGTACAAAGAAGTGACCTGACTGAATTTCAACTTAATGACCCTCTATTCTGAACTCTCTATCAGAGGAAATGGTTTCTCTCTATCTATCCTATGAAATCCTTCAATCATCTTAAACACCACAATTCGATCATCCTTTAATCTTCGTTGTTCAAAGTAATACATCTGAAAATTGTCCCCGAATGATGATTTCATGCAATTGACACTATTCCTGCCATTTTCAGGAAGTCCAGTGATTTTCTTTCAATCTTCTCAAAAATTCCTCTCAATATGTCTTAGTCAAAGAACCAAATTGCACAATGTTAGAATTCTTGTTTGTGCTGTAATCATTCTACTGAAGAGCCAATGTAAATAATACGTTCTTTGGCAGGATTGTGGGGTGATTTCATTGTGGGGCTGCATTTAACAAGCATTCTCCATGAGACCTACCTGAGCATGTTTTGTGCTTGTGTGCAGATGTAAAAACAGAAATGGCAGGAGCATTACAAACAAAGAAAATGACCACCCCACACTGAGTGACTTTTATTAGAACATTTGTTTTGACATTAATGGTCTCTTTTTATTGCCTTTTACTGGCTGTGTTATTGAAAGGCTGTTTACTTATCACTTCTGCTGAGTGCCACCTACGCAGAGACAAATCTTCACTTGACTTTGGGCAGAATACTTAATTTCCTTCCTGTTTTGTGACTTATTTTCCATTTTATACATTGTCCACACAAAATATGGAAGCACTGACTTGGATGCTGTGTCTAATGATGGATGCTGGACTAGTATATGGCAGGACTGAACAAAGTAGGCCAGAAAGAATTATGACTCAACAAACTCCGAACCATATCGCACCAGTTCTTGGTCATCAAAAGCCTTCATTATTCTATTAGCCAGGAATCTGATATGAATGAGTGCAACCAAGGAAAGGGGGAGGGAGTGTCGCAGGATGGAAAGAGAACAGACATTAACAACTGTCATGGTAAAGGTTAGGGAGGGAAGCAGATTGCAGAGAATGAGCCAGGCAGAATGCCTGTTCACTACAAACTCTGAACCAACTGTAAGGGAATGACATAACAATTAGCAACTGGTCACATTCTCATACTTGAACATTCTCCAGTTATTTTTGTCTTGCACACACCTTTACAGGTGAGGCAACACAGCAACTACATTACGAAACAAATGCTGAAGAAGTAAGGATGCATATTGCAGAAAATTGAGCTCAAATACCATCTTGCAAGTTTGAGAATTTGGTGTGATAGAAATCCAGAAATCAGCACACAAGCATGTTTTTGGGTATTCTTGTGTTTTTTTTAATTTTTGATATTTGGGTATATCATGCAGGTACAAGCATGACTGTCAGTTTACTTTCAAGAAGCCTGCCATCCATAGACCAGCCAAAATGTTGCTCCATTCATATACCAATATAACTTTTAACTGTCCTACCAAGCAATGCAGCAAGCAGGCTCACTTTCTCACTAATATAACACTGTTTGCAAGTGACATCTCTATTCAATGAATACATATCCAAAAAAATGGTCAGAAAATTCTAAAGCTTATTTCAGATGCAATGAGCCAGAATTTGCTGCCAATGTTCAGCTATCCACCTAAATGGTAAGTATAACGTTACTTATTACATGTCTGCCTTTGTGAACTAACTCTCATAAGCGGACCTGATCTTAAATGGCAGGCCTGCAAGCTGAAACTACATCACATGGGCTTAAGAGAGGAGGGTACAGTGGAACAAGCCCTGCCCACGAAGCAACTGGAAAGAATGTTGACAGTCAGCCAGATGAAGCACATCTGTTGGCTTAGCCAGCCATCTAACTTGTCAAGGACTCTGAATGCTTTTGAATGCCTCTGATGTATAAAAACATTCAGAAACCTACATAAACAGTCCAAAATTATTGAAATCATTTCAAAAAGTTCAAAATAACTAAATCTACAAAATAAACAAAATCTGAAATACTTCAGCTTTTTTACAAAATTAAAACTCAGAATTGCAAATTCTATTAATTAAAAAAAACTAGTAAAACAAAATGAAAATTATGTCATGCTAAGATTTGTCACTCAGACACATTGTTCAACGCTGAAATGAACAGATTCCCTATTTCTGTGACAAGTCCAACATGGCTTAGTTCCAGCAGATTCCCCACTTCTGAATCTGGAAAAATAGGTCATAGATGGATACCTGAAGATAACTGGGCCCAGACCACTGCCCTGAAGAACTCCTGCTGGGACATCTGAATCTGTGATTATGAATTGCCATCAAACATCATCATTTTCCTTTGCATGGGATTTGATTCACCATTAAAGTGCTTTTCCCATGATACCCACTGATTTCAGTTTTACCGAAGCCTCCAGATGCCAACTCAGTCAAGTGCTGCCTTGATATCAAGGGCAGATACATTTAACTCACTTTGGCATTCAGCACCATGGTCCAAATTAGATAAAGCTGTGATAGAGCAGAGTAGTCCTGGAGAAACCCAAACTTGGTATCGATGAGGAAGTCATTGGCACACTCTTGGTAGCACTGCAGATGACAGCTGCCATCACTTTGCTGATAATTGAGAGCAAGCAGAGCAGTGAATAAGGATTGGACTTGTCCTGTTTTCTGTTGACAGGACTATCTGGGCAATTTTCCACATTGTAGGGTGGTTGTAGGTGTAGTAACTGTGCTGGCATAGCTTGGCTGGACTCACAGCCATCCTTGGACCTCAGTACTACATACAGCCAGAATGTTCTTTGATGCCATAATATGCTATATCCAATGCTCTCACTTGTTTCTTGGTGTCATGTCGAGTGAATCAAATTGATTGGAAACTGGTTTCTGTGATGAATGGGAATGTCAGGAGGAAGCCAAGGTGGATCATTCACTTAGCAATTCTGGCTGAAGATGATTGCAAATGCTTCAACTTCTTTGGCAATCAAAATTCCTGGGGAATTGCCACAGGTTCACACTCCGCTGCTGTACTTCATTGTTTTTTTAACCCATATTTCCTTGTTGGTTCAGCAATTACTTAATGCTATAAATTTTCCTTTGACGACTCTTTTACTCATTGATTCCCTCTTTCCCAACCCCAGGTGAGGCATCTGCCAAATAGCAGTCTAGCTCATTAATAAGTTGCCATTTAAAAGCCTGCTCCATTTAATTGGGTAGTGTACAACATTTAATTCAATTAATTGATCATTAAGAAGCCTGCTCCAATTAACTGCAAACCCATTTAACAGTATTTCATCAACATTCTCCTGCTGTTTGTAGGCTTTTATTCAATTCGATTTCTATTCACATGATTATTTTTTGTTCCCATATTGTTTACCTCCTCTTGAAAACATGAGAAGCCAACATTTCAAAGCAAAAAATTCCTCTCTATGGTATTTGAACTAGTATGATTCCAAGAAATTAATTGAAGGTTAGTGTTCATTTGCAAGAATATCTGTATTTTTTCATGCAAAACCAGGGCACATCCATCAGGGAGTATTAAGTATTAGTTTACCCTAAGCTTTCAAATTCATAATAGTTTACCTTTTGTTGTTTCTCTGTTGTTGTGCTCCTCTATTAAGAGCAATCAATCTCTGAGATTGATCGATGCTGGGATATGACTTCATGTGTCCTAATTATCGGTGTTACACAGCAAGAAGGCTGTGTACTAGAAACAAAAGTGTATCCAGCACTGGTCTCTCAAGTAAGCTGCTTCAACCTATCTCCAATCGAAATACTCATTTTTCTTAACTCTTTCTTGTACATAACTGACTTTCTATTGATAAATTACACTTTCTTTTATACTGTGGGCAGTTTAATGGTGCAGCTATTAGAGCTACTGCCTCACAGCTCCAGCAACCCTAGTTCGATCCTGACCTCTGGCACTGACTGTGTGGAATTCACGCATTCTCATTGTGACCATGTAGGTGTCCTCTGGATACGCTGATTTCCTCCCACATCCCAAAGATATGCTGGTAGATTAATTGGCCACTGTAAATTGCCCCTAATATGTATGTGAGTGGTAGAATCTGTGTGGAGATTTGATAGGAATGTGGGGAGAATAAAATGGGATTAATGTAGGATTAATGTAAATGGGTGCTTGATGGTCAGTGCAGACTCATTGGGTCAAAGGTCCTGTTTCCAAGCTGCATGATTCTATAAGTCATATCAGAATCAGAAGAATTATGTTTGTCACTGGCATATGTTGTGAAATTTGTTGTTTTCGCGGCAGCAGTATGGTGCAAGACATCACATACATAAATGGATCCACAAGACTCTTGTGAGAAATAGTACCGAGCATCATTCAAAGATCCAACATTACAGATTTGTTTATCTATTTATTGCTTTAAAAAACTGTATGTTTGTCAAACTCAATTTGCTTTTAACAAACCCACACTGTCTTTAATTAACTAATGAATTACTGAATACTGACTTATTTCAGCTCAGTTTATGGATTCTAAGTGATTGCTCACAACTGTCATTAGACTACCTGGACTGCAGTTAACCACTTTATTCTTCTCTGCTTCTTGATAAAGAAAGATGCGCATTAAGTACTCTACACTCCAGGACAAAAATTTCTTCCAAAGAGGAATTGAAATTGTTGTTGCCGAAAATTACTATCTACTTCCTGAGTTCTTTTGGCAGGATTTGATGCTTGATAACAGGGCCTGGTGACAAACCCAACCTGAGTTTTGCTTTATTCTTCGAACAACTAATTCCCTTTGCTCATCTGTATGTAGCAAATGTTTAAAATTCCCTTCTGTAGTAAAGACATTTTCCGTACTATCATAATCTTTAAAGCAGATACAAAATATTTATCATTCACCATCCTTTCAATCCCAGAATTAGACTATTTTATCCTATGCTTTTAAGTTTTATGTAATAACATATATTAGAATAATCTGGTTGTTGAAAATTTCTTCGTCTAATCTATCAGTCTGTTTGATAATTTTACGGCCCAATTTCCTGCGCCAGATTGTTTCTTAATTTTCACTAATCACTTTCACTCCAGCATTGTGATGTAAATTTGTAAGTGAATCCGATAGCAATGACCTGTCTGCTTATACTACTGGACTTCCTCTTCTTGAATGTTTTAATTTTATTTCACATCGTTTTAAGTATACATCTCCATTGCTCAGCTGCTTCATTCTTTTAATCCATTCCAGTCGCTGCTCATTATTTATAGTCAATTCTGATTTTCCCTCCAGCCATTTAATTGACTGGACATCAAAGAGGAAACAACATGAGTGAAGTGAAAAAGATGAAATACAGGGCAATGCTTAAAAGATGAACCCTGAACATACAATTCTGAAAAATGGTATCTAAATTGTATTGATTCTGGTATTGGATCCAGTCTCATCATTTTAGTGTTAAAAGAACAGAAAGAAAATTAATCGTAATATTAATTATATCCTTTCCATAAATATTATAGCTATTCAAACTCTTTTGATAATTTAGTACTGAAAAGCACATTGAGAATTCAGCATGCAAATCCCAATTAAACATTCAAACACCTTCTTTTGCAAAGCTAACTTTGAGGAGCAAATAATTATCCAATCAAAAATCTCAAAATAGGGCTTAAGTGGAGAGAAAGTAAGAGTATTGATATTAATGCATTTCATAGCAATAATATGCTGCAAAGCTACCTTAGCTGATTAGTCCAGCTAACGTCCATCAGCTACAATTGAATTCTGAGGCAATGACCATTATCTCACATGTGTGCATGGTACTTATACAACTTGAAGTCAATTATAAGATATCAAGAATGATTGCTCACTGTCACCTGCCTATTTAGTGCTGCTCCACATGAACAAATCAGAGGGTCAAATAACTAGCACATCTCAGTGATTTCTAAGGAGCTTAATATTGTTACATCATGAATATTCATCACTGAGAAAAGCCTCCATAAAAATACAGCCAGTCAATTATCCAACCAATATGAATTCATTGATACATAGGCCACAACTGCATAAGCCTTTTTGATTTCTCTATGTTGCTGTGCATTAACTTTTGGTAATTTATGAACCTGAACATGGTTCCTTGTCTCCTGGTATTAAGAATATATTCTAACTTATCCTTCCTAGACCCTGAACAGAATCTACACAACAGCCTTTGGAGAGTTCATTCAGAAGATAACCCTGTCCACAATGCCAGTGACCTCAAAAAGTTCAGTTTAGATGAGAAACGTAGAAGCAAACTTTTGCCTGTGAATTCCATCAATATATTTACTATGTCTCATCCTATAATGAGATTCCTGGGCACTGCTCAGCAAATGGCAGCCTTGAAGTCCAGAAGTATAAAATCATATCCATTACCAACATTCCATCCAGTTGGTGCCCCAAGGCAAGGCACAACTTAACTGAGGATTTCATCAGAGGGTGAACTACATCTTTTAACAAAAAAAAGGAGATTGAATGGTCTCCTTTAAAGTCAATTTTGCAAAGTATGTCCCCAGAAACAATAACATTCATTCCAATAATCTTGTGTACTGTTGTACGTCAAGAAAAACAATTATTTTCTTTGCTGTTTTGAGACTAATTTAAATAACAGCTGAATTATCAAAAATGTGATATTACAAGTTCAGAGAGATAGAGTGCATAGATTATAATTAACCCTTAAAAGCATTTGATGTTTATTCAACATTAAAATGACTTACTAATTTATAATTTGTAATGTTGCATTTATATACACTTGCAAACATCAGTCAGAAAGGAAATAACAAGCACTGTTTTTGACCAGATCTTGCTAATGTGGATCCATTGGTCAGAATTATTACCCACAGACACTCCATACTGCTGGTCCGAATGCAGAAGGTCTATCTGGCATGGTCCCAGTTGCAACTGGGAATCAAATCGTACACTGGAGAAGCCCTATCCGTGAAACCACTTGAAATCTTTGACAGGCAGCAAAACCCCACATCCAGCTTTCCCAGCTGCCAAGGATTTTCAATGTTTTTGAATGACCCTCACATTCAGAAGCTCTGAAAATAAACTAAATGATAAAAACACTGATCCATAAATTCAGTTAAAATACTAAAAAAAACTAATTAAAAGCACAAAACAAAAACATAATAACCAAAAACAAAATAAACATTTATTTCTCAGTCCCTGCAAACCCCTACTAGTTCTGTGGCAGGTCTAAAGCAAGTGCCGGATCCAAGAGGAAAATCTTTAAGTTTGATATTGGGGAATCTCAGCAAGGTTAACCTCTGTCACTGGCCTTCATGAGGTATGCAGAGGAGGAGGGTAATGGGAGATATGGCAGTTCCTATTTGGACTGCCAGCACTTACTAGTAAAATCCATGTTGTTGAGTGAGCAGTGATTAAGAGCCACCATACACATCCGAAATGTCTTTAAGTGCACAGACAAAAAATTGAAAAGGGCTAATAAATCATAGAGACATTATTTGGATAGAATGTGAAGCACTGAGATGGAATTGGACACTGCTTTTATTTGAATAGTGTTAACTTGAAGGAGATAATGTTATTCCCACACATTTGCTGCCTTTGACAGTGGGACATGTGGGTTTTAGAGATGCTGTCAAAAAAAACCTGAACAAGTTGCATCTTACAGATGGATACTCAAGATGGAGATGCAATTTATCAGTTTGCTTTGTCCTGCATGGTGTCAAGTTTCTTGAGGGTACTTGGTACTGCACTGAACCAGGCAACTGGTCTTTTACAATTTACATTTCTCACCCTCTGCCAAATAGTTTTTGTTTTAAAAGTATTTACATTTCAATACTTTCTTCACTGTGTAATGATGCATCATAATAACAATTTGCTCAATAGATTCCATATCACCTGGCACATTTTTATTTCTAATTCTCTGGAGTACTTCTTCCAAACTGCTTGAAGTGGTTCCTTTCTTTACAGGGTGTGTAGCAGGTCCATTTAGCAGCCAGTCAGAATGTACGAATCTCAAATGTCATGATCTTTGTTCTGTGCATGATCCAAAATATTGCTAGATACTCTTTCAAAAAGAAGGAAAATTTTACATGGACAGAAACAAGCTGGTTGTGGCTGGCGGCACCAAAGGGAAGCCACCTGCAATCAGTTGCTCCCAGTATTGTGCAGACCCCCCGTGAGCCTGGGAGGTTCTGAGTGACAGGTGCCGGTACACTTGCCACTATGCTCAACATTGCAGTTCAGCAGTGGACTTGATCACATGGGAATCCCCAGCATTCTTCCGAGGAAACCACCTCTGCAATCTTGAGCAAAAACCCCATTGATTTGAATGTGGATTCCTGCCCTCGTGGATCAGATGGAACTCCAGATATATAAATATACATGCAATAAATGAATTAGGAGCAGGATCAGGCTCATTCCTCTCAGCTCATTCAGCTATTTGATAAAATCATATCTGAATTGGTTGTAACCTCAACTCCTACATTTATGACCAACACTGGTAACCTTATTTCCCATGTTTATCAAGTATCTATCTACCTCTGCCTTAAATTACATTCAAAGGCTTTGTTTCCACCACCTTTTGCTGAAGAAATATCCAAAACACACTGCCCTCTGAGAGAAAGCAAAATGTTTTATCTGCCTTATTTTCAAACAGTGACCCCTGGTTCAAGATTCACCCTTAAAAGTAAACACCCTCTCCATATCCACCCTGTAAAGACCCCACAGGATCTAGTATGTTTCAATTAAGTCCCATCGTCTAAACCTCAGCAGTTACAAGCCTTACCTGTCCAACTCATAAGATAACCCATCTATTCCAGATCTTAATCCAGTAAACCTTGTCTAAAATGGTTTTAATGCATTTACATTGTTTCTTAAATGAGACCAATGCTGCACATAATTCTCCAGATGTAGTCTCAGCAACACCATATTTAACTGAAACATAATCTCCTTTCTTTTGCATTCAATTTATCTTGCAATAAACAATAACATCATGTTAGACTTTCCAGTGATAAAAGCTTTGATACCTTTGAGCAAGAGCCTATCTTAAACATGCCTTCATTTTCACATGGTCTAAATCCAAGAACTCTCTACCCAACAGCATAATGGGTGTACCTTCATCAGAAGGACCACCGTGGTTCAAGAAGGTGGGTCAACACCATCTTCTCAAGAGCAATTATGGATGGACATTCTACCTTGAAAACAGTAACATTATTTAATTTCAAAATTAAATACATTTTGATAATGCGAGCATAAAAGTTGCACTTTAACTGATGTAAACCTCAATTCCAGTTTTCAACCAAATTTCAGCAAGGTACTGAGATAAAAAAAATGTATTCTCAGTCACTTCAATGAGCTCGATCATAGGACTTCATAATTGTGGTATTTGTTGGTTGTATTATGTCACTGCTTGCAAAGGCACATAACAGAGTAAAGCTATAGATAGAACATACATGAACATGAAGACAGAAACCGTCAACTAAACAGCTGTGGCTGAT
This sequence comes from Pristis pectinata, assembly GCF_009764475.1. Lineage (NCBI taxonomy): Eukaryota > Metazoa > Chordata > Chondrichthyes > Rhinopristiformes > Pristidae > Pristis > Pristis pectinata. Next base: position 83,448,648 of record NC_067408.1, on the reverse strand, counting down.
ATAACTATAAATCAAGGGCATACCACATGAAAACGTTAAGCTCTTAAAGATAACTTAACACTTATGTAGAATCATAGAATTGTACAGCATGATAACAGACCATTTGGCCCAACTCTTCCATGCTGACTACTGGGCACCCTTATGTAATACAGGAAGTCCCCGGGTTACGAATGCCCGACTTACGAACGCCCGTACTTACAAACCGACCTCCGTAAAGCCTATTATTTTAAAAAATCGAGTTACACACAATGTGTCGTACTAACGAACGGGCAGAATACTTTGCGTGATGCTCAAAACACTGCGTGTTTTAAATGGTTCGTCAGCCCGAGGGAGAACAACGCCAACCCGTAATCATGGCTTCAAAGCATAAATCTGATGCAAGTGATGGTGATGCATTGAAGAAAAGGAAAATGATCACGATTGAAACGAAAGTAGAAATAATAAAGCATTCAGGGAGAGGTGAAACGCCAAGAAACATTGGAAAAGCGTTAGGCTACAGCTGGTCAACGATCGGGACAATTATAAAGGACAAGGGGAGAGTAATGGAGTATGTAAAAGGCTCTGTCCCAATGAAAGTGACAATTATCATTAAGCAACGCAGTAGTTTAATGATCGAAATGGAAAGGCTATTTGTAATTTGGTTAGAGGATCAAAATCAGCGTAATATTCCTATTAGCCTTGGCTTAGTGCAAGAAAAGGCTCGAAGCCTTTTCAGTGATTTAAAGGCTGCACATGCAGCAAGTGAAGGTGCTTGTGATGAAGAATTTGTTGCGAGTAGGGGTTGGTTCAACCGTTTCAAAGGGAGGGTAAATTTACACAATATCAAAGTGCAAGGTGAAGCAGCGAGTGCCGACGTAAGTGCCGCAAGAGAGTTTCCTGAAATGTTGGAAAAAATTATTGAGGAGGGAGGTTATGTGCCTGAGCAAATATTTAATGTAGACGAGACTGGCTATTTTTGGAAAAAAATGCCTGAAAGGAGATACATTTCAAAAGAGAGAAAAACTGCTCCAGGGCATAAGGCATCCAAGAATAGACTAACGTTATTGCTTGGTGGTAACGCATCCGGGGATTTCAAGCTTAAGCCTATGCTTGTGTATCACTCCCAATATCCGAGGGCACTTAGCCGAATCATCAAGGCATCTCTTCCCGTTATTTGGAGTGCAGACACAAAGGCTTGGTTAACAAAAGCTCTCTTTGAAGATTGGTTCCTGAACTTTTTTGTTCCTGCTGCTGAATGTTATTGCTTGGCCAAGAAGATTCCTTTCAAAATTCTCCTTGTGCTTGATAACGCCCCCGGACATCCAAGCACTTTAGATGACCTTCACCCCAATGTAAAGGTCGTCTTTTTACCACCCAACACCACATCACTACTTCAGTCAATGGACCTTTAAGGCTTACTATTTACGCCGGACCTTCTCACAAGTAGTCAGGGCTACCCAAGATGATGCAATGACCTTAAGGGAGTTCTGGAGGAATTACAACATCTACGATGGCATCAAAAACATTGCAGATTCTTGGGAGGAAGTGAAGAAAACCAACATGAAAGGAGTCTGGAAGAAATTGTGCCCCCAATTCGCAGATGGTTTTAAAGAGTTTACAGCTGAAGACATGCTGAAGCCAGGCAAGCTGTGGTTGATATTGGTAATATCAACTGCAGTTAGACATCAATGAAGATGATGTCTTAGACTTGCTTGAATCCCATGCTGAAGAACTGACCAATGAGGGCCTTATGGAGCTGGAGCAGCAGATGACAGCATTTGAGGAAGAAGGCTGGGACCTAGAAACCCCAGAACCCAAGGAGTTTTTGACAAAGGAGTTAGCTGAAGCCTTTCGTCTCATTGAAACAGGGATGGCAAAGTTAGAGCAGCAAGATCCTAACGCAGAGAGGTTCAACAAATTTTACCGGATAGTTACCGACGGCCTCAGCTGCTACAAAGCCATTTATAATGAGAGAAAGGAAAGCTCTGTTCAAGCCACCCTTGATGTTTACTTTAAGAAATTAACTTCAGAAGTTAACCTTCACTCTACAGCACCAGAGTCAGGCCCTGACTCTCCAGTAGCAGTATCAATCCTTGACTTTCCAGCACCAGGTCCATCCTCTCCAGCACCAGGCCCATCCTCTCCAACACCAGGCCCATCTTCCAATTAATAAAGTCATTTTAATTGTTAATTAAGGCTCCTTCCGGTATGTAAGACATAAATTGGAACGAGAGTAAGTGTTAACCTTTAATCATTATCTTTTCTTTTCTATCTAAACAGTTTAAGAAATGTTTCTTTAATTTTTTTATACCTATACACACACACACACACACACACACACACACACACACACACACACACACACACTCTCTCTCAATTATAAATACTGTACTGTAGTTACATTTATTATTATTATTACTGCATTATTATATTTATGATGCTTTAGGTAAAATATATACTATATACTAAGACAAACATTTGATTAATTGACGCTAGATGTGAACTGTACGTAACTGTTCCAACTTACATACAAATTCAAATTACAAACAGACTCAAAAATGGAACTTGTTCGTAATCCGGGGACTTCCTGTAATCTCATCTCCAAACGCTTGGTCCATATTTCTCTTTGCCTCAATGATGCAAATGCTGATCTGGATGCTTCTTGAATTCTGCCAGCAACTCCACTTCAACCATTCTCTCAGGCAATACATTCCAGGTGTTCACCAGTCTCTGGGTGAAGAAAGTTCCCCTCATATTCCCTCAAAATCTCTTTCCCCTTACTCTAAACCTACATCCTCTAGTTTTATCTACCTCCAATATGGGGAAAAGTATCCTGCAGTCTATCCTGTCTATATCCTCATAATGTTATACAATCATGTCCCCTCTTAACCTCCTCTGCTCCTGGGACAACACACCTTGCTTCTCAAGTCTCTCATCAGACCTGAACTGCTCTATCCCAGGCAAACTCCTGTTGAATCTCGTCTGCACTTTCTCCAGCACTACCACATCCTTCTTATATCCTGGTGATCAGAACTTTATGCCGTACTCCAGTGGAGCTCTGACCAAGGTTTTATAAAGCTGGACCATAAACTCCCTATTTCTGTTTAACATATGCCTTCCTAACCATGTTATCTACCTGCATTGCCACATTTGAAGATCTATGAACTTGTACTCCAAGATCCCTCTGTTCCTCAATGCTCCCAAAGACCCTACCAATCACGGTATACGTCTTAGCCTCTTTAGTACTCCCAAAATTCATCACCTCACATTTGTCTGGATGAATCTCTATCTGCCATCTGTCAGAGATAGAGGTCCTCTAGTCCTCATCTTTCACCCTATGCGCCTCCGATTCCAGCATGCCACCATTTGCCATTTCTGCCAGTTACAATGAGATCCCACCACCAGCCACATCTTCTCCTCCCTACCTCTTTCCACCTTCTGCAGGGACCACTCCCTCCATGATTCCCTGGTCCACTCATCCCTACTCACCCAACCCTTCCTAACCTCAAACACTTTCCCCTGCAGTCGCAAGAAGTGTTACAATTGTCCCTACACCTCCTCCCTCACCACCATCCAGTGGCCTAAACAGCCCTTCCAGGTGAGGCAAAGGTTCACATGCCCCTCCTCCAACCTCGTCTACTGCATTCCATGCTCCTGATGTCACCTCCTCACATTGGCGAGAGCAAGCACAGACTGGGTGACCGTTTTGCAGAGCACCTATGCTCTGTCCACAGTGACCATCCTGAGCTACCAGTTGCGTGCTATTTCAATTCCCCTTCCCATTCCCACAATGAGTTGTCCATCCTCAGCCTTCTCTACTCCCAAGGTGAAGCCTAATGCAAACTAGAGGAACAACACCTCATATTCCACCTGGGTAGTCTACAACCCAGTGGCATGAACATTGAGTTTTCCAATTTTAGGTAACCCTCCCCTCCAATGGGCTGTTCCCCCCCCAACTCTCCTTCCGATACTCCTCCCATTTTTGTCCCCTTTATCTCATATATTGACAATTCCTTTCTTCCCACAGATGTTGCTTGACCTACTGAGTTCCTCCAGCAGAATATTTGTTGCCCCAGATTCTAGCATCTGCAGTCTCTTGTGTCTCCATCTGCCATTTTTCAGCTCAATTCACCAACACATTGGTATCTCTCTGCAGCCTTAGAATATCATTCACAAGTCTCCGTGTCATCCAAGAGCATATTGATCTTGCCTCCCACATTCACATCCAGGTCATTCACTTGTATTACAAGCAGTAAGGGTCCAGGCACTGATCTTTGTGGGACACCACTCGTCACAGGCATCGAGTCTCAAAAGCAACACTCCCATCACTGTCTCCAATTGCCAAGCCGATTTTGGATCCCATGGACCCTTATCTTTTGAACCTGTCTCCCACGTTTTCAAAGGCTTTACTAAATTCCATGTAAGTCACATCTACCGCCCTGCCCTCATCAAGTTTGTTACCTCATCCAAAGAATTCAAGAAAATTGGTCAAACAGGATCTGCCCTTGAAAAAGCCATGTTGACTGTCTCTGATTAGTCCCTGCTTTTTCCAAGTGATCATTAATCATCTCCCTCAGAATTCTTTTCCAAGTGTCCTCCCTACCATTGACGCTTGGCTCACAGCTCTATAGTTACCAGGCTTTTCCCTGCTGCCTTTCTTGAAAAGGGGGACCACATTTGCTGTCCTCCAATCATCTAGTACCTCACTTGTGTCCAGCAAAGATTTAAAACAATCAGCCAGAGCCCCAGTACTCTCTTCCCTGGCCTCCTGTATTATCTAGTCCTGGACATTTATCTACCTTTAAGCCCGGTAAGTCATCAAGTACCCCTTCTTTATTTATGGAGACCTGCTCTGGACTTTCACCTACCCCTTCTCCAACTACAAAGTTCTCCAACTACAAAGTCTGCTTCCTTTGTGAACACCGTTGTGAAAAATATTCATTTTGGACCTCACCTACACCTTCTAACTCCATACACAGATTGCCTTTATTGTCGCTGATAAGCCCTACTCTTTCCTTGGTTATTCTTTTGCCCTTAATATACTTACAGTACACCTTTGGATTTACCTTCATCCTGTCAGTATGTGATTTTCTGTGATCCCTCTCAGCCTTCCTAATTTCCTTTTGAAGCATCCTCCTGAACATTGTATACTTATGACAGCCTTCTCCCATCAATAGTCCCTGATATCTGTCAAGTGCTTCCATTTTTCTCTTTATCCAACTCTCAGTATTTCCCAACATCCAGGGTTCCCTGCACTGGTTACCCCTGGCTTTTACCCTTGTATATACTATCATAATTAATGACTTTTGTAATTTTTTCAAATTATCAATTAGATTGTGTTTGAAGTAACATTCAGGTTCCCCCTAAGTCACACACCAGCCTGACTTCAAAATACATCACCATCCTTTCATCCTCACTTGGCCTGATTCCTGGAACTCCCCACCTAATAATACAGTGGAAATACTGCCATCAAAAGGCAGCAGGTCAGAAAAGTGATGCAACGTCACCTTCTCGAGAGCAATTAATGAATACCTTGCCAGCAATACTCACATCCCATAAATCAATAGATAAATATAACTTGCTTTATATTTTCCTGCAGGTATACTTTTCAGTTTAAAGTTGCAGACATATATTTTCAATATTCAGAGAGCATTGTAAATGTGATAATTTTTTCGTACAAATGGTTTTAGCAATTACTTCCAGAAACATATAATCACTCTTTTTGATGTACGTTTCCAATGCTTTATACCCACACAGTGACTCTTCAAGTATTGTGCAGCACTTTCTGTTGTAATGAAAAGCCTTGAACGACATACATAGTACAAAATGTCATTTAATTTAAACTTTCTTTTATTCTCTGTTTATGCTGCCTGGCCTCCTGAGTGTTTCCAGCATTTTCTACATTCATTGTTGATCCATTTGGCATTGATTTTCTGCACAATGTCAAACGTTTACTGTTGTTGCAGCTCTGTTGAATATTAATTTCCTTGCATTGTAACACTTAAGAAGATGACATGTGATTAATTTATTTTCTTTCACTGTTCTGTTACATTCCAAACCTTTACCTGATATTTTCCAAACCTGATCTTTGGTAAATAAGCCAATAAATCACAAGATTCTCTGGTGAAGTACAGGTTAAAGTAATACTTGTTGCATTCACATGGGTCTACTGAATGACCAAAGAGCCACTAATATGAACTAAGAACAGCAGTGGTCCATTGCACCCCACAGTTCAGCTCCACAATTCATGGTTTAAAACTGAACCCCAACTCTACATTTTCACCTGTTCACCTGATCATTTGAATCCTTTGGGCTTGAAAAATTTACTGATTTCAGACCTGAATAGGTTCAATAAGATGTTATTTCTCTTTCTTTTCCATTACTCTTTATTCCAAGAGGTAGCAAAATAATTTTTTAAAACAACTATTGTTTTATGCCGATTGGATGCTGGTTCTTATCCTGTGGCTATTTCAATCCAGAAAGCTGGTGGTTAATCGAGTCACTTCCAATCAATTTAAGCTTCTGTTCCCTGGGTGTCCTGCCAGTTTCCCTCTTTGTTTTAACACTAATGAGCAGCTTCAAGTGAGACATGTTCATAGCTGCACATTCCATATTCACAATTGTTTTAAGGTAGATCCATGGTTCCCTCAGCACCTTCTCAGTCTCTGAATTCAAATGCCACAATAGCATGAATCAGTGACTCTTTGAGTTCATTGAAGCCACAAGTTCCTCAGCATGATGATAATTAATTCATTCTTCACTCCATTTTTTGAACTGGAAACACAGCTCATATTAATCTTAGCCTGTCAGAAATGCTGAAACTTCTGTTTCTTTCTTCCCTCTCTGCTCATCATCCACCACAGGAATATGTTAAATGCAGCTCCAACTTCAAACCTCCACGCTAGACTGTCACAACCCTTAACTGATCTTCTTTCTCTGCAACATTAGTAACAAGTCCATGAATAGCCCTTTGCTTCTGTTTTTTGTATTCAGTGCCTATATGAAATTTTAATTGCTCAGGCAGAGACAATCCTTGATTAATTATTTTACTCAGTGCTCTTTTTGGCACTTCTGACCATAATTTCAAAAGGAGTTATCTTTTATTCTTCTCAGAAGAAATACCATAACTGGCTCTTCAGCCCCCTTCTCTTGACTCTCCATCAGTCTTCTACCTAAGTTAAAGCAGGATATTAGGAAGCTGCTGCAGAACTTTCCAATAAGAGCAATGATGTCTCTTATTCCTAGTCCATACAAGAGCTCCTTTACATTTTAGTGTCTGTTTATTTTTTGCTGCCATTCACAATCATATTAGAGTTTTAATGCATCGAATACTTGACATGGCACTGGTGCCTTTCAATACATTGAATTTTACTTTAATCCTTATTTGATTATCATCATTCTAATCACATAATAAATATAAACAGGAGTATATCATTTGGCTCTTCATACCTGCTCCACCATTTAATAAGATTGCAACTGATCTTTTATCTCAATATACCTTCTTGCACTAACCCCAACACCCTCGATTACTGAAACATCCAACAACCGATCAACCTCTGTCTTGAATATACTCAGAGACTGACACTCCACAGATCTCTTGGGTAGCAAATTCCAAAGATTCAGTACCTTCTGGATGAAGTTCTGAATGGCCAGCCTCTTGTTTTCAGACTGTAACTCCTGGTACTGGACACTTCAGCCATGGAAAACATAAACTCAGCAACTACCCTGTCCAGTCCCTTTAGAATTTTATATGTTTCGATGAGATCACCTTTCATTCTTCTCAGTGGAGTCCATATCTGCTTAACCTCTCCTCATACAATCAACCACTGCCTCCCCATATCAGGAATCAATCCGGTGAATCTTTTTCGCACTTCCTCCATATCCCACCTTTGGTAGAGATAACAAACCTGTAAACAATATTCCAGATGCTGTCTCAGCAGGACCTTATATAATTGGAACAAGGGATCTCTTCTCTTGTACTTAAAATCAATGTAATGTCTGCTTTCATAATTCAGAATCAGGTTTATTATCACTGACGTATGTCGTGAAATGTGTTGTTTTGCGGCGGCAGTACAGTGTAAGACATAAAGACATAAAAATTACTTTTAGTTACAAAAATAAATAAATGGTGCAAAAGAGGAATAACAAGGTAGTGTTCATGGGTTCATTGACCATTCAGAAATCCGATGGCAGAGGGGAAGAAGCCATTCCTGAATCATTGAGTATGGGTCTTCAGGCTCCTGTACCTCCTCGTCCATGGTCCTAATGTGAAGAGGCCATGTCCCGGGTGGTGAGGGTCCTTAATGAAAGATGCCGCATTTTTGAAACACCACCTCTTGAAGATGTCCTCGATGGTGGGGAGGGTGGTTCCTTGTTGAATCTGCACATAAACTTTCAGACATTCTTGTACAAGGACACCTAGGATTGGCCCCAGTCTTGTGGAAAGGCTTTGTTCATGGAATACATGGCTGTGATGTGATTGGCTGAGGCACTCACCCAGTCAATGGCCCTTTTGTTTCTGATAATGATCAATGGGTTGCTCAACAATAGATCTGTTGCTGGTGATGTGCTGATTGAAGTAAATGGAAGAGTTACAGAGTTTATCATCAAAAACATTATGTTTCCTGCTCAGAGAATATAATAAAATGCATCAATGAAGTTACAGCAGACACAGCTTTAAATTAGTGTGTGAGGTCAGGACAAGGCTATGCAAGTTGAACAACAAAAAGATAACTTTATGAAGTGATGTGAACAGGTCCCTTTTTTATTGTTGTCATTATTATTTCACTCACTCTTCCAGCAAAGTCACTATGTTATGTCAAATATGGGTGGGTTCTCAGAAAAAGAAATGATTAAAATCAGACTGACGTAAATTTCTCCTCATCTGCACTCAACTCTGACCCAACAGTGTTTCTTGAATCTCTCAGAAGGAATTCTATATTCATGATCAACTGACTTACCAGCTGGATGGTGCTACTAACAAGCTCAATAACCTGGGCCTCAAAAATCCATTACATTTGATCACAATGCAAGAAATGCAAATGGCTTTACAGGAATCACTGGTGTCAATCCCACTGGAATATCGTTGATGAATACAGGAATGCAAAGGATAAAATACTCCAGGAGCTGAAGATAATCAATCATTCATTTTATTCAAGACTGATGGACTTTTGACACTAAGAAAATCAAGCAAATGGAAGGATGGGCAGGGAAGTGGAGTTCAGACACAGGATGTGTTGTGCTCTAATGGAATGGCGGAGCAGGCTCAAGAGGATGAATGACCTACTCTAGCTTCTTCTTTTGCTTCTATTCCAGCATTAGTAGGGTACGCTAAGGCAGACCTAAGATACAGCTGCAGTGCCAGTCGGCTCTACTTTAATGCCTTCTGGTAATAAAGGTTCGCGATGAGACTCTCTAAAATGTGGGTCATTTCTCACATCTCAGTACCTGCTTCTCTGTGAAGGCAGATATCAATGATGAAAATCATCATTGCTACCAATGTGCCAGCACAGCTTTGTTCGATTGAGGAAAAGAGTGAAGATTCAAACCTCAAACCTCGCACAAAACTAGTGGTCTATCGGGCAGCAGAGACCCCTGCCCTCCTATATGCTTCTGAGACCTGGATCACCTTTATCAGGCATCATTATCATGTCATCTGCATTATTTATTTGTGCTGTACTAATACATAATAAATACCTGTCACAGCAGTGATGGTAGGAAGTGGAACACTGGGCAGTTGTATATTCTGCCAGCATCATTGGCAATAAGATCTTTTTTTAAAATGGCATAGGAAGGAAATTGCAACATTCGTCCACAACTATACTATGCACAGCTAGAATAATCACACATTCTGCTTGATAAAGCATCACACACTCACATAAATACATATATTTATGTGCACATACATACAGAGATGTGAACCTTCACTAAGGCTTGAAATATTTTGTCCAGCTATCAACTGACAATACACCAACTTATGTACTGGTGTCGAGGACCGCAGTCTTCTTATTCAGTATACGTTGCTGCTAAGATTAATGACCCTCAGTGCTACAGCATTAAAATCCCTTGTATGTCTACTGAAGCAGAGTAAAGGAAAATATTAATTTTTCAAAAGATATCTCTTACTGCAGGCAGGCTGGACTCGAGAACAACTTTAAAACACATTTTCAAATCCCCTTGTGGGGGAGAAGACATTCTGGTCACTGTGCACTTTCAACAAGAATACCTTCACACAGCTAATTGAGCAGTTCTCCCCCCACATTAAAAATAAACTGCAACTCCATCTGCAGCTAAGATGGTCAATGTGAGGTTGGGGGTACATTGTGCAAAGCTCGACAGAAAAGTCAATCCTTAGGGCATACTGACTCAGCTGGGCACCATTACAGCCAAGGCAAGTGGCTTCAGTGTTTCTTGATGAGGCAAGGAAGGCATTAGCTCCCCATTCCAATCAAACGGTCCATCCAGAAAGACTGTGATTGGGCATCAGGTCAGAAAAGGACAAAGATTAGCCAAGATGATCATACTGATTAACTGCCTGCCAACATTCATTGACTGGATTCAGGCATGAGGAATGACCACTTGAGAGGGGTAGCCAATTGGCTGCTGCTGGTAACCAACTGGTAACTAACTGAAAGTGTTCCACAATTTATCTCTGTGCACAGGAAAGAACATAAAGGTAAAAATCTGGCAATTTAAAAAGGAGTGAATTGCATTTCTGTAGCTTCTTTCACACCCTCAGAATGTCTCCAAGTACAGCCAATGAAGTATATTTTGAAGTGCACATGCCAAAGTAAACTGTTGATAATGAAACAAAAACAATCGGAAAAGGAGAAAGAACTTTCAAATTAACATTAGAATAACATTGACTATGGAATATGTCATCTTTTGTAATTGCTTTTCAGAGACATTAATTACAGTCTTTCAATAAATCAAATTGTCAGCCGTTAGTTCCAGAAATTCCTCCAGAAACAATGGCATGCTTCAGTGAATATATTCATTATCCTAATCAAGGTTCAAAAAATCTGCAATTGAAATGTTGAACTACTTGGCTTATTAAATTAGGAAAGGTTGCCTAATGTGTTGGGTAAACTTAAGCTTCCAGAACATTCTTTAAATACTGTAGTACTCTACTGCTAATTGGCATTTAACTAGCCTGAATTATTATTGATTATCCATGCATTCAATGCTAGATTTTAAGTACAGAGATTACTACAAGTATCTCTTCTCAGTTTTTTAAAAATATTTATTCTGCTAGTCTATTCTTGCCTCTCAATATGTCTCCTGACTTTTACTGAGAAGGCAGTCTAAAAATCTCCACCCATCTTCCAGAAATGCCAATTGGTCAGGGCACATCTGTGGGAAGAGAAACAGAGCCACATTTCCAGTAAGGCCATATCGATTCAAATCACTCAGAGATACTTACAGAAGACCAGAGGTGACTTTCCCCGGAGGCTTCTCTCCTCTCTTTGGTTCAGTACCTCAGCAATGGCAATTGGGCAAATGAAAATACACTGTTGAGATTCTGGATGACAGAGTTTTGCTGGCACAGCAAGTAGGAACTTCTACAAATTAGACCTTCCTGTTCACAAACAAATTACTCCCAAGAATAGTAGAGATGTTTAAATTGTACCAGGTCCAACTATGCCAGCATTGCCTGTTGCCATTTGATTGGACTCCAATAATTGCATATTTGTCAGTTCGCTCTTAGCCTCTGCAGCTGCATATCACTTACTATCTGTGTATAATCTGAATTTAACATGAACTCCACCATTGACAACTGGTGTACAGGCAGAGTGGATGAATCAGATCTTGGCTGATATGAAGGTATCACCCACCAACTCTCACATCAAACATGGTGCCCAGTAGAGAAATACTGCAAGCCTTTGCACAAGAATAAAAACCAACCAGATAAATTAAGACTGAAGACACTCCAGTGCCATCAACAGCAGGAAACTGGAAAATCTCAATAATGAAGGCAGTGTAGTGGAAAACCACTCACAGACCAATATTTTTTAGATCCCAGTCTGTACCACATTGCTGGCTGGGGAACTGCGCAGAGCATTGCATAGAGGCCAGACAAGGGAGGGCTGGAGGGTAAGTCTTGTAATAGAATTTTTTCAAGGTTTGTAAACATTCACCATTCAGTTGCTCCATGGTTGGCATTCTGCTATCTTGATGCTAGTATAAAAGGTAAGAAAATCACGTCCAGCTCAGTAATAAATTATGAACCTGTTAAGGAAACTCTATTTTTGAAAACGTGCACATCCCTTCCACAGGGAAGAGACAATTGTAAGTATCTGGAAGAAGAGGGCAATATTTTATTTAGAAAATAAATTAACTCAGGTTAGTGATTGGAAGAATACCTTTGACCTATCATCTCAGCAGAACACACCTACCACAGCAGATTGTGCTACATATAGATATTTCAAGGCCCATAGAAACACAAATATCCCAAAAGTATGTGGCATGTCAATAGGCATAAACAGAAAATGAACCATTAAATGTCACTAACAGTGGTTATGCCTGCAAGGATATTTTTCTTCAGGCCCTGTCTATTTCAAGTGGACTTAAAAGATCTCATGACAATATTTGAAGAAGATCAGATCCAAATTGGTAATTAATCACAATGGCCATCTTGAGCTCCCAGTTGCATGCCATTTCAACTACCCTTCCCACTCCCATTTCGACCTGTCTCTCCTTGGCCTTCTCTACTGCTGGGGTGAGACCAACTGCAAACTAGAGGAACAGCACCCCTTTTTCTGCTTGGGTAGTCAACAACATCATGATATGAACTTTGAATTTTCCAGTTTCAGATAACCTGCACCCACTGCGCACCTTTTTCTCTCCTTTTGATCCACCCAAGTTCTCTTACCTCCTTCTTTTCATTCCCACCATCCCTCCACCCGACCCGACCCCTGTCACTCAGTTTTGTTCCCCTCCCCCATCTGGTTCCACTTGCCTAACACCCAATCACTTTATCTCCTGGGTCTCCTTTCCTCTCCCTCAACTGGTTCCATCTTCCCATTATCCCTCCCGTTACTGGTCACACATCCCGTTCTTAACTTACCAGATTACAGCATCTGCAGTCTCTTGCATCTCTACTCATCAACTTTGAGCCTCTGTCTCTTCCTCTGCCCCATCCCTCTCCTATCTGGCTCCATCTGCTTTTTTTTTTCCTTCTCTCCTTTTCTGTTTCTAACTATCACCCACCAGCTGCTGTCTCCCAACTCAGCCTCTCCATCTCCCCCACCTGGCTCTACCTACCCATCATCTCCCTCCTCACCTGGTTCTACCTGTTGCCTGCCAGCCCCTGCCTCCCCCTGCCCTTGCACCTCTTTATACTGGCTTTCTCCCTCTCCACTCTCTGATGCAGGGTCTTTACCTGAAATGTTGACCATCCCTCCACAGGTGCTGTCTGACCTGTTGGGTTTGGTTTTTGAAGAAGACGTGTTCTTTCCTCTGCCTTGGCCAACATTTACCAGGGAACCAACATCAATGCAACGTAACTACCTAAAAATTACTTCATGTAGTAACATGTTTTTGCATGCTAAGCACTGGCTGGGACCTCCATGAATCAGATATAAAATACGTGGAGGAACCTTGACATATGCAGTGACATTCAATAACGGGCAATGAGTGTCAATAGACCCCATTTTGAGAATTTACATTCATGGCCTGCAGACCACTCATATAGAATCAGGCATCAATGCACCCATGTAATTGCTTCTGCTTGACTTAAATGGGACCTCCATGAGTAAGCCCTAGGCTATTGGCACCTATGACTAAGCAACTCAGTAGGACATCCAGATACACACATAACTCAGCAGCTGTTACCATATTGATAATGATGCCTCCCATACCAACCAACAATCACAACCGTGAACTCAACTTTAACCATATGAATGATAGTCACAATATCTGCCTAACCCTTCAATTCCCAGTACCCAACTCTCACTCTGCTTATCTACAGGCCTGATCCTCAGTCCTTCTCCCTCACCTGTGTTCTTTCTTGCCATGACTAAACCCATCCTGCAGCTAAACTTTGCAGGGTTAGAAGATAAGAAGATTGTAATCTAGTGCCAGTGAACCACCCAGCTGCAACTCCATGAACAAATGTCAGTGGTTCCAAAGTACTGCAACCACTTAATGCACCTTTGCAAACACCAGCAAAATTTTAGGCCATTACCAAGTTATTGCTGTTTGCTGCATGAATTGTTTCGATTGTTCTTACATACAAAACTGATTGCACTTCAAAATTGTTTCATTTGTGCAAAATGTTTTGGGGAATTCAAACCTTTTACCCTCTCTCTTTGCAGCCCTTTTAAGTCACTGAGGTGGGGAAGGAATGCTGCACAAATAGGGTTCCTTTATTTATCGTGTGAAATCACTGCTCTCAGCTCGCCACAGTAGCTGGTGAGAAAAATACTGGTGTAGCTCAGTGTTCAACCTCCACACCAGATGGCTGTGCTTCAGGAATCTATATCTAAACTAGTTATTAGCTGCTGTAACAAGGTAATTTGCTTCATTATCCATTCTGAAGATAGAGAGAGTCTGCAAGCCTAAAATATTATATTGCACAGTAAGAAACCCTTAGAATTTATGTGTAAATCAGTAAGAATATAAAAGAATAAAGCTTTTAATTAAGAAAAATAGGAAAATGTTACAAAGAGAATAAAATTTAGTGGTCCATACAGAATATTTCTGACAGAGGAAAGCAGTCATTCAGGATCTCTAGACTATATCCTCCCGGAGGGTTTAAACACAAGGGGATTTTATGTTAATCACTAAGTGGACATCAGAGGATATCAATTATTATCACTATGGGTATAGCCTGACACAGTCGGAGAAGCTTCAAACAAAATACCTGCAAACTCTGCAGATCTTCAAACTACAGAAACATGTGACATCTTGATTGCAGAGAAAGTCTGATGAAAAAGCAAAGCTTTTGCAGCATTACAACAGACACTTGACCTAATATAAAACTATAAAACTAGGCACATAATATGTCCATTATGGCTCAAAGTATGAAAAAGGGAAACTGCAGGGAAGTAAAGAAAAGCTGACAGCAATTTACTTGGTATTTGTCTAACACGATGTACAGTTTTTAGTGCATACAATGCAGTCAATCATCCTTTCAGAAGGGGAAGAACAAATGTAAATTGAATGATAACTGTGCTCCCTTCTATCCATAATTATGACCCTGAGCTCCTGGGTACTTGCTATTTTGATTCTTCATCTTTCTCTCTCTCTCCCTCTCTGATGTCTTGGTCCATAACCTTATACACTACTTCAGTGAATGAGTGAAATTCAACCCTAGCTCAAGAACAAGGTTTCTTCTTTTATGTAAGTATTTTCGGCTTCTGGTCTGAATACTCTGACTTTAACAGCTTCAGATATTAACCAACGTGCTCATCTTCTCTATGACAGTAGATGCTGCAACATACCATGGGTATCCTAATCAGAATTTCCAAAGATAGTAGAATTTGTGGGTTAGCTCTTGAGTTGAGAGTTCCCTGCCAGTACACAACTGATTGGACTGATCTGCATCCCAAGTGCTCCCATGCCTTATTCTTTCTTTGCATTCCAAGGCTACTGAATTGAAAAATAAGAGTGAAAACATCTTGATGGGAAAGTTGTACAAGTTGAGAAATGAAAGGTGAGAAATGGGAGTTTTACAGGTAAATTAAGGTGGAGGAACAAAGCGTGTTATTTGAAGAAATGGAAAATGTCTGTGAAATAGGTGAAAGGACCAGGGTGTCATTTTGTGGCTCACTAACAGCACAACAGTCTGGTTGCAATAGTTGGAAGAAAGTTTAACCAGACACGGAGGTTTCAGAACATGTCAAGATGTTATTACAGTGAAAGCAGAGTGATTTGGAAAATGACAGAAATCATCTCCCTGATTGTTGCTATCTTGGACACTTATACTCCAGAACAATCTGTTCCTCCTGCTGAGTTGTTCCAGTGCAGTTACAACAAATGCAAAAAAATTGCTCAAGTACGTTCTGGCCACAAAAAAAAAGAAAATGAATCCAGCTAATTAGCCTAAGTCAGTCCGTTCTCAATCATCTGCAATGTAATTGAAAATGTCAACAGTGAAATCAAGTGGCACTTGCTCTCCAATTACCCACTCACTGATGATCAGTTGGGTTTCAGCAGATCATTCAGCTCTAGATCTTTTCACATCATTTGTCCAAACATGGACTAAAGAGCTGAATTCCTAACGTGATGAGGTAATGACCCCCTGACATCAAGGAGCCCTGGAAAAACTGATCAACGGGCATCAAAGAGAAAATGGTCAAATAGTTGGCATCATATATAATATAAAACAAGATGGTTGTGTTGTTGAAAGTCCCAGGCCCAGAACATCGCTGCAACAGCTGTGATGGCAATGTCCTGGATCCAACCATCTTCAGCTGCTTCAGCAATGATGTTCCTTCCAGCATAAGATCAGAAATGGACTATTTGTGGATGGCTACATTATGTTTAATTCACTTGCAACACCTCAACTGCAAATGGACCCAGACTATGTCAGGCATGGGATTACAAGTGGCAAGGGGCATGCATGATATAAACATACCAGGCAATGACCATCTCCAACAAAAGTGAACCCAACCACCTACTCTTGATATTCTGATCATAACCCCCACCCCAACTCCCCCAACATCTTGGAAGTCATCATTAAGCAGAAACCCAACTGGACTGGCCACATAAATAATGTGGCCAACAGAAAAAACTAGAGGCTGGGTATTGAATGACAAATGACTCACTTCCTGACACCCCAAAGCCTTTCCACCATCTAGAAGATAGTTCAGAAATGTGAAGCCACTTGCCTCGATGAATGCAGCTCCAATTACACTCAAGAAGCTTGACACCATCCATGACATGACAGGCCACTAGAATGGCACACATCCACAACCCTGAACATTCAATTTCTTCAACATCAGCACACAGTGGCTGTTGTGGATACCATCCGCAAAGTGCTCAGAAGTTACTTTCCCAGACTACTCCAATGGCACCTTCAAAACCCATGACCTCAATCACGAAGAAGGACAAAGGTTTCAGGCTCAAGTGCAGACTCCTCTTCAAGTCACACATGATCCTGACTTCAAATCATTGGTGGGTCTAAATCCTGGAACTCCCTACTCAACATAACAATACCTTCACCAGCTGGATTGCAGTAGCCTAAAAGGGTGGCTCACTGCCATCTTCTGAAGGGCAATTGGAGATGGGCAATAAAGGATGGCCTTGTCCATGATGTCTCAATACCAAAAAACTAATCAATAAAAAAATAAATAAAAGGTGGTTCAGAAGAAGTGAAAGAGGGGTTTAGATCGAGGACACTCTTCCTATAGAGAATTACGCACATGGACTTCATAAGTGATTCCCCAGTGCTCTGTCCATCACTCAGGAGATGAAGAAGAATGCCATAGAAATTATCAACATAAAATTAACCTGTATTAGCCATTAAGTAAATGAATAAAGCACATACATCACAGAAGCATCCTCATGACAAGTTACAATGAGACTAATGCTACGTACTATGGTTTCAGAGACCATCCAAAGCTTTTTTCAAAGTATTCCAGATGTGTTGCACTGCAGAAGATTGACATTTTGCCTGCCAAATGTTCCCAGTAGTTACAACTACTGTCACATTTGTATTTGTAATGGTGAGTGCACCAGGGAAAGATGCAACAAAATTGACTTGCATGATGGATTTTCATTTATTCACAAAAGCAGGTATATAAAATTACATGTCACCATCCCCTCAAAGTATTGTAATAACTTCTTTGGTCGCAGGATTGAGTGGGAACCAACTGGTCTGGGAGTAGGGCCACTTAGATTTAAAGCAGTTATAACTGAACAAGCCACACTGCTATCTTCAGGTCCAAACAACACCAGGGGAAGTAGGCGAGGTGAATTTGAAGGTCTCTCCAGAGCCTCCTTTTCCAGTTACCATGCGTTCCTTCATTTCATTCATATCCAGTCCAGTGTACAACCATAACAAGAACATGATGTGAGAACACCCCAGACTGGTAGAAAATAGGCTGTGTGAAGAACTGTGTGGCAGGAATCCAGCAACACAATATCCATCAAATTTTTGTTCACTTACTGTGCCTGTGTTACCAGCTACACAAAACCAGAAGTCTATTATTGTGTTGCATATTTTGAAAAATGACAGGGAAGCTTGAGAGCAGTTTAAGATCAATCAAAATTATATGCCCTGTCAATATCTTTTTTTGTAGCAGATTGGCATGGATAGAAGTATCACGGCAAGACAAAAATCATTGGGAGGGTGAGAGTGAAACAGCATAAATGGAGACAGCATATCAACTCGAGAGAAAGAAATAACTACAAAAAAGAGAGAAACATCAACAGAATTGGCAGCACAGAGAAAGAAATGTCACCTCATTAAAGTAGTGATAGAAGTAATGGCAAAATAAGTGTCCTGGAGATAGAGAAATGTCAGAACAGAAATGGACAGAGAGAATTTTAGAGAGAGAGGAAAAACCGCCAGCAATGCAAGTTGCTGCCATGTGAGTACTTAATACTTTACTGTCAAATTATTCTCTCTGCTCAAAGTCACAGCCAAGCTTCATTCTAACTAATGTTCATATAAATGCCTAGCAGGTAAAGCTGCAAAGCGATCCTGACCAATTTTCAGGTGCCTGACCTATCAATGCAAAAGTCAGTGATAATATTCCTGCTATTGCCATCAGAGCACAAACCATGCCTCCATTTGAGAGAAGAATGAGAAGCAAAAAACATTCAGAATAAAATTTACCAGTAATTCCATGGTCTGGTCTGACTCAGCAAGTGAATATGCAACATTAAACCTGACTTGGAAAATAAAGATGTCAGTGTGATAGAGAAGCAAAGAGCTCAAGGAATACAAATACATTAATCAGTAACAGTAGTGACATGGGTCAATAAGGCCATAACAAAAGCAAATCAAGCACTTGGGTTCATTTCTAGAAGGAGAAAATTCAGAAGAAGAGAGGTTATGCCTAACATATCAAACATTTGTAGAGCACTCATGGAGAACTGTGGGCACTTACAGTTGCCATGATATGAAAAACATACAAAAGCACAAGAGTTGATACAAAAGGAATTGAGAAAAGTAAAACCAAAGATACATCTATGGGAAATTACCATTAAACCTATCAGGAATTGAATGAACAGGATCACTTTCTTATCTTTTGAAAAGACTGACTAATGGAGATCTTCAGAATTCATAAGCTTTTGATGAACAGTAACAGACTGTTTCCATTTGTGGGGAAGACCAAAACTAAGGACAACTATACTTATATCACTGTGGGAATCAGAGGAAAATAAACTTTTTTTACCAGAGTGAAAAGAATGTGGAACCTGCTACCATAGAAATTAGTTGGGGCAACCAGTGTAGATGAAGAAATTAGATAAACATGCAAGGTTGAAGGACTTATGTTGATATTATTAGATGAGGAAGGATGGGATGAGGCTCTTGGAACATGGACTGGATGTAATTCTGCATAAAATCAGTGTAAAAAGTGCACCTGTATGGATGGCAGGCTAGAACAAGGTCTGGTTTAGCAAAAATGTGGTCCCACAGTAAAGAATTCCCCAGGCTCAAGGCCACTCAGCTATCTGGAACTTTATCCCATTTATTAGCATCTTGATACTAGAGAGATACAAGGGAAAGTAAAACTGGGCAAATAATTATTATTTTAAAAACATTTTTAAAAAATCACTCATGCAAAATAATATGAACTTTGTTGTGTATGACAAATGTACAATATTTCATTAATTAAACTTGTTCTGTTGATATCAGAGTGACAACTATAATGATAGGAAGCCAACAGAGTGCAATACATATTTCTAGGTATTTCTTTCATTCAGCAATAAAGAACAGAAAATATTTCCCACCGTTCAGGGAATAGCATGCCTACTAAATAAGAACTTAAACCTGGCTTGAACCACAAGCATTCCCAGATAAGTAAAAATATGAGAACAAAGCTGCTTCCAAATGCTGTGCTTCATCCTCCAAGATTATGTGAATAAAGCTGTAACAAATGTAATGTTTATTCTAACACAAAAATAGATAACTTTGTGTTTCTGATTCTGCTTGAGCATCATTACCATTTTTCCATGTGTTCATTCAGAATAGAATTACAATTTTTCATTTTCAGTCAAGATTACTGCCATAAATAAATGCTATTGTTGAACTCAGTAGCTTCAGAGACTTCATCAACCACTCCCTTCAGCTCATCATTGACAGCAAGGCCTTCCGCTGTCTAGTCCCCAACTCCCTTTCTTAATTACCTTCACAATTCCCTCCTTGAACCAATCTCTGCCTTCTAGATTTCTGTCCTCTTTATAGCCTCTTTATAAAGTCGTCCATCTTGACAAGCTTTTAGTTTAACTGACTTTATATCTATTTTTAAGCTGTCAATTTTTACTTAATAATGCTTCTATGAACTGGGATCCTGGATTTCATGAACAAAGGCAGAGATTCTCACCACCACACTTAAGGATGGATGTAAAGGTCCTCAGAAGGATAAAGAAAAGTCTTACTAAACTGGGTCCAGGAATGGGGACTTCAGCTACAGGATTCAACTGAAAAAGCTAGGATATTTCTCCTTGGATTGAGAAGAGATTTGATAGACATTGTAAGATTATGACAAGTTTGGTCACAGAGGGTGGAGAGAAACTGTTCCCATTATCAGGTTGTTCAAAGACCAGGGGACACATATTCCAAATGATGGACAAACAATAAAGGATTGGAAGGGCACTTGAGATAAAACTGTTTTATGCAGAGAGTATTTTGAACCAGAACTCACCTGCCTGAAAGAGTAGCAGAAATAGAATCATTCAGGGATTTCAAAGGGAATTCGATGGGTGCTTCAAGGAAAATATTTTACAGGGCTATGAAGGAAGCACAGATTGCCCAACAAGATAGTGGCACAGAGTTAATGGGTTGAATGGTTCCTTCTGTACCATAACAATTCAATAAAGTCCCGGGGAGCTTTTTTCCATGCATAACAGAGGCTACACAAATTGATGGTTTTTTTTCAATTTGAACATCAAGCCTGTGAATATCAGTATGCTGCTTCCCTTCTTGGATGTCCTCCCTGGCTTTGGAAGCTCATGAGCAATCTGATCTTTGCAAAGGACTTCTTTTGAGGGTGGTTGTTTGGTCTAGTTTCTGCATTGTTCAAAGCTGGGAAGTGGCAGTTACAGTAGTTTTATAAATCATGACAATCTTTGAATACAATTCTTTGTAATACTCATCAGTCAATTTGTTCTTGACCGCCAGTCAGGATATTACCATCTTTTTCAGGTTTGCAGTCTTTTTACAAGTTGGAGCTAGTGTCTTTTTTGTTCTTTCACAGGTACTACGAAGTTCAAATCTTTCAAAGCAGACCCAAATCATTTTGCAAAGGCTTTTCTGGATTTCTGTACTTCAGAGTTCCGGACTTAGTTGGTTGCCGAAGCAGAGTTTGACGAGCTTGTTTCTTCATTTCTATGAGTAGTAACAACAACAGATGTTCAGATGCCGAGTATCATTTAGTTTTGCTTACCCTTTGTTGTTTGAAAGACATCCTTGCCAGTAATCAGTGCTGTGTTCTTGAAATTTTCTCACAAGACATCAGGATTAAAATGACCAAGTCGGTGCACTAATTGAATCGAGTGTCAGATGATTTCAAGCTATTCAGCCAGCTCAACATTCAGGGACTGCTCTTCAAAAATTATGCTGTGTTCCATTCTAATTCATCTATGAATTACAGACCAAGATGAACAAGCTGTCTGTGGTATGCATTACGTTCAGCATGGCAATAGTGTCTCATCTCAACCAAAATCTTCATCAATAATAAAGCCCTGTACTAGGGAGATCACTCCTGTTGTCTTGGCTCAACCCTTATCAGATTCACTTCACCTTCAGAGACAGCACGATGCAAAAATCAGTCCTTTCATCTCTGGCAAACTTAACATGTGCAAAGAAACCTCTAATCGATGAAACAGCCATGCAGCTGCAGGAGCACGGATTCTCAAATCCACTTTCAGACATGACCTGTTCATCATTACAACTGTTTCTAAGCACAGTGTAGATTCTTACTGTTCTCAACAAACACAAGCTCCAGCCCTAAGTATGGGCAGCTGATAAGATAGTTGATTACAGTCTAGAATGATATTAAAAGCTGCTGAAATTTTTCAAATCACT
Source organism: Pristis pectinata (assembly GCF_009764475.1). Classification (NCBI taxonomy): domain Eukaryota; kingdom Metazoa; phylum Chordata; class Chondrichthyes; order Rhinopristiformes; family Pristidae; genus Pristis; species Pristis pectinata. The sequence goes on along the minus strand of NC_067408.1, from coordinate 83,426,468 downwards.
TGAAATAAAAATTCTACTTCCAAACAAAATAGTAAGGAACTGATTGCTGCAAGATTTAAATATCTACCAGAAGAGTGCTTAGCATTGAGTGTAGCTCTGATATTTAAAGAATGGAAACCAAAGCAGAAAATATACAGGAGCTTTAGAGTGGTGATTTTGGCTGATTTCAATTACTTTACTAATATTGGAACAGTGTTAGAGTAAAGGGAAAAGAGGAAGAAAACTTCCTGATATGTGTTCAAGAGAAATTCCTGTGTTTATGAGCCACTGAGGAATGAGGCATTGCTGGCTCTGAGTCTTGGGAATGAGGAGTGCCAGGCTGATCAAGTGTCAGTGGGAGAACACTTGGGAAGCAGTGATCATAAGCAAATGACAATGTGCAGATTAATTGCAAGAGAATTCCAAAGCACACCATTAACTTTGAAAGTTAACTTTGATAGAATGAAAGGGACCTAGAAAGGATAAGGAAGAACCAACTATTGGTAGATGGAAAAATTTATAACTTTTAAAAAGCAGATGTTTCAAATATTGACTTGGTACCTTCCCACAAAGGGAGAAAAGGTAAGCAAACCACTGTCAGAGGACTTTGGTTGACTCAGGGGAAAGAGAAAATGATGGAAGACAAGAAGGGTATGGAATGGGATGAGGAAGTTGAGCTCGAAGATCAGAATGAAGAAGCTAGAGTTTATCCAGAAGGTTGAGAGGAGATTTGATATAGGTGTACAGGATCATGACAACTTTAGAAAGAGTAAATACAGGGAAGCTGTTCATATCAGCAGATACTTCAAGGTGGAAGGGTCCAGTTTCAAAATTGTGGGCAATAGGAAGATGTGAGTGGTTGACGTCTATAATTCACTTCCTGAGAGGGTGGTGGAAAAGGAACAAACCAGTGCCTGCAAAAGTTATATGGATAAGCACTTGCGGAAAAATAATTTGCAGATCTATAGGAAAGTTTGGAAGAATGGGGCTGACAGGATTGCTCTACCAGTAATTGGCATAGATTAGATGGCTCAAATGGCCTCCTTCAAGCCACAACAATTCTTTCATTCTATGCACCATTCAGATAATGAATTCAATTCTTTCTTTAAAATAGGCATAACATGTTTGATTTCTTTATGGAGGACTTACAATATTTTCAAGTAAAGTCAGCTTTATTAAGATTGGGTCTATGGGACGTTAAGGAGGCTGTCATTCAGACTTGCACACTTTTTCATGACTATGGGAGACGACAAGAGTGGAGACTGAACAACTGCTGCTTTTGATGACATGGAAAAACCTTTGGAATAATTTGGGATAAAAGATTCACCACAATAAGATCCTTAAGAGAACTGGCCAACAGTCTACAGAGATAACGCTATACACTCACAGGGTTTGCTGGCTAAGGCAGCTCTCAGCATCGTCTGCAGAGAGCTGTGTTCCTAGGTCAATTCAATAACTGCCTATGGCATGGTGTAAAGCCGAAGCTCTGATACAGAGACAAGATCAAGAACAATCTCAAAAACTCAGCACTCTGGAAACCGCTTAGAGGAATCCTGACCATACTGCTGAATCTGCAGAGGCTGGTTCAAGGTTGGAATAGTCACTGGAGAAAGCTTCCAGACAGCCACATGCAAGCCAGGAATGAGAGTGTCTCCCATACTTCATCTGGTGAGTGGACTCATGGCCTCTGTGAGAAGGTTTTTTGCTTATCCATCAGGCTTTCTCCCAGACTACTGCCAAGCACTACTGGCTGACTGATTTTGTCATGATCCTTTCATCTGTCAAGACATTGGGTGGCCTTCAGATTCTGATTTCCCTTCAAGCATCCTGCTGTTTTCACATTTTTGGCTGTGGGACTCTTTGGTGTTCTACTGTACACTCATCAAAGCTGCATAGAATTGTTACAGCAAGAAAACCAACCAGCTGGCTCATCAATCCTTAAAAAAATGATAAACTACAGATTTTATTGTTTTAAAACCCATGTGGCAGAGACCTTCAGGATTTCAACACTTCATTGATTTAGAAAAAAAGCCACTGGGAAAAAAATGCACGTTTATAAACCCGAATTACAACAAAGAACACAGCACTGAGCTTCAAACATCGCCAACTGCACACAGACCTGTTCCAAGTGCAGGAATCATTCAATACATACAACTTGTGATGCTGAATCACACGATTATGAACCTCAAAGAAAAATATTGTGATAGTGTAGCAGGATGTCTTCAAATGTGAGAAGGCACTGGATCTTCAAATTGAAGTATGCACATATTTTCAAGCCAAAAAGCAAAAGAAGGCAATTATTAGGCATCAAATAGAAGAAAGGCCTGGGAGAAAATAGAGTATAACCTTTTTGAAGCACATGGAAGAAACTATGTTTTATGTTCATTTTTCTGTTTTGTTTGTTATAGGCACACTGACAAATAGAATAGGGAATTGAAGCTCAAAGCCAAGAAGAAAAATGATAAAAAGAAAAAAGAAAAAAAATAGTTGTTCAAATTGTATAGCTAGGCATCTGTATGAAGCTAACCTGAAACATTAGCAGAGTTTCTTTTTCCATGAATGCTTTCTGACCTGCTGAGTTCTGTTATTTTTTCCAACATCTGCAGTATATTACATGTTCTGTTTTATTTAGCCATGTTGAAAGTTTGCTTTTTGCTGGTTAAGGTATTTCAAGTAAAATCGCATCAACAGTAAGTAATAATTACACAATTGCAATAGTTTGCAATGACAATATAAGTTCCAGCTTATCAGATTATTGCGAATCAAACAGAAAACCAGACCATGCTGTTTAGTAAAGGCAACCACAGAAATATAGTGCATGAACCTGGCACAGGATCTTTTCTACTGTATCTTTCCTCAGTTGCTACAATACACCCCCAAAATAAGTAGTAGACAGCAAAATTGGACACTGATAGACTAACCGGCACATCCTCTAGTTCTAGCCATTTGGCAACCAAAGCAGCAGTCCTGAAACAGGTTTTCATCCATTTTTCGTCATGGGAAGAAACAGTACAAATGTGGAGATGGATGATTTTCATCTATAAGGTATCCGCAACCATTTTTCTTGTGCCAAATCCCTTAAAGAATTTGGTTTTCCCAAAGGATTATTCAGTCGTTCTCCCCGTGTCTGCGTCGGTTTCCTCTGAGTGCTCCAGTTTCCTCCCACATTCCAAAGACATATGGATTAGGAAGTTGTGGACACGCTATGTTGGCGCCAGAAGTGTGGCAACACTTGCAGGCTGTGCCCAGAACATTTTACGCTAAGATGCATTTCACTGTGTGTTTCAATGTACATTTGACTAATAAAGAAATCTTATCTTAACAGTGTACCCAAAAGCAGCTGACTCATGGAAACAGAACATTCCTTTGCACAATTTAGTCATTATCCTTGGTAGTAGTGCCCACTGCTTGTGCCGGTCTCTTTCAGCTCAAGTGTTTGTGTTCTCGGTTGTAAATTTCACTTGAAGCTGTTCACAGAGCACAGTGGAATAAACACAGCCACTAAACCCTTGCTACCCAATCACATTTTCACAGATTTTTTATACTCCTAAAGCCCATTGAAGAAGTAGTAAAGATGAAATTGTTAATTATCTTTGAAAGTACAATTGGGTCGAAGTTCGTTTGGCATATTGTACAAAAGCCAGGAAGTTATGTTGAATCTGTACAAAACATCAGTTTGGTCCCAATTGGAGTACTGTGTCCAATTCTGGGCACAACAGGTGGGAAACCTTTGGACGAGATTACAGAAATGAGTTATTAGAATTGTTCTGAATATAGAATGGATGTAGATGGACAGAATGGAGAGGCAGGGGTTGATTTCCTTGGAGCAGACAAGACCGAGAGGCGATTTGACAGAAGAGTTGAAAATAATCAGAGATTTCGAAAGAGTAAATGAAAAGCGTTTCCATTGACTGAAGCTGAACACCAGGGGGCACAGGCTTCAGAGGATTATGAAACCATCAGTAGTAACATACAGAACATTTTCTTTTATACGAGTATTTAGGATTTGGAAATCAGTGTCCAGTAGGTGGAGGATGCAGATTCATTTGTAATCCTCAAAATGAAATCTTAAATATTATTGGAGAAAAAAAATGCATGGATATGGAAAAAGAGTAAGGAGTGCTCTCTGGAGGAGTCAGCAGAAATTCAAAGTGTTGAATGTCCTCTAAGGCTGTACTGTTCCATTGCTTGATACACTTGTTTGGCAATTGAACAATCAACCAGGACACACAAGACAAAATCCCCATCTAGCAGCACTGTCGGAGTGTCTTCATTGGAAGTACTGGAATAGCTGAAGGATGTATCTGACAGCCACCTTTTCAAGGACAAATTGATAGCCAATAAATGCTGATTTGGCCAGAGACACCCTTACCCAATAAAATTAATTAAATGAAACCAACAATATCTGAGACACACAAACACCTTCTGCCTGTAACTTAATGAACAGAAAACTGGCCTGTTGATCGTATGTACACCACAAACTCCAATCAGACCAAACTTCCAACATATCTGTCCTTGGCACATTGGTGACTATAAAATAAATTGCCACCATACCCAGAATGTAATGTAACATAATGAAAAACATACTAATTCATATCATAAGTATTAGGATATTAAGAAACCACAATTTAATTATCTCCATTCTATCCTCCAGCTATGCCTGCCCTGCTCTCCACTTGAGGTGTCAACAACACAGGATTACTTTTAGCTACTTCCCTCTTCATCTGCATCTCAAGCATTTTTTTAGCCACTTAGCAGCTTCAGCTGCTAGGTGTTTTCCTGTCTGTTATATTGACCAAACAGAGCACCTATCTCCTTGCTGCAGCTGATAGATACATGAAGGATACATGCATGAACTGCCATGCATTCTCACCATTTTCTGATTATGGTAGCCCAATAGTTTGCAAATCATTTTTTTAAGTGATAGCCCTGGAAATCCAAGGAAGTGAGCCAAGTGAGTGAAATCTTCCATTTTAATGTCAAAAGGGAAATGAATTTATAATGTGTTCTCAGAAATTCAATGTTCACTTGGGAGAGATTGCAATGAAACTAGTTTCACAATGCATTTCTTTCAGAAATTCAGTCAATCATTAAACAGAACTTTGGCTCTAGCAACTTTTGATTCACAACATATTCTTCATAGGTGCCTTAAAATTACCTTTTGACAAATCTTTTGGTTATCTGTCATCATACCTCTTTTCTTGACAGTGTCAAATTTTATTAGCTTATACTCATGTGAAGGATATTTTAAAACAGTAAAGGCACAACATAAAGAAAAGAGAATCAAAACAATTCTTATTAAAGTTATTAACGGAATCCTACGCAACTGCCATGAAGTTAATCCATTCCACCCCATCCTTCCTTATTTATGTACAGCCTTTAACACAGCTGACCACATTCTCATCCAATGCTTGTGACCACTGTGCAGCTGGATGGAGGCACACTCACCTGGTTCCATTCTAATTTACCTGGCCTTAGACAGCATCTCACCCATGATGGCTTCTTTTCCTGTCCTGGTAACCCCCAAGTATGTATGTTCAGTTCCCACCTACTTCTCATTTACATGTAAACCCTCATTCACATTGTCTAAAACCACAGTGTCAGTTCTTACATCAGCACAAGCAACACCCAGTTCTATTGCACCAGCAGCTCTCTCAACTCTCTCCAAACAGCCACAGTGCTTGACTGACATCCAGAACCAGATGATCAGAAGTGTCTTCCAACTAAGTAATAAAGGCGATGGAAGAGATTGGATCAAACACCTTACCTGATGAGAAAACAGAGCTTTGCCTTTGTTTGTTACTCATGAAATGGGGATGGCATCTCCATTAACCTTTTGATTGTGCTTGACTACAGAAGACACTGGCCACAAGTTGGGGTTGGGATGCTTCACTTGCTGAAAGGACCATTAATCCATCAGTGTGAAAAAGCTCAAAAAGAGACATTGCATAAAGAACTAGGACAATAAAGAAGCTGCTTGATTCTATTCCTGTATTGTTATGGATAATCAAATTGAAAATCACCACTCAAATCATGATTGCACTTAAGAAAGAGAAACAAAGATCTGGATGCTGATGCTGGAATCCAGACGAAAAACACTATGATGATGGAGGAACTCAGCAGGCTAGGCAGCATACGTGGAGAAAAGCAGGCGGTCAACATTTGGGACAGGACCCTTCTTCATGACTGAAGATAGGAAAAGGGAAGCCCAATATATAAGAGGGAAAAGCAGAGCTGTGATAGGTGGACTAAAGAGGGGAGGTGGGGTGGGCACAGGATGGTGATAGGTAGATGCAAGTAAGAGGTAGTATTAGGCAGGTGTGCGGGAGAAGGGGAGAGCAGATCGACCAGAGGATGGGTCAAAGGTAAGGAGAGAAAGGGAAAAAAGGGTAGAAAAAAGAGAGATAGGCTAGGAAAGGGAAAAAGAGAAGCAGCATGGTGGGGGAGGGGGCTTGTGGAGAAGGTGGGGGGATTACTTAAGTGGGAGAATTCAATATTCGTGCCATTGGGCTGCAAGGCTCCAAGACAGAAAATGAGGAGCTGTTCCTCCAGTTTGCACTTGATATTCTCCTGGCAGTGGAGGAAGCGGAGGACTGATATATCGGTGATAGAGTGGGAGGGGGAGTTGAAGTGACTGGCAACGGGGAGATGCAGATCGTGGTTACGGACAGAGTGCAGGTGTTCTGCAAAATGATCAGCTAGTCTGCGTTTGGCCTCACCAATGTAGAGGAGGCCACACTCGGAGCACCGAATGTAGCAGATGATATTAAGGGAGGTGCAGGTGAATGTCTCACCTGAAAGGACTGTTTTGGTCCCTGGATGGAGGTGATGGAGGTGGTGTAGGGGCAGGTGTTGCACCTATGGCGGGGGCAGTGGAAAGATCCCAGGGTGGGAGCGGGAAGGGTTGGGGGGGAGGAGTGAATGAGGGAGTCGTGGAGAAAGCAGTCACTGTGAAAGGCAAAAAGGAGTTGGGAGGGGAAAATATGCTTGGAAGTGGGCTCATGGAGATGGCGGAAGTGGCGGAGAATGATGTGTTGGATACATAGGCTGGTGGGATGAAATGTGAGGACAGGGGGGACCCTATCCCTGTTGGGTCTGGGAGAGGTGAGAGCGGAAGTGCGTGAAATGGCAGAGATACGGGTGTGAGTTCCTTCGACCACAGTCAGGGGGAAGCCTTGGTTGGAAAAGAAGTTGGACATCTCGGATGTCCTGGAGTGGAAAGCCTCATCATGGGACCAGATGCGGCGGAGGCAGAGAAATTGAGAAAAAGGGATAAAATCTTTGCAAGAGACAGGGTGGGAAGAGCTGTACTCAAAGTAGCTGTGGGCGTCAGTGGGTTTGTAGAAGATATTGGTGGATAAGGAATCTCCTGAGATGGAGATAGAATGATCGAGGAAGGAGAGAGAGGTGTCAGAAAAAGTCCAAGTGAATTGGAGATCAGAGTGAAAATTAGTGGCGAAATTTATTAAACTGTCGAGTTCTGCATGGGTACAAGAGTGGCACCAATGCAGTCATCGATATAGCAGAGAAAGAGTTGAGGAATGGGGCCGGAGTAGGCTTGGAATAGAGACTGTTGAATGTAGCAAATGAAGAGTTAGGCATAGCTGGGGCCCATGTGAGTGCCCACAGCTATGCCCTTGGTCTGTAGAAAGTAAGAGGAATTGAAAGTGAAGTTGTTAAGGGTGAGGACAAGTTCAGCCAGGCGGAGGAGAGTGTTAGTGGAAGGGGACTGGTTCTGTCTCTGGTCAAGAAAGAAGCGGAGTGCAGTGAGGGGAATGGAGGTATATAGGGACTGGACATCCTTGGTGAAGATGAGATTGTGTGTGCCAGAGAACTTAAAGCCATGGAAGAGTTGGAGAGCGTGTGATGTGTCACAGACGTAGGTGGGAAGGGATTGGATAGTGTCCAGGTACAAGGATACGAGCTCCGTGGGGCAAGAGCATGCGGAGACTATTGGTCTGCCAGGATAGTCCTTCTTGTGGATTTTGGGGAGGAGATAGAAGCGGGCAGCCCTAGGTTGCACTTAAGGTTATTTCAGAGGTAGAATCATCACACAGAACTTCTGCGGTTTCAAAACAGAATTGGCAGAGGTCTAAGAACTGGTCACCAACTATGCAAAAATGTAACATTAGGAGATAACTGAAAGAAGTACCACTAATATAATTTATTTTTAACTCCAATAATTTCTATTCTTTCCTCTCCAATCCAAGCAAGTCATAGGAGCTTGTCTCACCTAGATCAAAAGGACACTTACGTTAGGATGTTCTTCATAGACTTTAGCTCTGCTTTTAACACTATCATCCCACAGAACCTCATAAGGAAGCTACACCTACTGGGCCTTAACACCTCCACCTGCAACTGGATTCTAGACTTCCTCTCTGAAAGGCCACAGTCAGTTCGCATTGGAAATACCATCTCAAATATCACCAGGCTGAGCACTGGAGCCCCCCCCCCCAGGGCTGCGTGCTCAGTCCACTGCTGTTCACGCTGCTGACCCATGACTGTTCTGCCAACTCAAGCTCCAACCACATCATCAAGTTTGCTGATGATACAACAGTGGTGGGCCTCATCAGCAGGAACGATGAAACAGCTTACAGGGAGGAGGTGGAGAGGCTGGTGGATTGGTGCTCAGTCAACAATCTCTCCTTGAACGTGGACAAAACAAGGGAGATGACTGTGGATTTTAGAAAGACCCAGGCTGACCACTCACCCCTGTGCGTCAATGGCATCATTGTACAGTCAGCTGTTATAAGTTCTTGGGAATACGTATAGCAGACGACCTGTCCTGGTCAACCAACATCTCCTCCCTTGCCAAGAAGGCACCGCAGCGTCTCCACTTTTTAAGGCGGCTGAAGAGAGCAAACCTGCCCTCCCCCACCCTCACCGCATTCTACAAGGGTACCATTGAGAGTGTCCTGACCAGCTGCATCTCTGCCTGGTACGGTAACTGCAACATCTCTGACCGTAAGTCTTTGCAGAGAATTGCAGCTGGAAAGATCATTGGAGTACCTCTTCCCTCCATCCTGGATATCTACAACACACGATGCACACGCAAGGTCTGCAGAATTATAGATGACCCTTCTTATCCCTCCCACAACCTATTTGTCCCACTGCTGTCTGGCAAATGGTACCAGAGCATCCGGGCCAGAGCTACTAGACTGTACAACAGTTTTTTCCCCCAGGCTGTCAGGCTCCTGAATACCCTGGAGACAGTTTCAGACAAATGCCGTGTCAAAAGCCCTGGTTTGCACAATGGCGTATAAGAACTTTGGCTGCTGCTGAACATGTTTATACAATTAGTATAACACACTGAGTTCTGTATTTTCTTCATCCAACTCTGTTTTGCACTAACTCTGCACTAAATTTGTATTCTGTATATACTGTTTTTTGCACTATTTGTACTTGCACAATTTGTTTGTCTGCGTTTATTGTATGCCTTCTGTTTTATCTATGTCCTCTGTTGTGTGAGTCTGTGGGAAATGACATTTTGTTCCTCTATGTGTTTTTATAGCATATGGGTGAATAACAATAAAGTAACTTGAACCTGAACTTGAGAATACAGATTCTCAAAGCAAAACTGATGAAGGGTCTTCAACCTGAAAAGTTAACTCCATTTCTCTTTCCACAATGCTTCCTGCACAGCTGAGCATTTCAAACATTTTCTGCAAGCAGAGAGATTGAGGATAACAGAGAGAAAGTGCACAAGCAATAGGGAGCAATCGAGAGCAATGGGGAGAATGAGAACAGAAAGAGAGAGCGAGAGTGAGAGTATAGATAGAGTGAGAGCAATAGAAAGAGAGAGCAAAAGTGAGAGCATAGAAAGAGAGAGAGAGAGCAATAGACAGAAAGAGAGAAGGGTGAAGTGCACAAAGGAAATATAAGTTCAGTTCTGCAGTCAATGTTATCAGTGTGTACCTAACTGGATTTAGTCAAAGAATCAAAATAACCCCTAAAGCTCCAGGCTTTGGAAAGAAAAAAATACTTTTCCACTGCATAGTGGGTGAAAAAATTAATCCTGACTTCAAAAGATTATTGCTTTTGTGTTGGGAGGGTGAAGTAGGTGAATAAATCTGATAAGAGCTTAAAACAGCCCAAGGCATTACTATAAGCAACAATATTTTCCCAGCTGACTCTAAGGGAGCAGTGGGCAGGTCTGTGGCAAATCTTTCTCATTGAATTTAAAGAAATTGATCAGTGCATCCATAAGGATATTTTTCAATGGGATGTTGATTAAATTATTTACACACTTCGCATGACTGACATACTAAAACTAAAGCAAATTACTGCAGAATCTGAAATAAAAGCCTTAAATGCTGGAAGCACTTGGGAGTATTTCAATTTTGTTTAAACTCAAGTGCTGCTCTGAACAAGCCAAAAAGCCTTCTGTTTCCAAACCAACTGTTCATCCTCTTTAATGTGAAGCTTTGATGAACTGTGTAAAATGCTGCACTTTACATCCAAGACTGTGGAATACAACTTGGAAAGAACCTGTTAGATTTGACAGTGCTGTGGTGAAATCAAATGTGAAGCTCTGCATCTAGTTTTAGTTTTAGACATGTGAGGAATATTAAAGGCCCAGAGGCAGTGTCACAAGAGCCACAAAATGGATTCCAAGCATGAGGAGAAATACAAGAAACCTGCTTGAAATAAACTGTATCTAAGAAAGTGAATCGTATGAAATGATAAATCTGGAATATCACCTTAACATCACCTTCACCTCCATCTGTAGGACAAAGGGGCATGAATTACAGAAATGAATGTAAAGACCTTGGAATCATTTAAGAAACCGCTCTTTTCCTTGACAGTGAACTGAAGATTGTTCATGGATGTCTCAGTGAGAATGATATAAATTCATTCCAGCTTCTAACTTTTTGATCTGCACTTTTGAAAACAGATATTGCAATTCATGAGATTTTTTTGTGAAAAATCAAACATGCTTAACTATCAATCAATGGTATTTTCAGTAACCACACATTATGTGGAAGGTTAAGAAGGTGGGATCTTTATCCTCAAGCCTTCCACAACTCCAACTGACACAATAACAGGCCCACCACCACCGTCGTCAAAGACTAAACAGTTGATAATTGCTCAGATTATCTAACTTTGTTATGTTTGAGAAATAAATATTGCATCGGACACAATGAAAATGCCCTTGCAAATGGCACTATGAGGCATTTCACTCTGAACAGAGGGGCCTTGACTTCATATGTTCTTCAAGAACAGCATCTCCACTAGTGCAGTACCCCTTTTGTATCTTATTGTAGTTCTGGCCAGATTATATCCTCAGGTCCTTGAATGGAGGTTAAGCAAATGCCGTTCTGACAATCTGTTGCCATATTTCCTCAACACCATACTGCCTCCCATCACTCTTCCGTGTAGCAATCAGACCTCCCAGTTGTACTCTAAGATATAATTGACACATATGTTCAATCCAAACCCCTCTGCACTATGAGGCAGTTTGCTCGTCTTAAAGCTCATGACATTTGAAGAAAGGTTGAGCGGGTGGGGCCTATGCTCACTGAAGAATAGAAGCATGAGAGGTGATCTTATTAAAACAAATAAAATATTTAGGGGGATAGACAGGATGGATACTGAGAGTTTGATTCCCTATTGGTTTACTTCCACAACTAGGAAGCACAGTTTCAGAGTGGAGATTCAAACTACAAGGGAGTCAAGAAGTACGAAGACACAGCAGGAAGGAGGCATTGAGACCAAGATTGTTCAGCATGGCTAAACATTATTGAATGGCAGAGCAGGGTCTGGAGGCTGACTGAGCTATTCTTGCTCCTGCATCTTGTGATCTTATGTTGTAACAAGTAGAATGAGCAGATGCATTTACAGGAGACACTGAGGGCAAAAATATGTTTCATGTGATAAGATGACATTATTGCTATTTGAAAACAACTCACAGAAATAAGCAGATAATGTTGTAGTTTTAAACACATGGTTCCAGCCCCCAGTTTCTGTGGTGTATTTATATATAGTAAGACAAATAAGTCATTTTGTCAGAAGTTATATGCGTGCTAATTTGTATATATATTTATAAGGTAAGCACCACAGGTAGCAAGTTCCTTGCTTTCAGATTTAGAATAAAGTAAACATCCTCATTTGAAATTCTTGTGTCATGTAACTCTGTTGTAAGTAGACGGTCAGCTCAAATGTTGCAACATCATTTAATGGGACAAAGCAGGTTTCATGGGCAATCTAGGAGAATGTAAACATGGCATGTGAACCATTCCAATGCGATATGGAGAGAATGGAGATGGCCAAAATCATTATTGAGTTGGAAGACAGTGTGCTGGTATTGAATGCTACAGTCAACAAATGCAAAAGAACTGTATTATTTATGGATGTCAGTTCTAAAGTGTGTCACACACTCACAATTACTAGCTCTGCATAAAGTAACAAATATATAATTTGCCAAAGTCAGTTGGAGATTAGAAGAATACTTCAACTCAGAACCATTTGGGAAAGTGGAAAGCCACAAATTTACACACACAGTCAAAATCAGGGAGAACATATGAGTGATTACATTGTTGCATTCAAAGACCAAAAAAAGGGATTGCAACCTCAGAGAATTTTCAGATATGCTCAGAGACACTCTCTCAGAGATGATAGGATCCAGTCAAGTCTCTGGGTCAAAATTAAAGCCTGGCATTTGATTTGACATTTAGGATTGTAACTTCCATGGTGATGGAAGCCAAGAATGCTAAGGATTCTACCTTGTGCCAGCCATGGTTAAAATAACAGCTTATCATCAAAGGATAACTCCCAAAAATCTGGTTCAGAAACAAAGACAGCATCTCATCTTTGCAAATGGTGTGAGTAACTGTTCTGAATGTACCAGCAGTCATTTCTTGCACTGCCCTTTTAAAATAAATCTAAATTCAACTCTCGTCAAAGGAAAGAATACATGGAGGTCGTTTGTAAAATGAAACACAGGGTAACGAACACATTTGTCATCCGAAAGGCAACATTAGAACAGAATGTGTTTCTCCTTAGAAGTTACAGAAAGGAATCAGAACAATATTACGACTGCTGCGGATAGTAGAGATTTTACTATATACAGCAGCAATGCTGTAAGCAGTTGTAGTTTAAGACTAAGTTTCATTGACTGAGTCCTAATTTACAGAAAATCGTTAGAGATGCAGATCAACACAGCTACAATCTGTTTTGTCATGGGGAAGGATAACTATGTCAAGCAATTCAGTCATCTTTCTCTTGTAAGGAACAAAGTTAGTCTTAAGACTAATTCAACATTCATCAGGCAAAAGTTGGTTATTGATGTATCATCCGAAACTGGGAGTGAAAGTTTAATTTTTCAATGCAACATATGGACGAAGTCTGTGCAACAGTCACTGAGAATACTTAGGTGACTTTACAAAATGTAGTAATACAGCAGATCTAAGAACACATTTTGTGGAGATGGATTAGACTAGATGAGTGCCCAAAGGCAGCTTTACGTCATTCTGTAAACAAGGGTTTGCATTATCAACCAATCAAGGATGTTTAAAATACGGTCATTGGTTAGCAACTCCAAGTGTCAATTAGTACCTGCGGAACATACTGAAATTGTCAATATGAGGACTATTGCAAGAACTTGCGTATTGGCCAAACATTGAGAGAATGGCAATGGAAATGGCCAACTTATCCATTCACACAAATCCACGTTGATCTTTGTCAGCAGAGGACAACCATCTTCTTGCGCTCAGTGATGCACATTCCAAACAGATTGAGGTTACACATGCAAGTACGTGTCGGACAGAGGAAGGTACTTTTGAAGAAATTAATTTATCTCTGTGCAAGGAATATCAGCAGAACTGATGTCCAACGATGAACCAGTTCACTTCACATAAATTGATGGCTTTATCCTATGTAACAATGGGGCAACAGAGACCTGTACATGTGTTAATTAAAGGCTTTGTGGAAATCAGTGTTCCAAGGTTACTTCACCTCCATGATGTATCAATTGGCTAACTTCTTGTTAAAAAAACTGTATTTTATTGAAAGAGAGAAAGAACATCGTGTTTTTGGATCAAAGTTGAAATGAAATGAACACCCTTGGTTGAAGCTCCTGCGACCTGTAAACGTTATGTAGAACTTACCAGTCTCCAGCAGTGTCCAATGTCAATCTTAGAATACATTACAGCATATTTCTTAAAAGATGTCTATTTTTGTATCTATATCTCAAGTCTTTTCCCATTGTGTTCAAAAAACATAAATCTGTTTCAAAATAACACATTTATAAATCCACTTTCCTAATTTCATGGAGTTAACACTGCACCATTGACAGATACATCATTACCTAGTTTGGCAGGGGGATGGGAACCAGTGATAGGTTAGAGGTTGGTGCATTTAGTGTACGAGTAAGTGCAGCATGTAGAAAGACTGTGAAGAAGGATAGGCATTTGAAAGGACAAAATTGCAGTCAGTTGGATGGGCAAGGTGTGTCTACTTTAGTGCAAGAAGTATCAGGAACAAGGGGGATGAACATAGAGCATGGGTAAGTACATGGAACTAGAATATTGTAGCCATTACAGAGGCTTGGCTGTCACAAGGGCAGGAATGGCTGTGGATATTCCGGAGTTTAGATGTTTCAAAAGGGACAGGGATGGAGGTAAAAGAGGTGGGGGAGTGGCTTTGCTGATCAGGGATGGTTTCACAGCTGTAGAAAGGGAGGATGTCCTGGAGGGATCATCTACTGAGTCAGTGTGGGTGGAAGTCAGAAACAGGAAGAGAGCTATCACTCTACTGGGAGTATTCTACAGACCTCCCAACAGCAGCAGAGACGCTGAGGAGCAGATCAGGAGGCAGATTTTGGAGAAGTGCAAAAATAACAGGGTTGTTCTCATGGGTGATTTCAACTTCCCTAATATTGATTGGCACCTCCTTAGTGTAAAGGGGATAGATGGGGCCGAATATGTTAGGTGTGTCCAGGAAGGATTCCTGACACAGTATGTTGACAGGCCGAGTACAGGAGAAATCATACTGGACCTGGTACTAGGCAATGAGCCTGATCAGGTTTCATATCTCTCAGTGGGAGAGCATTTTGGGGACAGTGACCATAACTCCTTGACCTTTACCATAGCCTTGAAGAGGGATCGAAGCAGACAATATGGGAAAGTATTTAATTGGGGGAGGGGGAAATATGATGCTATTAGCAGGAACTTGGGAGCGTAAATTGGGAATGGAACCTCCACATTTCCGTTGTGCACTTCCAGTTATGTTCTTTGGGAAGTGCATAATGGAAATGCAGAGGTTGTTTAGGGAGTACTTGCATGGGGTTCTAGAGAGGTTTGTCCCATTGAGGCAGGGTAAGGATGATAGAGTGAAGGAACCTTGTCAAGTGAAAGAAAGAAGATTACCTGAGGTTTAGAAAGCAAGGATCAGACAGTGTTCTGGAGAGTTTGTAGGCTGTATCTCAAACAGCGATGAGTCAGAGTACAGGAAGGAGATAGAGAGCTTAGTGGAATGATGTCATGACAACAACCTTTCCCTCAATGTCAACAAAACTAAAGAGCTGGTCATTCACTTCAGGAAAGGGGGCGGTGTACATGCACCTGTCTACATCAATGGTGCTGAGGTTGAGAGGGTTGAGAGCTTCAAGTTCCTGGGAGTGAACATCACCAACAGCCTGTCCTGGACAATCACGTAGATGCCACAACCAAGAAAGCTCACCAGTGCCTCTACTTCCTCAGTAGGCTGAGGAAATTTGGTTTGTCCCCTTTGACTCTCACCAGCTTTTACCGATGCACCATAGAAAGCGTCCTATCTGGATATATCACGGCTTGGTACGGCAACTGCTCCACCCAGGACCGCAAGAAGCTGCAGAGAGTTGTGGACACAGCCCAGCGCATCACGGACACCAGCCTCCCCTCCCTGGGCTCTGTCTTTACCTCTCGTTGTCTTGGTGTAGCAGCCAGCATAATCAAAGACCCCACCCACCCGGGACATTCTCTCTTCTCTCCTCTTCCATCGGGGAGAAGATACAGGAGCCTGAGGGCATGTACCATCAGACTTGACAGCTTCTATCCCACTGTGATAAGACTATTAAACGGTTCCCTTATACATTGAGATGGACTATGACCTCATGATCTATCTTGTCGTGACCTTGCACCTTATTGCACTGCACTTTCTCTGTAGCTGTGACACTTTACTCTGTACTGTTATTGTTTTTACCTATACTACTTCAATGCACTCTGTACTAACTCAATGTAACTGCACTGTGTAATGAATTGACCTGTACAATCAGTTTGTAAGACAAGCTTTTCACTGTACCTCGGTACAAGTGACAATAATAAACCAATACCAATACCAATACAAGGAAGCCAGGAGGGAGCTTAAGAATGGACTTAGGAGAGCTAGTAGGGGGCATGAGAAGGACTTGGCGAGGAGGATTGAGGAAAACCCCAAGGTGTTCTACACGTATGTAAAGAATAGGAGGATGACTAGAGTCAGGGTTGGACCGATCAGGAATAATAGAGGAAACATGTGCCTGGAGTTGGAAGAGGTGAATACTTTGCTTCAGTATTCATCAGTGAGAGAGACCTTGACGTTTGTGAAGATGGCGTACAACAGGCTGATATGCTAGAGCATGTCAATGTGAGGAAAGAGAATGTGCTGGAACTTTTGAAAAACATTAGGACAGATAAGTCACTGGGGCCGGATGGAATAGATCCAAGGTTATTACGGGAAGTGAAGGAAGAGATTGCTGCTCCTTTGGCGATGATCTTTGCGTCCTCACTGGCCACAGGAGTAGTGTCAGATGATTGGAGGGTGGAGTTGTTCCTTTGTTCAAGAAAGGGAGTAGGAACAATCCTGGGAATTACAGGCCAGTGAGTCTTAGAGCCTGATTGAATTCTTTGAGGATGTGACAAAGCACATTGATGAAGGTAGAGCAGTGGATGTGGTGTACATGGATTTTAGTAAGGCGTTTGATAAGGTTCCTCATGGAAGGCTCATTCAGAAAGTCAGCAGGCATGGGATCCAGGGAAACTTGGCCATGTGGATTCAGAATTGGCACCCCCGTAGAAGACAAAGGGTGGTTGTAGACGGAGCATGTTCTGACTGGAGGTCGGTGACCAGTGGTGTTCCGCAGGGATCTGTTCTGGGACCCCTGCTTTTTGTGATTTTTATAAATGACTTGGATGAGGATGTGGAAGGGTGGATTAGTAAATTTGCAAATGATACAAAGTTTGGTGGTGCTGTGGATAGTGTAGAAGGTTGTTGTAGGTTATAACAGGACATTGATAGGATGCAGAGCTGGGCTGAGAAGTGGCAGATTGAGTTCAACCCAGAAAAGTGTGAAGTGATACACTTTGGTAGATCAAATTTGAAGGCAGAATACTCTTAGCACTATGGAGGAACAGAGGGATCTTGGAATCCACGTCCATAGATCCCTCAAGGTTGCCATGCAGGTTGATAGGGTTATTAAGAAGGTGTATGGTGTGTTGGCCTTCATTAGTCGGGGTATTGAGTTCAAGAGCTGCCAGGTAATGTTGCAGCTCTATAAAACACTGGCTAGACCACAACTGGAGTATTGTTATCAGTTCTGGTCACTTCATTAAAGGAAGGATGTGGAAACTTTAGAGAGGGTGCAGAGGAGATTTACCAGGATGCTGCCTGGATTGGAGAGCATGTATCATCAGGATAGGTTGAGTGAGCCAGGGCTTTTCTCTTTGGTGAAGGAGAATGAGAGGTGACTTGATATAGGTGTACAAGATGATAAGAGGCACAGATCGAGTGGACAGTCAGAGACTTTTTCCCAGGGCGAAAATGGCTCACACAAGGGGGCACAATTTTAAGGTGATTGGAAGAAGGTATGAGGGAATGTCAGAGGCAAGACTTTTACACAGAGAGTGGTGGGTGTGTAAAACCCATTGCCTGCAGAGGTTGTGGAGGCTGATACATTTGGGACATTTAAAAGACTCTTAGATAGCCACATGAATGACAGAAAAATGGAGGGTGATATGGGAGGGAAGGGTTAGGTAGATCTTACAGCAGGATAAAATGTCAACATAACATCGTGGGCCGAAAGTAATGTAACGTTCTATGTTCTCACACAGAATATCAATCTTCATGTCTTGCTATTTAAGTCATTGTGTACTGTTGGATTCAAAAGCTTCCAGTCCAGTCAATCAACTGGTTCATGAATGGGCTGTTAAGACTGTTCTAAAATGCAAAATAGCTACCACATTCGAAAGAAAATGTTGCAGCTATTCCTAAGGCATTTAAGTAAACTTTCAGTAATAGAGGAGACCAGCAAGTGGCCAGCCACCCATCCATCTTTCTATCAACTCCTCGACAAAAGGTGGTAGACATACAAAATTTATGCTGTTGGCACTCAGTATGAAATGATTATTGCAATGAAAGTATCAAAGCTTAGCATCATTGCAGTAAGATATCAAAGTGACTTCTTTAAACAAAAAAGAGAACTACCCTAAGTCATTAATAATTGTGCAAAATGCTGGAACTGTTTTATCAAACTAGGAGACAGACACAGCCCTATCCTCTCCTTCTGACTTGTCCAGCTTCTTACTTGGCTATTTTTTTCTGACATGACATCACTGTG
Source organism: Pristis pectinata (assembly GCF_009764475.1). Classification (NCBI taxonomy): domain Eukaryota; kingdom Metazoa; phylum Chordata; class Chondrichthyes; order Rhinopristiformes; family Pristidae; genus Pristis; species Pristis pectinata. The sequence continues at coordinate 83,407,918 of NC_067408.1, read as the reverse complement.
GCAGGTGCTTTGACAAGATGTCACAGCCTATGTAGTCAACAACTACTGGCATGCCTGTTTAACTTCAGCTGCATTGAAAACCTGTCGACTCTCATACAATACCTATTGTGTCTTCTGATATTATTACACATCGCGTCCAACACCAGATGTCTACCAAATGTCAAAGTAAGTTAATGTCACAGGATGAGAGATATTTCAGCCTGCATTTTGCTTTTCACCTTTCCTTTTCCAAAAAGAATAAAATGACTGTCTTGAGAGAATTTGCTTCCGAGAATTTCTCACAGATTTTTGCCTATCAGTGAATATTACTTCAGTTATAAATGACTGGAATTGTTCAACACAAGCAGCTGACAATGCTCACCTCAGAATCAGACTTACAATGGGTTTCAAAACATGAGTTCTCTTTGGACAAAACAGAATGAAGAAGAATTTGAATTCATTTGGAGCCTTATCTTGTCTCTCAGGATCATCCCAAAATGCGTGTCAAACAAATAACTACTGGAACCACATTCATTGTGGTTGTGCACTCAAACACAGCTGCTATTTTAAGCACAACATACCACAAACATCACTGAGATGAATGTCCAGTTGGTCTATTTATTTGCTTGTAATAGCTGATTGCCTCTGTACATTCCAATCAAAATAAGTGCTGAACCCAAGAACAATGAGTCAGAAATTATACCGAGCATTGAAATGCTTGTTAAAGTGGCACTACAGAGGGAACTTGGGTCAATTACATCTCAGGCCTTGAAGTGATTCCTTTTATGTGTTTGCAGTGCTAGATATAACATGTATAGGTGGCTGGATTTCTGGACCTTTGGAACAATCGTACTTATTGTAATTTCAGGAGCTATATGAGAAGTGCAAACTGTCCCATGTCTCACTGTGGCAGCACCTCTTAAATGGCAATTCTTAATGGGAACTGTCCCTGGAAACAATGTCCAGAGTAGTGAAAAGGATGATGTTGCAGCTATCATACTTCTGAAATGATCAGTTACCCTTGCAGCAGGAGAGGGCTGGACTGTTGGACCCCTGCTCAGAGCTGGTAGCTTATTTGCCAAAGCATTGAGGAAGAATTCTCTGTGGCATACTCTCCAAAAGCAGCCAAAATAAGCACTGTCATACTGGTACCTTTTTTTATCCTTCAATTAAACTCTCTGTTTCTCAATTGCACACTTATGCACAAACATGCCTAAACAAGAATTGGCAAAACAATCCTCTCACCCAGCAGCCTCCGCACACGGGCACATTACATGCATTAAACCATGTGATTCAATTTCCCAGTGTGTGATCTGCATGCGAGGAAGTGCCCATCAAACTTCTAACTGATCTTAAATTTCAATTGAATTCTGTAGTACTCAAAAACAAGCATTACTCAATTGAAGGTCTGGGCCAATAACAGCCAGGATGTATGTTGCCCTGATGTAACATTTTTCCATCTCATCAAGAAACAAAACATCTTTAATTATTTAATGGGCAATTATCTTAAGTATAATGAAAGGCAGTAGATAAGAGAATGTGCAGAATGGCATCAACTAGATGATACAAATATCTTTGTTTATTAGTGTGTTATAGTATTAATCATAAACAACTGTTTAATTCAAATATTCACAAGTATTCAAATATTATACAAGTTTTCAAATGTGTTGGATTGAGCAAATGATATTTTGGTGCATCCTGAAGCTTTGCTTTCTGCGACCATTTGCCCTTTCATCACGAATAATAGTTTAGTCCTGGATTTCAAACATGTAATAAAGAAGAATCTCCCATTGCATATGCCATAACAGCAAGGAATTAAGATGCATAATAACAATAACAACAACAATAACAATAATAATAGTTAAATATGTTACAGGTTATAACACTTTGGGACAGAATTATCATAGGAGAGAGATTTTACAAAAAATTAAACTACCTCTTCTCCTCCCAGCATAATCTCAATGAACAGTGTCCAAAGTCAAGCTGTCTACTGGAAGTCTTGTATTGTTAATTAATCAACAGCTGAGATTGTTGGGATTCTGGCAATCTTGGCAGTGGCACTGGATCATATTTGGGAGCAGTCACCACTGCAGAAAACACCAGAAAATCAATACACTGTTGAAGGGGAGCTTCATTCAAAGAATCACAGCTCATGATCAAGAATCATATGTCACCATAGTGCCTTAGCCTTATTCCTATTCAATGATTCTTCCAATCAAGCATCATCAGACCACAAGATATTTTTGGCAAAAGAAAGTTTCACAACATTTTCTAAAATACTTAAGACAGATGGTTTGAGACCTTTTCATTGCAATATTACTAAATTATATAATAAATTGTTCAATTATAGTGCTGTTCACTTGGATACTAATGAGGAGTTCCTGAGATCTGCTGTTGTGATGCAGTTAGAGTTCAAATCTGCTGTTCTGAATCTTCTCAAACCAATCATGCAGCTGTAATTCTTTGGGGTGAGAAGGAGAGCTAATCAGGACCTCAGTGATAAATTTAGCTTTAAAAATCATGGCCATCAATTGAAGCGTGAATGTCCAACCCAGAACCAACTGAAGTTCAAGGGGATGACATTGAATTCAACTGAATCAAATTTAGGAAGCTGTGTGGTAATGTACAAGTCCTATCAGATCATTAGTTTGGTACATGTAACTGCATTCATCTCCACTGTTTTATCTCTACCACTATATCTCATCTGCTCATTGGCTCCTTTTGCAATGGAGTGAAACTAAATGCTTACCTTAAATAATATGGCTGTCCTGCTAATTCCTGGGCTATTGGGGTAATCCTACCTGCACTGTACTTTTTCTGTAACTGTAACACTTTATTCTGCATTCTGTTTTCCATTTTACTACCTCATAGAACAGTACTGCACAGGAACAGGCCCTTCAGTCCATGATGTTGTGCTGAACTAATTAAACTAATAATTAAGTGCTTAACTAAACTAATCCCTTCTATGTCCATATCCCTCCATTCTCTGCACATTTAAACACCTCTGTCATATTTGCCTCCACTACCACCCGTGACAGCACTTTCCATGCACCCACCACTCTCTGTGTAAAAAACTTGCCCCACACATCTCCTTTGAACTTATCCTCTCTCACATTAAACGCATGTCCTCCAGTATTAAACACTTCAACCCTGGGAAAAAGATACCTGCTGTCTACTCTATCTATGCCCCTCATAATCCTATAAACTTCTATCGAATCTCCACTCAACTTTGCTGCTCCAGAGAAACAACCAAAGTTTGACCAACCTCTCCTTATGGTACATGTCCCCTAATCCAGGCAGCATACTGGTAAACCTCTTCTACACCCTCTCCAAAGCCTCCATATCCTTCCTATAATGGGGTGACCAGAACTGAATGCAATACTCTAGATGTGGCCTAACCAGAGTTTTATAAAACTGCAACATAACTCCCTGACTCTTGAACTCAGTGCCTCGACTAATAAAGGCAAGCACGCCAATACACCTTCTTTACCACGTTATGAATCTGTACAGCCACTTTCATGGGGCTATGGACTTGGACCCTAAGATCCCTCTGTATATCAACACTGTTAAAGGTCCCACATTGACTGTGCACTGTCCCTTTACGTTTCATCTCCCAAAGTGCAACACCTCACACTTGGCCAGATTAAACTCCACCTGCCATTTATCCACCCATATCTGCAACTGATCTATATCCTGCTGTGTCCTTTTGGAATCATCTACACCATCCACAACACCACCAATCTTTGTATCATCTGCAGACTTACGAACCCACCCATCTACATTTTAATCCAAGTTATTTATAAATATCACAAACAGCAGAGGTGCCAGTATGGATCCCTGCGGAACACCATTAGACACGAACCTCCAGCCAGAATAAGTCCCATGGACCACTACCCTCTGTCTTCTATGGGCAAGCCAATTCTGAATCAAAATGGCCAAGTCACTGTAGATCTCATACATCTTAATCTTCTGGATGAGGCTACCAAGAGGGACCTAATCAAATGCCTTACTAAAATCCATGTAGACAATATCCACAGCTCTACCCTCATCAATCAGCTTCATCACCTCCTCAAAAAACTCAATCAATTTAGTAAGACATGACTTGCCCCACACAAAGCCATGCTGACTGTTCCTAATTAGGTTGTGATTTTCCAAATGCTCATTAATCCTATCCCTAAGAATCCTCTCCAATAGCTTCCCTGCCACTGATGTAAGACTCACTAGTGTCACTTAGATGTATTTATGTATGGAATAATCTGTCTGGATGGCATGCAAACAAAGGCTTTTCACAGTATTTTGGTGCATGTGACAATAATAAACCAATACGAATACCTTACTTCTGCTAACGCTGAGGCTTATCGAACCACAAACCTCCCCCCACCCCTTGCCACCTTGTCCATTACCACCATTTTGGCTTATCAAAACTTCATAAGGACTCTTGTTGTCAACAGTACCCATGAGAAATGTTATCTGTGACCTTCCCCCTCCATCTCACAGGCTATCTAAAGCCAGAATGATGTTCCCCTACAAACAATGTCATTCAGCGCAGCTCAGAACCCCACTCACCCAGGGCCTAGCCTTGTTTTGGCTATTTTTGTTCAATCCTTCTGTAACTGCCACAAGAATGTGACAGAAGTACCTTGCAATGTTACTTCTATGATATGTGAAACTACAGCGGGAAAGCATGCATTCCATTTTGCACCAGCAGAAATCTTTCAATGATTTCTAGATTCCTTGGGTTTTAAGATTCTAAAGATAAAATTCTCTCTGATGGTAATATGTAAAATTATGAGAGGCATAGATAAGGTATATAATCAGGGTGGAAAAGCCAATACTAAAGGGCATATTTTAAGGTGAAATGTGGAAAGTATATTAGGAGATTTCCAAGTGAAGTTTTTTACATGGTGTGGTGAGTCCCTGGATGAACTTCCAGGTGATGTGGTAGAAGCAGACACAATAGCAATATTTAAGAGGTATTTAAACACATGAATAGGCAGGGAATAGAGGGATGCAGACCGTGTGCAGACAGATGGGATTAGTTTAATTTGGCTTCATGGCCATCGTAGACAGAGTGGGCCGAAGCGCCTGTTCCCGTCCTGTTTTGTTCCACGTTTATCTATGTAAAGCAGGGTGATGAATTTCTTTGTGAGAGGCACCAGCTGACAAAGAAAATTAATGCATTGAACTTGGTTAAGTGGCAGTCTGAATGGGAGGTTAACATGATACAAAATACAATACAGTTACAACATTATCAGTTGGCAGTGCTTATTCATTCATTCACTGAAATCAATTCATTAAAGCTGATTGACAGCAGGCCCCCCACTGAAAAACAGACTTAACCTGGTATGAATTTCTATGTTTAATGCATTTAACTAGAAGAGAAACTCTTCAGCTCTGATGTTTCTAGGTTCTTTACTGACAAAATCAGGAAAGCAAACTCACATAACCTTTTGCAGAACATTCTTCCTATCACACCACAGGCAGGCTACGTCCATGCACAACAACACTTCTGTCACTTGAACAGTATTAAATTCACTGTCACCAGGTTTACAAAGTTCAACACTTCCATTTCTTTAATATTTAAAAGAAAATGCTGCAAACACACAGCAGCTCAGGCAGCTTGTGTGGAAAGAAAAACAGAGTTTATGTTTCAGATTGAAGATCCTCTGTTTCTCCTTCCACAGATGCTGCCTGATCTGCTGACTGTTTTTTCAGATTTCCAGTATCTGCAGTTTATGGATTTTCAATTTTCTTATTTTTCTGAGTAAAAATTGACATCAGCGCACACATAGAGACATATACGAATTCATGCACCACATAGAGTTTTCAGACGGTGGCAAATTATGCTGTGTAAATGTATCCACATAGGCTTCAGTGCTCAAGCACATTACCTACATGACCAGTAAAGATTTCAACTCATCATTTATTTGGATAATTGTATGGACTCAGTTGGCAACCTCCATTAATGTTAGTGTGTTTTACTGGAGAGTACTAATCAGCTTAAATAGAGACATTTCTTTCTGTTTACCTCCTACAGCAACCCCACCCACCTCTTCAGTATTTAGTATTGTTGTTCATTTGTCTATTATGTCACCATGAGCTCCAAGACAACATGCCTATCACTGATATAATTTGCCTTTAAAATTATATTCCATCACTCCCAGCAGAGGGTTATAATTCTAGCAGGACAATTATTTTTCATCGGCAATTGCCATTACAAATTTTGTGTTCCGAATTTATTTTGGAAAAAAACTGACAGAAAAAGTTTGTCATAAAACTGCTTTGATGCAGTTTTTTTTTAAAGACAAGATTCAAGTGGTTGACCAGTCTCAAAAACACTCTGGAATTCATTTTGTGTGATATATATTTATCTTGCTGCAATCAGTATGGAAAACAGGTATTGCTTATCTTCTAGAAACAAAGACTTCATTATCTCTAGTCATTTTCATGCTAACACCTTTCCAGCAAGACATAATTGCTCTCTCTCTTTGATCTTGTTGCACAGTTACAAATAGTTCTGGTCTGATTTTTGAGTAGGTCTGAGGCAAATTGTTGACGTCCCATCCTAGTTAAGTACAATCTTGAATTGAATTTGTTCTGAATGGTGAACCACATTAATTGTCCTGGGATAAACCTGTAACATTTCAGAAGCAATGCCCCTGGTCCCATCGAGATTATGCTGTTTCACTATAAAGACATTCAGTCAGATTACCCCACTCTGTCCTTGTAGACTTGCAAATTATTTTCCCTCAAGTGACCAAACACTTCCCAATTGAACGCTGATTAACCATTTCCACCACCCTTCCGGCAGTGAGGTCCAGGTCATGACCACTCTCTGCATAAGAATGTTTATCCTCATAAGTTTTGTTGGAGCTACGTTGGTGTTCCTATTCTGTAGAAATTCACATTCAATTAGTTTGCATTGGTTATAAATTAGACTTATTATTATGCATTATTTTCTTCAATCTTTTGTGTTGCTTTTAAGTTAATTCTGTCAAAATCACATTTAACTTACTAGCATAGCCCTACCCCAAGCTAAAATCTAAAACCTCCACTTCAGTGCATTTGTTTCAGCAATTACAAAAAAAGCTTGTTACATTATCCTTGTATTTTCTGTATCTCTATTTTTTTCTGAGAATGTCATAATCTGTTACATTAAAGCAAGGGGAGCTTCTACAACAATTGCTGTTTCTGAAACATCCCATATGTGACGCATAACATGTACGATTTGATAGCTTCAACCTTTAACTTCATAAGATTAAAAAGATAAAGAGTTACTTAAAGATGGTATATGTTGTATTCTTTGTTTTCCCAGGGTCACAAATGTTTCTGCTGGTTTATGTCAGATTTCATATTCAGCTGAATGCTGACGAGATTCTCAGGCAATGTTGGTGGAAATCCATCAGTGAAATCCATGTTAAACTGAACTAATCTGTGCCATAAGTGGAACAAAGAAAACTGCAGCCTGCTAAGGGCACAGTGACAGTACCTTTAAGAACAGAATTATCTATTCTTTTAAAGAAATAGGTCAAAAATTGAGATAAAGCACACATTTCTTTTTAAGCATTCAATCTAATGTGGTTTAGGACAGATAGGAGAAGAAAATACATACCAGAACTCCCCAATGAAACAAAAATAAGATGCCAATCTACTCCAAAGGGCAAGTGGGCATTCAGCTGCCTTTGCTACAATCCAGCCCACTGTGTGTAAATTAGATTAGATGATTCTTGAAAGTGTAACACTCCATTTCCACCACCACCTGCTGCCTGTCCCCTGAAATGAATCTTCAGAAAAGCCACATTAATGGTTGCTATTATCATCGAACAAGCAGCATTGCTGTTGAAGATCAGCTTCAGAGGATTAAATGGCAGGGTGAACTTTACTGATAAAGATTCTCTGTTCTGCTTTTTGAAGCTCTACCTTAACAATAAGTAATGCTTCTTGGACCGTGATTATATTTTTCTTTGTCAACACATTGACCACAGGAAGCAGTTACAATCTTTATACGCTTGTCATAATTTATGTTGAATCAAAGGATAAGGTCCACAAAGAACTTGACTAGTCAAGCAGCAGCAGAGTTGCCCAAATGACAGCACCCATGTATCTGTACTGACCACAAGACCATTCTACCTTAAAAGCAAAGCACAAGCAGCAGAAGCTCACAAGGTGTTGTGTCATAGGCTCATCACAGTCCAGGAACCCACTTCCACCATATTACCCATGTCAGAGAGTTACTATGCCCCTCAACTTCTATAGACAGTGGCTAATTCCAGATATTTGTCAAAAGCATAACATCATGGTGTCCCAAAGAGCTTCACAGCCAATAAAGAACTTTATTGAGTGCAGTCCCTTTTGTCAGAAATTCACCAGCTAATTTATCCACAGCAAGTTCCCACAAAGAGCATTTCGATATCGACCAGAAGATCTTGTTATCGTTGGTTGAGCAGTAAGTAGAAGACTAGAAATAAGGCTGCTCGTCTTTTTTGGAATAGTGCTGGAAGAGCAGACAGCTCAGTTTAACATCTTATATGACAGCACTCCCACAGTTCTGCATTGGATACCATGGCCCGAAAGCAGGAACTGATTGTATTGATTGTCCTTTGCCAATGAAGGACACCATAGGATAACCCATTTGGGAAAACATTCCCCAGTTTCATCTCCAGCCACTGGATGAGCTCCCCTGGCACAATGAACCCCAGTAGTGCTGTTATCCCAATCCAGACATTTGTCTATTTTACCAGAAACCACCATACAACATAACTAACATAAAATCAGGACACTAAGCATCCTCCTGCCTTACCCATAGCTGTATTACATAGACAACTCAAGGCCAATAATTTCTTATTAATGCACACAAATTCTATATTCCATTTGAAATGTTTTCAACCAATGTTTTCCCTTGGTGTCTGGCAAAATGTGTACTGCCAGCTTTACTCATCTTTGGTTACAGAGCAGGAGGTTCTAAAATTGTTATCTCCCCCTCTCCTATTCAGCAGATTTCAGATAAATTTATTGATTCAAATCTTGCTAGGAAGTGCTAGTTGTTGTGTGGTGCATTTACATGTGTAACTGATTGCAAGATCAGGACTTGGGTGTATGTGTATATGAACACACAGTCCTGGACTTGGAGACATATTCCAGCCAGTGAATTCATCCACGCAGACTGTTACTTGGCTGAATAAGAAGTTACTGCAATATCCAGCTGGGGAATCTGCTCATGGATCCTGTGCCAGGTTAGACCTATCACCAGATCTATAGCAGGGTGGATATTTCCTCTGGCTAGGTTATCTAGAACCAGGGATCACAGTTGTAGGATATAGTTTAAGACATTTAGGGACATCATAAGAATTTCCTTCACTCAGATTGGTGAAGCTGTGGAATTCTCTACCATAGAAGGCTGTGGAGGCCAAGTCACTGAAAATATTTAAGAATGAGATTGATAGATTTCAAGACACAAAAGATATCAAGGGGTATGAGGAAAGTATGGGACAGAAAGGATCAACCATTATTGTATAGAACGTCAGAGGAAGCTTGAAGGGCCAAATACTCCTGCTCATATTTTTCTACATTTGAATATTTCTATCTGTGAGGCCATTCATTCCAAAAGCTTTTAGTACCAATGGGGTTCACTTTGCCAGAAATGCTTATCCAGTGGCTTGAGAAGAAATGTGGAAAATATTAACCCCTCAACAGTTTTACGGGTGAGCCTTTTTCCTGACCTGATTGCACTGCACTCAGCCCTCATGCCACAAGGTGCCGCACAGATTGGGTCCACCTTGTTGTCAACCATGAGCTTCAGTCACATGGGTCCAAATCATGTAAGTATAGGACAACTGGGCAGCCAAGCAGTGAGTGCGGGCTCTAATCAGCAAAATCCAGCAAGCACAGCTTCCACATTTATCATTTAGTGTTGAGTTTTTCTCTTAATGAGCGGAATATCCCCAGATGGAGAAGTCCTACTGAGAACTGGAGTTATATAGGAGGCTGTATTCATAACTCTCTGTGCCCTCCATTTTGCATTTGCCAGTCACAAGATGCCATTGTTTCAGGCAATGAATTTGCATCTCAGCTTCTCAATGATTAATTGAGCTGACCACGTAAAGGTGACAGGATCCAAATTAATCCTCAGTAAAGTCTGCCAAGAAAGCAGAGGTGCAATCTCAGAGCAATTTTGTGATCAAACACAGCATAAAGAGAATCCAATATTTCAGTGATGTACAAATTCAATGATACATTTAAATTTATTGTTTATTGTGACTAAGGTCTGACCATGCTTACACATACATATACATATCTGCACTCAGAGTCATTAATTAAAATCTTATAAATAATTCAAACTATTCTTTTTAAATATTGATCTTATTACATGAAATCGAAAATAAGTTTTGGGGATCTCCAGATTGCTACACAGTTTCTGCGATAAGAGGAAAAAGCTAGAAGCCTGCATTATATAAAGCTGTGGGAAAAGAAAATGTGAGCTGAGGCAATTAACAAACCCCAGGATATTTATGGGGGGGTTGGGAAAAAAGGACTAGGACAATTGGAATAATGTGTGAAATGGCATGAATATAAAAGGCCATAACAATGGGGATGAAGCAGACAGAAGGAGTGACAATGGGAATAAATCAGACACAGGAGGTGGTAATGAGCACAAAGAGAAAAAAGGCAAGAGATTCAGCCAACGTGAAGAACCCATCCCATCACCATCATTAAAGTGCTCTACTTCCCCAATGGCTTTTGAAATGCAGCATCAAACAGCTTTGATTCAAAGTGCATCCTTCATCTGTTACCAGAGAGGAAAAAACTTCGACTTTGAAAACCTCCCGTAGTGGGAACAATTTAACTTACCCTCAATCTGTTGGAAATCACAAAAATTGACTGCGATAGCAAAACTGAACAATCCTCACTAATGGCATTTGCTACTGAGTCTAGCCAAGTCGATGTGCTAGTACCTCTGCAGCCAAGTCATGCATTACTTTGTCACTACATGAGAAGATCTAAACTCCATATATCTGCAGCTCAAAAACATCCAAAATCCAAACCTTGTGGGGCAAGTGACGTATTAATGATTAAAATAATATTTTTTATATTTAATTTCATAGTATTTACTGACTTGCAAAACATAATATGGGTGGTTCGGGAGGGTTTAAACTAGTTTATGAGGGGGATGGGAACCGGAGGAGTGGGTCAGAGGAAGAAGGGGATGGGGAAAAGTCAGATCTAACAGGTAGAGAGGCTTTGAGGAAGGCGAAGCAGAGTACAGGCTATAAAAGTAGTAAGGCGGATGGGCTAAAGTGCATTTACTTAATGCAAGAAGCATCAGGAATAAGGGAGATGAACTGAGAACTTGGATAAGTACATGGGACTACGATATTGTGGCTATCACAGAGACATGGCTGACATCAGGGCAGGAATGGATATTGAATATTCCTCGTTTTTCAGAATATTCCAGTGTTTTAAAAGGGATGGGGGGGGGGAGAAGAGGAGGAGGGGTGGCAATACTGGTCAGGGACACTATTACAGCTACAGAAAAGGTGGATAATGTAGAAGGATCCTCTCAACATGGGTGGAAGTTAGAAACAAGCAAGGAGCAGTTAATCTACTGGGAGTATTCTATAGGCCCCCTGGTAGCAGTAGGGATACTGAGGAGCAGATTGGGAGGCAGATTTTGGAAAGATGTGAAAATAACAGGGTTATTATAGTGGGAGACTTCAACTTCCCAAATATTGATTGGCACCTGCTTAGTGCCAAAGGTTTAGATGGGGCGGAGTTTGTTAAGTGTGTACAGGACAGATTCCTGTCACAGTATGTTGACAGACCGACTAGAGGGAATGCCATATTAGGTCTAGTTTTAGGTAATGAACTGGGTCAGGTTACAAATGAGCATTTGGGGGACATCAACCACTGCTCCATAACCTTTAGAATTGTCATGGACAGGGATAGGAGCAAAGAGGACAGGAAAATATTTAATGAGGGAAAGGCGAATTATGTGGCTGTAAGGCGAGAACTAGAGAGTGTAAATTGGGGTGACATTTTTTGAGGGGAAATGTACTATAGAGATATGATCGATGTTCAGGGATCTCTTGCAGGATATTAGGGATAAATTTGTCCCAGTGAGGCAGAGAAGAAATGGCAGGGTGAAGGAACCATGGGTGACAAGGGAGGTGGAACAACTAGTTAGGAAGAAGAAGGCAGCAAACGTAAGGTGTAAGCAGCAAGGATCAGACAGGGCTCATAAGGAATATAGAGTAGCAAGGAGGGAACTTAAGAAGGGGCTGAGGAGAGCGAGAAGGGGACATGAAAAGGCTTTGGCGAGTAGGGTTAAGGAGAATCCCAAGGCTATTTACTCATACGTGAAGGGCAGAAGGATAGCTAGAGTAAAGGTAGGTCCGATTAAAGACAAAGGTGGGAAGATGTACCTGGAAGCTGTGGAAGTGGATGAGGTTCTCAATGAATACTTCTCTTCAGTATTCACCAAGAAGAGGGGTCTTGATGACGCTGAGCACAGTGTTAGTAAGGGTAATGTTCTGGAGTATGTGGATATCAAGAGAGAGGATGTTTTGGAGCTGTTAGAAAATATTAGGACAGATAAGTCCCCGGGGCCTGACGGAATATTCCCCAGGCTGCTTCGTGAGGTGAGGGAGGAAATTGCTGAACCGTTGGTTAGGATCTTTGAGTCCTCGTTGTCCAAGGGGATGGTACTGGAGGATTGGAGGATGGCGAATGTTGTTCCCTTGTTCAAAAAAGGTAGTAGGGATAGTCCAGGGAATTACAGACCAGTGAGCCTTACATCTGTGGTGGGCAAGCTGTTGGAAAGGATTCTTAGAGATAGGATCTATGAGCATTTATAAAATCATGGACTGATTAGGGACAGTCAGCATGGATTTGTGAAGGGAAGATCTTGCCTCACTAGCCTGATAGGGTTCTTTGAGGAGGTGACCAGGAATATTGATGAGGGTAGTGCAGTAGATGTGGTCTACATGGATTTTAGTAAGGCATTTGACAAGGTTCCACATGGTAGGCTTCTTCAGAAGGTCAGAGGCCAAGGGATCCAGGGAGGCTTGGCCGTGTGGATTCAGAATTGGCTTGCCTGTAGAAAGCCGAGGGTTGTGGTGGAGGGAGTGCATTCCGATTGGAGGGCTGTGACTAGCAGTGTCCCACAGGGATTGGTTCTGGGACCTCTACTTTTTGTGATACTTATTAATGACTTAGATGAGGGGGTAGAAGGGTGGGTTAGCAAGTTTGCAGATGACATAAAGATCGGTGGTGCTGTGGATAGCGTAGAGGGCTGTCGAAGCTCACAGAGGGATATTGATAGGATGCATAGCTGGGCTGACAAGTGGCAGATGGAGTTCAATCCGGAGAAGTGTGAGGTGCCACACTTTGGAAGGACAAACTCCAAGGCGGAATACAAGGTAAATGGCAGGATTCTGGGCAGTGTAAAGGAGCAGAGGGACCTGGGGGTTCATATCCACAGATCACTGAAAGTTGCCACACAGGTGGATAGGGTAGTTAAGAAAGCTTATGGGATGTTAGCTTTCATAAATCATGGGATCGAGTTTAAGAGCCGCAAAGTAATGATGCAGCTTTACAAAACTCTGGTTAGGCCACACTTAGAGTGCTGTGTGCAGTTCTGTTTGCCTCATTATAGGAAGGATGTGGAGGCATCGGAAAGGGTGCAGAGGAGATTTACCAGGATGCTGCCTGGATTAGAGAGTATGGATTATGAGGAGAGACTAAGGGAGCTAGGGCTTTACTCATTGGAGAGAAGGAGGATGAGGGGAGACATGATAGAGGTATACAAAATATTAAGAGGAATAGAGTGGACAGCCAGTGCCTCTTTCCCAGGGCACCAATGCTCAATACAAGAGGGCATGGCTTTAAGGTAATGGGTGGGAAGTTCAAGGGAGATGTCAGAGAGAGGTTTTTCACCCAGAGAGTGGTTGGTTCATGGAATGCGCTGCTGGGGGTGGTGGTGGAGGCTGATACATCGGTCAAGTTCAAGAGATTATTAGATAAGCATATGGAGGAATTTAAGATAGAGGGATATGTGGGAGGAAGGGGTTAGATAGTCTTCGGAGTGGTTTGAAGGTCGGCACAACATGGTGGCCCGAAGGGCCCGTATTGTGCTGTATTGTTCTATGGTTCTATAATATAACATTTAAAAATGTCATTTGGTATACAAAATCAGCACTGATCTTCTATCGAAATTTCAGCATAAATATATCCCAATTAATACTACAATGCAAAGTGCTCTTGTTTCATGGGAAAAATATTTTTCTAAAAATTATTTGGCCAGTGAGAACATTGCATACTGTTGGCATTCAGCCGATCAGATCACAGTGCGTAATTTGATCCTCCACCTATGAGAGTACAGTATGCAATTTGTATTGGCCAATGAGAATGTAACAATATATTTTGTGAAGTGCTGTTCCAGTTCTTATTTGGGGAAGAGAGGTGGGAGAAGTTTTGCCCTTCAATGAGCACTTCAACACTAATCATTACTTTTGGTCTGCACTATAAATCCATGTCAAGCACAATGCAAATTTGAAAAGAAACTTATTTACAAAATCGTCAGCATTGACGTCAGTGCCTCCCATTGACCTAAGTGATGAAGTCAGAGCTGAAAGAAGGATGGGCTCATTGAAAGACAATGAATTCAGCAAGGAATGCACTTAAACTTGAAGGATGACAAGCTGATGAGGGTGGGATAAAGAGAAAGGGGTGAAGATGACCAAAACACTCAAAGATACAAGCTACTTACACTCAACAGGTGACTTGCTTCGTCAATGGGAATGCAGAAACATGTTTAGTTGTGCTATCAGTTGCTTGCTTATGTGTTGCAGTACCTGCAGTTCTGTGAAGGGACTCTTTTTGCATTATTTGTCTGAAAACAGACAGCAAGTGATATTTGATCAAGTGTTGAGAAAACAAATGTTGGATGTGAAACTGCAAGGATTGCAATAACACTGTACTCATGTGCAGGCCAAGAACACTGAAACAAAAGATACCCAGCTGAAAGAAACCTGAATAACACTGATGGAAGCAACCGTGAAGATTGAGAACAGAACTATTTTCTGCCATTTGACCCAGATTGGGAGCACAGCTCCTTGGTTCAGAGAATTGTGCTCAACAGCAGCTCCTGCTGCAGAGAAATGCTCCATGAGAGGAAGAGCAGGTAAGTCAGTGAACACTGGACCTCTATTTTGTAAAGGAAGAGTCACAGTCTGACTCATCAACTGATCTGTATCATAATCTACTTCATCTCCTACTCCTACCGCTGCTCTGAGATGTCTGTGGGTTTACTTTTGTCAGCTTACATTCGTATATTCACTTGTTAATAAATAATAATGTAATAACTCATGTTTACTGTCATTGAAGTCCTCATTTATTACTCACAGGTAGAAAAATAACACATCTCCATACAATAACCCTATTTTGAGCTGATTCAATTAAAACTGCAGGCCAACCTGTGTGCCAAGTGAGGCACCAATATAATCTGAATATTGCCTGGTCCTACTAAATTTGGACTGGAGATCTTCTATTGTACTAATGACATGCTTAGACGATATAAGAGTACCTTTTCAGCCCAGTTTTGCAATTTCTATCTGTACTGATAACATTTGCCTTTGAGTCTTGCCACATCCATACATCAGTACCCCTGCAGCTTCTGTCATTTGCATTGCATAATCTGTCAGTAGCTCCTTGGGATCATCCCCCAACAGATGACAAACTCAGAAACACAAAGTCACTGACTCTGCCACATTTTGTCATTCTCAGATTACACCGCCATTGTTAAACTCATGTGATATTTACACCTTCTCAGCAACAGTGCATATGTTTCACTGTGCAAGAATGGCAAATCCACTCCTGCCAACTATGATTTACTGAGTTCACACGGAAATGCATCGCAAATAGGAACAGGAAACAAGTCAATAACACAAAAGCAATATTAAACACATCACAAATAATAATTATTTCACCATAGTTTAAAGGCTACTTACTTCATGAAAGCAACTTGGAAAACTTCATTCAGAGATGAGGAGACAATCTATGTGACATTTGTCACAATAATATTATTTGTGATATGATGATGTATGCAAAGATGCAGATTTGCACAAGTACTTTTTTTAGTGTTTGCCTTCCCTCTTAAAGCCAATGATCCCATTCACCTTGCAAACTTCAGCCAAGAAGCTACTTTCCCTTTCCCTTTTTCTGCAGCTTTTCCAGCCAGAGCATTGCAGAGCTGGGTGAGCAACTTTGGGAAGAGGACGCACTGAAGTCAGATCTCTGATGTGACCTATTCCCTTCTTTCCTTCATGAACTAAGTAATAGCTGTTGTTAACCAGTCAAGCAATTCTGGAATTTCAGCTGACATGATTGATCCTGGATGACAGTGTCATCCTGATGGCAGTGGTGGCCTGAATTGCTCTCCTATACTTGGGTCTACAGCCTCACTGCAAACCTGAAGTACATTGGTCCAATACTGCCGTTGTGCCATTACATCCAATACTGCTATGAGGCCCATGCAAAATTCTTAAAAGGGCTTCATAAACAACATACAGAAATATTATTTTCCCTGGCTGAGGAATCTGGACTATGGGGTCACATCTCAAAATAAGGGGCAGGCCATTAAGGACTGAAATGAGCAGAAATTTCTCATTCAGGGGGTGGTGAATCTTTTGAGCAGTGGAGGCTGAACTACTGACTGCATTCAAAACTGGGTCAATGACTATCTGCATGTTAGAGGAACTCAGGGACATTGGAATATTGCAGGAAAATAATGTAAGGTAGAGATCACCTCTGACCTGAGTGAATGTCAGAACCCACTGCCTTGAGAAAACAGCCAACATAATCAAGGACCCCCTCCCCCCACCCTGGTCATTCTCCCTTTTCCCCTGTCCCGAAGATATAAAAGCTTGAAAGCAAATACAACCGGACTCAAGGACAGCTTCTATCCTGCTGTTATCAGACTCTTGAACGGACCTCTCATACGCTGGAGATGAACTCTTGATCTTCAAATCTACCTCTTTGCGGCCCTTGCACTTTACTTGCTTGCCTGCACTGCAATTTCTCTGGAACTGCAATGCTGTATTCTGCATTCTGTTTTCTTTTTACTACCTCAGTGTAATTATATATGATATGATCTGCCTGGATGGCATGCAGAGATTTTCACTGTATCTTGGTACACATGATAATAAACAAATACCAAATACCAGGCTCTAGGGGCCTATTTCTGTCCCTATGTCTTATATTCTTGTTATTTTCTTACATAAAATTGCCCTTCTTAAATACCAGCAGGAAGAAACAACATTCCGTTCTGCAGTATACTGATATAGTGCAACACTGTTGCATGGGAAGATGAACTGCAGACTCGGAATAAAAGCAACAGTCAACAGTATTTTCTAATGTCATCATGGATCTGCTACTGGCTGAGGAAGGAGGCTTATTTATTTCAGTGGACAGGAGCCACATATCAGAGGCAGTGATATTGACATTTGTCAATGACGTATAAATCAGAAGAGACACCAGGCCAATTATATTAACCTTCCTCTTTCGCATTGTAAATTTGCATATATTTGTATTTCATAAAGTTACACAAAACCTGCTACAACGTCCAGTCCATTGCACTCAAATGGTCCATTCTGGTGTCTGTGCTGCATATAAACATTTTGCATGTGCTTTCATCCAATCCTATCAATGTAGTCTTCAATTCCTTTCCTGCTCATGTATTTTATCAGGTTTCCCCTTTAAATGCATTGCATGATTTTAAAAAATACATTGCAAAGAAGTAAGTAATTTTTCATACAATTAGTACTTTGATCTGGAAAAGTTCATATTCCTTGAAAAGGTGCATATTAATACTGTGCAAACATACTCATGCATTCTCAAAACAAGATATTCAGCAGGAGCACATAAATATTCATCCCATGAAAACGTAGATTTCATTCCACAATACTTAAAAATGTTTCAGACATTGTGAAAACAGAACTCAAGAATATAGCTAACTGAAGAAACAAAGGACTGCAGATGCTGGAATCTAGATGAAAAACACAATGATGCTGGAGGAACTCAGCAGGCCAGGCAGCATCTGTGGAGGAAAGCAGGCGGTCAACGTTTCGGGTCAACACCCTTCTTCAGGACTTAAGATAGGAAAAGGGGAAGCCCAATATATAGGAGGGAAAAGCAGAGCAATGATAGGTGGACAAAAGAGGGGAGGCAGGGTGGGCACAAGGTGGTAGATGCAGGTTAGAGATAGTGATAGGCAGGTGCGGGGGAGAAGTGGAGAGTAGATCCACTGGGGAATGGGTCAAAAGTAAGGAGAGAAAGGAAAAAAAGGTAGAAAAAAAGAAGTTAGGAAAGGGAAGAAGAGAAGATGCATGGTGGCGGGGGGGGTTGGTTGTGGGAAGGGGGGGGGTGGGGATTACTTAAAGTGGGAGAATTCAATGTTTGTGCCATTAGGCTGCAAGGTTTCAAGACAGAAAATTGAGGTGCTGTTCCTCCAGTTTGCGCTTGGAATTGTCCTGGCAGTGGAGGAGGCCAAGGACTGACATATCAGTGATGGTGTGGGAGGGGGAGTTGAAGTTACTGGCAATGAGGAGATGCAGATCGTCGTTACGGACAGAGCACAGGTGTTCTGTGAAACGGTCACCTCATCTGTGTTTGGCGACTATCACTGATTTGTCAGTCCTCGGCCTCCTCCACTGCCAGGAGAATTCCGAGCGCAAACTGGAGGAACAGCACCTCATGGTCCGTCTTGGAACTTTGCAGCCTCATGGCACGAACATTGAATTCTCCCATTTTAAGTAATCCCCACCCCGCCTTCCCCACAACCCACCCCCAACCATGCTTCTTCTCTTCTTCCTTTTCCTAGCCTCTTTTTTCTACCTTTTTTCCTTCCTCTCCTTACCTTTGACCTTTCTCCCAGTGGGCCTGCATCATCGTGCTTTATAGCTAACTGAAGTCTATTTTAGATTGATTTTGTTTTTAAGAATCGTGGAATATGCAGTTATTTGATATGGAGCTGTAATTATTATTACATTTTCTTTATTTTTGAAGGGGCTCAGTACAAACTTGTGCAAAAGCTTACAGATCAAATTTACTTTTGAAACGGTTTTTGATGTCAGCCATTTTTAATCAAATTTTAGTTCAATAAAATATAGAAGTTGATTGAAAGTACAAAGCATAATGTCAAATTATTATGCAATCTATAGAATTTTAATCTGTGTTTGACACCATTACTTAACAGAAACTTTGGCAGTGGGGATGGTTTATTCTCGCTCAAGAAGTTAGCTGAAGAACAGTGAACTTTCAATGAAACAAAAATATGAAAACGTTTTATTGGAAATGACTTTCTGTTCTGTAAAATGACAACAGGGTCAAGAAAAAAGTTGCAATAATTAAAAACAATAAAATTCAGTGCATGTTTAACTCTATAAAGCCATCTCACCCTCAATCAGATGAACACAGGAGGAGATAACAGATCACTACAGTCATTTGGTCAAAATATGCAAATCTCTGCAGTGAATATGTCCCACTAAATTAACAATTAACTAAACAGATATCACAGTTTAAAGCAAGGCTGTGCTTGCAACTTAAGCTCCTGATGTGTTCTTCTGAAATTTTTATGTATTATAAGAAAATAAGAGAAGCAGAAGCTGGCCATTCAGGCCCTTGTGCCTTCTCCGTCATTCAATTATATCATGTCTGATCAGTTACTTCAGCACCATTTTACATCCAACAATAGATCTCTGCCTTGAATATACTCAGTGACTGAGCTTCCAAAGCCCCCTGCGGCAGGGAACTCCAAAGATTCACTACCTTTAGGTGAAGAAATTTCTTCTCATCTCTGTCCTGAATGGTCGAACTCTTATTTCGAGACAATGACCCTGGTTCTTGATACCTCTGTCATGGAAACATTGATTCTGCAACTCATTCATCTCAATTCCAAAAAATATAGGCTCAGTGTGCTTATGCCTCCTCATATGACAAACTCACCATTGCAGTAATCAGTTTGGTGAACCTTTGCTGCAGTTCCTTCATTGTAAGAATATCCTTCCTTTTTTAGGGAAGTCAGACCTGCACCCAATATTTCAGATGCACTCTTACCAGGGCTCTGGGTAATTGCAGCAAAATATCTCCAATTTTGCACTCAAATTCTCTTGTGTAAAGGATAATATAACATTTGCCTTCCTAATGCTTGTGAACCTGCATGTTAACTATCAGTGATTTATGAATAAGACTCTCAGGTCCCTCTGAAATACCAACACCTTTCAATAACACAACTATTGAAAAAAAAACAGCTTTCTATTTATTCCACCAAAGTGCATGAACTCATATTTTTTTCATTTTATATTTGATCTGCCAGGTCCTTACCCACTCACTTATCCTGTCTCTATCTCCTTGAAGCCACTCGACATTTTCTTCAAAGCCGAAACAGCCACCTAGTTTTTTTAATCATCAATGAACTTGAATATATTTTGCACTTCATCCACTTGATAGTAGATTGTGAACAGCTGGGGCCCCAGCGCCATTCCCTCTGGAATTCCCACTTGTCACAGCCTTCCCACCTGAAAATAAGCTGTTTATTCCTTCTATTTTCTGCATATTAACCAATCTTCAGTCCACTCTAGTACATTATACCTAATATCCTGCACTCTAATTTTTATTAGTAATACTTTTGTCAAAAGCTCCTGAAACTGAAAATGTACATCAACTGCTTTGCCCTTATACTCCTTGCAAATTAATGAAATTAGTTTCAAAGGCACTGACATGAATCTATAGATCAGGATTACAATTTATTGCCCTTTTTTTTCCTTTTGAGCAATGTACTCCTTTCCAAATCTGGGACTATTCTAGAACTGATCACTTCTAGATCAGGCATGGCAGAATTTAGAACGGCGGTGGTGGTGGGGGGGGGGGGGGGGGGGGGGGGGGGTGGTGAAGTTCTGAAAAAGATGTCTTTGACCTGAAATAACAACCCTGTTTCTCTTTCCACAGATGTTGCCTGATCAGCTGAGTGTTTCCATTTTCTGATGTTACTTCAAATTTCCAGCATCCTATTTACTGTAGTTATATTTATATAGCTTCACGTAGGTTTATCGGAAAATAAACATTATAATCAGTGTCTTGTTCAGCATCTGAATCAGGTTCATTATCACTGATATATGTTTTGAAGTTTTTGTTGTTTTGTGGCAACAGTACAGTGTAAGACATAAAGACATAAAAATTACTATAAGTTACAAAAATATATAAATAGTGCAAAAGAGGAATAACGAGGTAGTGTTCATGGACCACTCAGAAATCTGGTGGCGGAGGGGAAGAAGCTGTTCCTGAAACATTGTGTGTGGGTCTTCAGGCTCCTAAACCTCCTCCCCAATGACTGTAACATGAAGAGGGCATGTATGGGGTGGTGAGGGTCCTTAATGATAAATGTCGCCTTCTTGAGGCACCACGTCTTGAAGATGTCCTCAGTGTCGGGGAGGGTTGTGTTCATGATGGAGCTGGCTGAGTCTACAGCCCTCTGCAGTCTTTGTCGATCTGCATATTGAAGCCTCCACACCAGGCGGTGATGCAGCCAGTCAGAATGCTTTCCACTATACATCTGTAGAAATTTGTAAGAGCCTTTGGTGACATGCCAAATCTCCTCAAACTCCTAATGAAGTAGAGCCGCTGACATGTCTTCTTTGTAATTGCTTCAATGTGTTGGGCCCAAGATAGATCTTCTGAGATGTTGGCACCTAGGAACTTGAAGCTGCTCACCCTTTCCACCACTTACTCCTCAATGAAGACTGGTGTGTATTCTCACGACTTCTCCTTCCTGAGGTCCACAATCAGCTCCTGGGTCTTGCTGATGTTCATTTAAGAATAAATTGGATTTGTAAATAGAGAGAATGGATGAGTTGATGGGTCAAATGGTCTTTTCTATAATTATTTTGTGACCTGAGAATTTGCAGGATTTTAAGAGTTCATTTCCAATTTCTGTTGTTTGCTGTTTTTCTATCAATGGCAGACTAGGTCTCTTTTTGCTGTGGGAGCACTTCAACTTGGAACTGAACTGGAAGTGCTCACATTTACTTCCCACAGGAGGCCTACAGTAAGTATATTCAAGCAAACGTCATCCTCTTTGTTTCTCCTGCATTTGAGCACAATTACACTTACTGTCACTCTCGAGAGTCACTATACTGTAGCTACTATTAAAAAATTACTTTCAAAGGCTATATAACCATTCTTCTTGTCCATCTTACCAGTTCTCAGTCAGGCATGATGAAAAACATTATGTTTGTGAAATATGTCATCAGACTTGGTAACTTTTTTTTAGGAGATTGAGGCTGATCTGCTGGTAGCTAAGAATGGTGTACCTTTTTTGGTTTAGCCACCTACAAACAAAATGGCACCTTCAATGGGACAGTGTGAAGTTATTGTTAATTTGTAAATACCACTATTTCTAGAGATGATCTTTTTTGACTGTAATATTGCAACAATATCAAGTTGTGAATTTTAATTAGCAATGAATTATAATGACCATTTACAGGTCTACCCAATGAAAGCCCACTGTTCATGCAGAATTCTAAAGTGCAAATGAATAATGTTAGACCACTTTTATACACATGCAGATGTCATCAATGTAAATGAGTAAGGTGTGAGCAAGATTTGGTGGTAAGGACAATTCAATAAACGTATTGGTGCAAAGTTAAAACAAGGCCTTCACATTAATACCAGCATGTGTCAGAATAAACTGCCATTTTATTTTTTAGTAGATTGTTCATTTTATGGAACATATTAATTTAGTGAACAGTTTGAAGACATGGAGGGAGTTTTAATGTCAAGGACCACACACCATTGTGAGCAAGTTGGTGGATAAATCTGGAGAAATAGCAAAGTGGGCAATTGGATCCAACGTGTTGACTTCCATCCCAGCACATATCTGCCATATTCACCTGCTTACACACCTCTCCTGGGAAAAAACTCTGTTCACCCAACATATGTAAGAGAATCCCCACCCTCTTTCAGTGAACAGAGATTGAGTCTGACAGCTCTGTCTGGGATCAGAACTTAACTTCAACCCCATCAATTTCTGAAAGTGCACCTTAAGCTTATTATACACCATCAAATGCTCACATTTTCAGTGTGAAGTTCCTCCACAATATTTTGATTACCTCATTCAACAGGACATTAATTGGCCGATGTACTGATAGATTAACTAGTATTGTGTATGTATCTGCCTCTATTTGTATTGAAAAAGTAGTTTTCTTACATTAACAGTTACTTCTTTTCCACTCATTATCATTTCCTCTCATGATTCAAGTAGCACCATGTCATTTTTAAAAGTGATCGGAATTGGTACGCTGAGCATCAATTTAACACCACATCTGTATGCTCACACCCCTCAATCTTTTAAACTCCATAAACGTCTAGATCTCATGTCTTTAACCAATCGTGATAGGACAACACTCTCACCCCAGGAATTAGCCTAGTGAATCCCTTTTGGACTACCTCCAATGTTTTCTGAAATCAGGGGGTTCAAGCCTTAATTTAACACCACATCTGGATAATTATACATCTCAATGCAGTACTGAAATGTCAATCTTGATGGTGTATGTGTTGAAAATGCAATCTGACAACACAGTAAAAAGGTTTCAATCTCCTGAATAACAAAAACATATTAACATATGAACAGCAATCATAATGGAGGATGGCAGATAGCACATTGTAATGCAATGAAGTTGTTTACAGTGTGGTCACAGCTCTGAACAAAACATACAGTATGAAAATAAAAGGTAGGCTAAGGAGCTCAAGTACACATTAGCAGGTGACAAGGCATTTTCCCAGCAATACACCCTGGAAAAAAGTACTGTCAGCTGGGACTCAGTGACAGCAATTTTGCCTCTGCATCAGAGGTTGCAGCTTCAAGTTACACTCCAGAGAACTGAGCACAAAAATCCAAGCCAATGATCCTGTACAGTACTGAAAGAGTCTTTTTCTTCTTCTAATGCATTATCTTGGGTTTGAGGATGACTTGTTTCCACTTCAGCTTTGTGAGCTCTAAGATGGCTAATGAGGCCAATGTGGGAAATGCAGACTCTTCCACAGATGGAGAAGATAGCTGATGGAGTAGGTAGTTTGTGAGGTGGTGTGTTCCTTCTACCACTCGTGCTAGGCTCCCAATACATGACCTCCAGGTTTTCAATACCAGCCCAAATGCTCCTTTTTCATTTCAGCAGTCAAGAGCTGTAGGTTCTCAGGAGCCATTGCATCTGTTGCATTTCTTCAAGGAAGCTTTGAGCACATACATTTTCTCTGTCTACCTGGTACTGTCCACTCATGACAGAGCTGAGAACAGAGTGCCTGTTCCAGGAATCTGGTGTCAGGCATGCAAACAGCATGGCTTGGCAAAGTAGCTGGCTGAGAGTAATGAGGGCCTCGAACCAGGGATGTTGGCCTGGGAGAGGACAATGTCATTGGTTCACTTGTACTTCAAATGAATTTTAAGAATTTTGCGGCGACAACATTGAGGATATTTTTCCAGTGCTTTAACATGCCTCATGTCTGGGTCTTAGAAACATTAGGAAAACAAGGATCACTGCAGAAGTTGATAGCTTTTGTGCCAAATCTGAGATCTTGATCTTCAGTTAAGTGCTGCCTTATTGAAGGCAGAGACTTTTGGAAGAGATATTAAATTGAGGCTGTTGATTCTCTCTTGTGGATATGGCTGAAGAAGGATTGGTGAAATTCTCTCCAGTTTCCTAGCCAATAACTACCTCTCAACGAACACCACTAAAGGAAGACAAATTGCTGCTGTGGATCCTAGCTCTGAGCAATTTGGCTGATATATTTCCTGTATTACAAGAGCAAAATCATTTCAGTAGCTGGAAGGTACAGAGGGAGATCCTGAGATCATGTCATATTTTTAATATCATTTGTGATTTTCTGATCTGTGTTCTCAAGGACAATGTCATTTTGTAGGAAACAAAATTAAGTCCTTGGTAACTTATCAATACTTGGAGTAACATATGAACAGAAACAAAGATAAATCCCAATAACTAATGAAATAAAAGAGAAACAGTCTGACTTGAAATCTCACATGCATGGGTCATCTGAAGATCCAAACACCTCATCTGAAAGACACCACCTCCAACAATGTAACAGCATACTACTGAAGTGCTGGCTTGCAGTTTGTGCTCAATGCTCTGGAGTGGAATAAAGCCATTCACTTCTGAAGTGAATCCAAAGCTGAATTGAGTTACTTTGTGAAAGGCTTTGATGGGCCAGCTGCTCTTTTCTGGTCTGCCATTTTTATATCTTCTTCCCTCTGTTAGAGTTGAAATAGGCCAATCATAGCCTGTTGAAATATGGAGTTTAGTCTTTCCTGCAATGTACTTGGGTATGTAGAAACAATGCTCAAGTTACAGCTATTGAACTCAGATATAAGACTCCACAGCTGCAATCAAAACTAATAATGATCTAAGGCAAAATATAAAAGATAATTAATTTTCAAATACCAGCTAAAAAAGGATTATTTTCTTTTTTTTATCTCATGAATTCCTGAATCATAGTCTGGTCTGATTGTCATTAAAGATAGAGAAAGATCTTGGTTAAGCCAAAGCACATTGCAGCATATTCCAAATCATTAGGAACAACATCAAGAATAATGATGGACAGCAATGGTTAGTAAGGCATTAAGCATAGATCAGAAACCAATTATGAATGGCAAGATATGGATTCAATATTGTACTTTTCATTGACCAAATTGTTGTTAGGGGAACAATTCCCAACCATCAAGCAGAGATGGGAACCATTTCATAATTTTTATTGGGCCGGCACAGATGGTACTATAATCACACTTCAATTAACCATCATAAAGGAGGTATCCAAAAAAATCAAAATTAGTTAATCAAAAGTCCCCAAAAGTTGGTTTCATTTGTACATTTGAGTAAAGAAGAATGATGGGTTATTCACCAGGAGATCAGATAAATATTGCGCAAGATACCTCAGAATGAGACAATCCAGTTAAATTCAGGATAGTGCTGAAAGATTTAACCCTGGTTGTCAGTCATACTTCTCATGAACAGGCAGCTCACTACCTTCCTATTTTAGAAGCACAAGCATGACATGCAAGTGTTCTGTCCAATATAAATTCAATGCGATTGTTTCTGCATGTGCCAATTAAATAGACAACATTTTTTAATTATTACCCCATGGATACAACGAGCAGCTAGACTTTGACTCCCTTACCATTTTCCTCAACCTCTCATGACAAGTAACTGAAGATTAATTTTGTCCACCGTAATACTTAGCTTACCTACTGATAGCACTGGTGACAGACAGCTTCTTAAATGAAATGGTTTCATGTTCGGGGACTTCAGCTGGCAACAAGCACCAAGTGCTGATGTAGAGTGATATCGACAGATGAAGATATGAAATGCTTCATTAAAAAGTCTTGCTCAGTGGCATACCAGGAGAAATTTCCTCAGAGGCAGAGACAAATGACACACTGAACAGTAAAAACAAAGGATGCTACTTTTATTTTTTTTTGATTTGAGCCAACCTTTTGATTCTATTACTTACAGTGGCAGCTGTGATGCATTGCTTTTATTTATTGGCTACGTTCCCTGGTTAGTGCAGCTGTCATCAGATCAGGGAACTTTTTCAAATTTACGTTTATTTAGGCTCATTCAAAGGGAATCTTTATGACAGTCCATAATTCAGAAAATCCTGCAGAACTAAAGGATCCCAATTGTTCTGCCTGTAAGAGTGTGCTGATAATTGTAACCTTCCACCTCCAAAATGGGTGGGCTCTGCAGGCGATTCAGAGCTAGTTGAGTGATCATCTTGTCATTGGTCATGTTTTTTTAAGCTTTCTTCTTTAGACTGGGAGAAACAGACTTGGGAATCGATTCGTAACTTAACAGACACTATAATCAGCACCTTTATCGTGTGAAGCTTCCAACTTTTGTGAAGCTTCCAGCTTTACTCAAAGATACATGGGAAAAACTTCCTCTTACCATTTCATGTACAATGCCTGTGAAGAAGGTGTCAATGTACCTGGGAACTGAAATGTACAATCATTGCATATGTACTTTGCATATATTCCTTCAATTTGGTTCAGTTCCAAATCGTAACCATGGCAGTGATTCTTCTGTGAGTGCCCCTCATCTTCTGTGGCATCTTCTGGGTCAGTGTGCAGTGTCTGGGTTGTACTTGAAGGGCACCTGGGGTCTTCTCTTGCTGATAGTCACATCTGTATATTGCTTTGCTTTATCCTCAGGATTGTTAGATGCTGTCAGTTGTTATTTCCTCTGTGGGACTGAAATCTATGTTGTTAATCATTGATCCCTGCAGGTCTGGTCAGTTTCTGAGAGATTACAGCCGATGGCTGAATTCCAAGCCAGGCTGTCTCACTACTTGATCACCCCAAAGGAATCCTCCCAGTTGGAAAGCCACAATTACAGCTGGGGAATTAAATCCATTTCTTTCTTTGTCTAATCTACTTAATTCATAAGTTACAATTATAATTATTATTCAATTTATACCTATATGAAGCAATCAAACTTATTCTATTTAAATGACTTTTGACTTCTGATTTAAGGGTTGAAATAACGGTGCTTCGCTATTGTGAATTTTACATTCATCAGCCATAATTCCTGGGCACTCATCCCCCTACCTCACCATCTTCACCTCAGTGGAATCCGTGATCGATGTTATCTGTTTTATTAATCTTTGCTCTTAAAGCTAAATGTTCTTTCAAGGTTCAGTGACTTCTTTTGTCTCCATGCACTTCATGACATAGCCAATATTTACAGCTTTCATCTACAGTAGCCATGCCAATCCAACCCATGCCACCTGCCAATGATTTTGACTGCCACACCAGACCTGAATTCTTCACCTACTATCCCTTGCCTATTCTCTTTTTTTCTCTGAAGCCCCATCCATTGTGCTTCCTGTTGTTTCTCAGCTTCTTGACCTTCTACATCTGTAAACTTCAACCCTTTAGCACTTATATGCTTTCCCACTCTCCTGCTGCCATTCCAACATTGCTTCCTTTTGGACTATTCTACACTTTTCCTCTGTCCTCCTTTAGGCAGCTTCCAATTGGCTCAGTGTCACTTCTTCTCAACAAGCAGCAATCCCTCAGATATCAGAGAACCATAGAACCACCGAACAATACAGCACAATACAGGCCCTTCGGCCCACCATATTGTGCCGACCTTCAAACCACTCCGAAGACTATCTAACCCGTTCTTCCCACATATCCCTCTATCTTAAATTCCTCCATATGCTTACCTAACAATCTCTTGAACTTGACCAACGTATCAGCCTCCACCACCAGCACCCCAGGGAGCGCATTCCATGCATCAACCACTCTCTGGGTGAAAAACCTCCCTCTGACATCTCCCTTGAACTTCCCACCCATTACCTTAAAGCCATGCCCTCTTGTATTGAGCATTAGTGCCCTGGGAAAGAGGCGCTGGCTGTCCACTCTATCTATTCCTCTTAATATTTTGTATACCTCTATCATGTCTCCCCTCATCCTCCTTCTCTCCAATGAGTAAAGCCCTAGCTCCTTCAGTCTCTCCTCATAATCCATACTTTCTAATCCTGGTAAATCTCCTCTGCACCCTTTGCAACGCCTCCACATCCTTCCTATAATGAAGTGATCAGAACTGGACACAGTACTCCAAGTGTGGTCTAACCAGAGTTTTGTAAAGCTACATCATTACTTCACGGCTCTTAAACTCGATCCCACGACTTATGAAAGCTAACATCCCATAAGCTTTCTTAACTACCCTATCCACCTGTGAGGCAACATTCAGTGATCTGTATTGCTTGCCTGTTAGAGGCAAATCTTACCAATTTGCTGCTCCAATCCACACTTTTGATCTTGCGCCACAATATAAGTAAACAGGGTCTTATCATCACATGTATCTCTTGGTTATGATGCAGTAATGGCTGAGAGTGATGGTACCTATCCTCGATATGAAATTTCCCCACCTGCCTATGCTTCCTATAATTTACCCCTCTCAAACTGCTGTTGGTAGTGGTATCGCTTTCATACTTTGGTCTGATTCCCCATTCCTCTGACAACTTCTCCTCCTTGTTCCATCCTTCATGCTTATCATTTAAAATCCTTGCTCTTTACCATCCATCAAAGTATAACATCTATCTAAATTTTGCAACAGATTAATTATTTCTCTGCTTCCTCCCTCAGCACCGACTGAGTTCTCATCCTCATTGACTTCAGCTCAACTCTTCTTGCCCTCTCTCTTTGAGTTTGTTGCCCTCCCTTCTATCCTAAACTTCTTACTTCATTAAAAAGTCTACTATCAATATTCACTGTTGTCCCCTCGATTTTGCCACCTTATGTGCTTTTTTTAATCCCAATTGCAGACATCTCTGATAAAGCAATCTCTGATCAATTTCCTGTTTCGCTCTCTATTCACTTTTTTCTTCTCCCTCCAAACAGCAACTGTTTCAGACTCCATTCCTGGAAAACAACTCTTCCTCAAATCTCTCAACAAATCATTTTTGATTCCCCAAAAATCCAGCCTTTGGCCCACTCATTGTGAATTTTCAGTAGCTCCTTACGTCAAGCAATTTATCCAATAACATAGGAAGTTAGAGTGAAGGACAAGGCTGGTAGTAGTAGGGAACCCTGGATGACGAGGGACATTGAGGCCCTGGCCATGAAAAAGAAGGAAGCAGCTGGGACAAGTGGATCCCTGGAGAGTATGGGGGATACAGAAGTGTACTCAAGAAGGAAATCAGGAGGGCAAAAAGAGGGCATGAGATAACTTTGGCAGAGAAGATGAAGAAAAATTCAAAGAGAAATTTTGCATATTAAGGGAAAAAAACTAACAAGAGAAAGAATAGGGCCCCTCAAAAACCAAAGGGGACACCTTTGTGTGGAGCTGCAGGAGATGCACAAATATAATGAATATTTCTCCTCTGTTTTTACCATGGAGAAAGACATGAAGATTTCAGAACAAGGAAAAGTAAATGGGAGGTCTTGGGGACAGTCCACACTACAGCAGAAGAAGTGCTGGATCTCTTGAAAGGTATGAAGGTAGACAAATCTCCAGGGCCTGACCAGGTTTATCCAAGAACACTGTGGGAGACTCGAGAAGAAATTGAGGGAGCTCTGGCTGAGATAATTGCATCATCCTTAGCCACGGGTGGCATGCTGGTAGACAGGAGGATAGCGAATGTTGTGCCTTTATTTAAGAAGGGTGGTAAAGAAAAACCTGGGAACTATATACCAGTTGGTCTAACATCCATGGTAGGTAAGTTGCTGGAGAGGATTCTGAGGGATAGGATATACTTACATCTGGAAAGACAGGGGTTGATTATGGGTAGCCAGTATGGCTCTGTGCATAGGGGATCATGTCTTATGAACTTGATTAAGTTTTTTGATGAGGTGACTAAGAAAGATGATGAGGGCAGGGTGGTAGACATGGTTTATATGGTCTTCACTAAGGCTTTTGACAAGGTTCCACATGATAGGCTGCCCTGGAAGGTTAGATCACATGGAATCCAGGGAGAGCTGGCAAATTAGATACACAATTGGCTTGATAGTAGAAAGCAGAGGGTGATTGTGGAAGGTTGTTTCTTGGACTGGAGGCCTGTGACCAGTGGTGTGCCTCAGGGGTTGGTGCTGGGCCCATTGTTGTTTGTCATCTATATCAGTGATTTAGATAGGGATGTACAAGGCATGGTTAGTAAGTTTGCAGATGACACTAAAATAGGTGGTATAGCAGACAATGAAGAAGGTTATCAAAATTACAGGGGAACATTGATCAGGTAAGTGGGCCGAGGAATGGCAAATGGAGTTTAATTAGGATAAGTGCGAGGTGTTGCAATTTGGAAAGTCAAATCCAGGTGGGACTTTCACAGTGAAGGGCAGAGCCATGGGGAGTGATGTAGAACAGAGGGACCTTGGAGTACAAGTACATGGTTCACTGAAAGTGGAGTCACAGGTAGACAGGGTGGTGAAGGTGGCTTTTGGCATCCTGGCCTTCAAAAGTCAGGGTATTGAGTATAAAAGTTGGGAGGTCATGGTGCAGTTGTACAGGACGCTGATGAGGCTGCACTTGGAGTATTGTGTTCAGTTTTGGTTGCCTTGCAATAGGAAGGATGCTATTAAACTAGAAAGAGTGCAGAAAATATTTACAAGGATGCCGCCAGGACTTGAGAGATTGAGTTATATAGAAAAGTTGGACAGGCAGGGACTTTATCCCTAAAAGCGTAAAAGACTGAGAGGTAATCTTATAGAGGTGTATAAAATCATGAGGGGCATAGCTAGAGTAAAAGCACTCAATCTTTTTCCCAGAGTTGGAGTATCAAGAACTAGAGGGCATAGTTTTAAAGTGAGATGCAAAAGATTTCAGAGGAACTTCAGGGGCAACTTTTTTACACAAAGAGTGGAATCAGCTGCCAGAGGAAGTTGAGGCAGATACAATAACAACTTTTAAAAGACAGTTGGACAGGTACATAGATTGGAAAGGTTTAGAAGGTTATGGGCCAAACTCTGGCAAATGGGGCATCTTGGTTGGCATGGACCAGTTGGGCCGAAGGGCTTGTTTCTGTGCTGTGTGACTCTATAATTCAATACCTTTGCTGCATTCATCCTCATAAAACCTTTATTCTCTCTCATCTTTAGTTAGTCCTCATAAGCTAACCTTCATCATCACTCCTTTACTTCTACAGTTCAATGGTTTTTCACTGCAATCAAACATGACCAGATTTGACAAAACCATTTCCGGTATTATTACTCACTATCATTCAAATTGATTATGCATGAACACAACAATAACCCCTGGATCTCTTCTTCACCACAAATCACCCTCCCCTGCCTTCTTCATCATGTGTGAGGAACTCATGCATTTCTTTATCACAAAGATCCATTCATCTGCCTTTGCTGTGCTCCTTCTTTCTCCTTCTCTACTCGATCTAACTCCAAATGTTATTTATTACCCTTGTTTGGAATCACATCTTTAACTAGATTCTATCATATCTATTGTCTTTCTCACTTTTTCAAGACCATGTTTATCATGAGGCACACTGGTATGTACAGAAGATTGGCTACCAACAAGAAACAGATAATTGCCATAATTGGTCATTTTCTGCTTGATAAGATGTAATGATTGGCATTCCACACAGATCAATCTGGGGGCCTCAACACACCCCTATTTTCGAAGTGGTGAGAAATTGCAAAGCTCTGAGTTGCAGAAGGGTCTGAATGTCCCAAGTGTGTGATTCACAAAAGGCTAGTGTGCAAGCACAGCAACTAATTTGGAAAACGAGGTGAATGTTACCATGAGAATTGATGAGAATTGAATACAAAAGTAGGGAAGTTATGCTTCTGTTATATCAGGCACTGGTCAAAACTACATCCGGAATTCCAGCAACACTATTGTTCTCCTTATTTATGGAAGGGCATCAGTGCATTGGAAATAGTTCATACAAGGTTTATTATACCAATATCTAGAATAAGTAGGTTGTTTTCTGAGGAACAATTGGACAGGTTTGCTTTCTATCCACTGGAATTTAGAAGAGAGAGGGGGAACTTGATTGAAACATGTAAAATCCTGACAGGTCTTGGCAGGGTATGTGTAGAGAGAAAAAATCATTTTGTGAGAGCATCTAAAACTAGTGGTCACTATTTTAAAAGAAGGGGTTGTCCACTTAAGGGAGAAGTGATGTGCAATATTTTCTTTCAAAGGATCTCGATTCTTTGTAACTCTCTTTCTCAAGGTGCAGTGGAAGTAGAGTTATTGAATATTTTCAAGGCTTAAGCAAGGAGGTGAAAAGTGACCTGGGACAGGCAGGAATATGGATTTGAACAATCAGATCAGCCATGATATTATTACACAACCAAACAGATTTGAGGGGCTGAATGACCTCCTCCGGCTCCTCATTCATATTTTCTTTATCCTATTCCAACTATTAATCATCCAATTTACCTTTTTAAAACTGATATTGTTATTTGTTCCCTACTCAAGTATTGTGGCCTCCTGCTCTTAAAACAGCATTGTCACCTCTCTCAAAAATTTCTACATCCTTGACCCTAATGTTTTTGTAAAATGGGTCCCCATCTTCAAGATCTGTGTCCTATCAAATGTTGTTTTCCTCAAATTTCAGTCTGAATCCAGCCAGCCTGATTTTTAGAGTGTGATAAACGGAAGCATCTCTAAGCAAAGTTATAAGTATCATGCTTTACAACCTTGACTATAGTAATTTGCTTCTCTCTCATTTCTAACCAAGCTGCAGAATTTGGCACAGTTGACTGCTCCATCCTCCTCCAACACCTCTCCTCCATTTTCCAGCTGGATGGGACTACAATAATTTGATTCTATTTTTGCTTATGATCATTACTTCCAGAATTACTCAGTCCTCTCTATTTGTCCTCTGCACACTTCCTCATGATGCTAACATTCTCTTTTTTCATTTATTCATATTTTGGGATCTGGCCAGCTTTAATTATCTATCCCTGATTTGCCTTGAGAAAGTGGTGGTGACCTGCCTTCTTGAGCCACTGCAGTCCCTCTGGCGAAGGTACTCAAACAATGCATTTGGGTAGGGAGTTCCATATCTGGAGACAATGATAATTAAAGAACATAACATTGTGTTACCAGAAGGGGAACCTGCAGGTAGTGGTGTCCATTGTCCTTCTTGTGATGGAAGTCACATGTTGGGAGTTGCTATTGGAGTAGCTTGGGTGAACAACTGTCGCATATTTGGTTCATGGTACAGACAACTGTCGCAGTGTGCTGGTGGCAAAGGGCACAAACATTTGGGGTGGTTAATGGGGTGAAAATCAAGTGGGCTGATTTGGCCTGGACGATGTCAAGAGCCTTGAGAATGATTGAAGCTGCACTCATCCAGCCAAGTGGAAAATATTCCATCACACTCCTGTACCTTGAGGTGTTAGGAAACAAGTTACTTCCCACATGATACCCAGCATCTGACTTGCTCTTGTAGCCATGGTAATGAGGGAGTCTTGAATGTTACTGGCAGGTGGTTAAACTCTTTTGCTGGAGATGGTCATTTGGTAGCACTCTTGTCGTTTGAATATTACTTAC
This sequence comes from Pristis pectinata, assembly GCF_009764475.1. Classification (NCBI taxonomy): domain Eukaryota; kingdom Metazoa; phylum Chordata; class Chondrichthyes; order Rhinopristiformes; family Pristidae; genus Pristis; species Pristis pectinata. The sequence goes on along the minus strand of NC_067408.1, from coordinate 83,373,860 downwards.
CATTTCTCAGGCACCCCTGAACTTTGGCTCATTTGCTGAAAAGTTGAGAATGAAATTGAACATTGTTGTCATCAACAAAAATTCCCACTTCTGGTCTTATGATTGACAAAGGAGCCTCAGACATTGTCCTGAGGAACTCTCGGAATGATGTCCCAGTTCTGGGTTGATTGACTCCCAACAATGTTAATGACATTTCCATCACTTTGCTGACGACTGAGGACAGACTGATTGGGTCATAACTAGCCAGGATGGTTTCTCCTGCTTTTTGTGAACAGGACATATCTGGGAAATGTTCAACATTTAAGGAATGCAAATCTTCAGTATTATAGTTTCTATGACAGGGGTTTCAATTAAATTGAAGTAATGGCCGAGAGTACCGAATACATCAAAGGCTACAGGACCAGAGACCATCTCAGTAGTACTGATGATCTGCGCTCCAGAAAAAATTGTGCCTCTAGTCAAACTGATCGAGGTCAGTTACAACACTGGCATCCACCTACCATTCATGATTAGATGTGGATTAGGGCTTTTATCTGATCCATTAGTTGTGAGAGATTGCTTCTTCTACATATTTTATGCTGATTTTGCTGTTTATCATGCACATAGTGCTATACTGTTATCTTCACTAGGCTGGCATGTCATCATTTTTAGGTTCACCTGGTGCAACTCCTCATTGAACCAGAGTCGATCACCAGTCCTAATGGTAATGGTAAAGTGATGGTTATGTTAGAATATGAGATTACAGATTCCGCTAGTGTACACTTCTGCTGCTGCTGTTGATGGTCTGTAGTGTCTCATGGATGCCCAGATTTGAGGTGTCAGTTCTGGTCTGAGTCTATTCCATTTAGAACAATTGTAATGCCACATTACAGTGTGAAGATAGGACTTTGTTTCCACAAGGATTGCAGTCGTCACTTCTCCCAATATTAACATGGATAGTTTGGCAAGGATGATGTAAAGTTGGTTTAAGCTTCATGTTGCTTTACTCGCTGCCTACTGCAGAACCAATCTGGGAACTAGGTCTGTTTGATTTTTGCTAGCTCACTCAGCTGTGGTGTTACCAAGCCACTCTCAGTGATGGACAGTGAAGCCCTGCACCCAGAATGCATTCCATGCCCTTTGGTACTTTCAGTGCCTTTTCCAAGCACTAATTCATCTGCAGAGGGAAGATGGTTGGTGGAGATTAGGAGGATGTTTGCTTGCCAAGGTTTGTCTAGATGCCATGAGACCTCATGGTCATTGGGCCTAGAATCAGTGTTGAGGACTCCAAGGGGTACGCAGTCCTGCCTATACACTGCTGTGCACTAGTTCCAATGGATCTGTGCTGCTAGTGGGAGTGGACACGTCCAAGAGGATGTGCCGGAAGAAACCTGTAAGGTAAGGTACAACATTCGAAGAAGTAACATCAGCTCCCCATGCCCTCTGATAACACTCGGCTCCATCTCACCAATCCCTATGCAGAATCCTTCACAATATTCTTCTGACATGCACTAGTGCTCATCCAATTAGCAAATTCACTTACTATTTTTTCTTCCCTTCCTATTTCACTCATCTAACTTTATATTCAAGAGATTTTGTTTTGTCTTGTCTTTTTTCCAGCTGCACTCGAGACATCTCCACAACCCAAGCATTTGCTCTCTCCACTTGATTTCTTAAAGATGCAAAAGGCACATAAAGCTAAGGGAGAGAACTAAATTTAGAGAGAGGCAATCAGAACATGTGAAGAAAGGAGGAGGTTAGTAGACTATGCATCCTCACCAGGAAGCTGAGCAGGATGCCTGTATTATACCTTCATTCATCTCAGCAAGTATTCAGGAAGCTCTTTAACTTCAAACTGCATTCATTAAAGTATCAGCTGCTTCTGTCCTGCTTCTCAATGCCATCCTAACTTTTTGTCTGTTTTATTTTCCTCTAAGTCCTTTCTTTCTTTTAAGTCCTTCTCTGTGTTGAAGATTCCTGAAAAATACCTCTTCAGGATGCAATGTTACAGGCTCCAACTCTCTTTGCCCTCCCTGTTCACCCACCCACTGAGCATTAGCATGGACAATGACAGTCAACATGGGACAGATAGAGAGTAATGATGATCATTGGCCAACATGACTGAGCAGCAAGAGGCACAGATGGCTGGGTCAGCCTGAGGGGAAATTATCAGAGCTCCTTTCACAACTGTGGTGAAGAGGATGTTGGCAAGAACTGGAGGGGTGTTGGGTGTAAGTTAAAATGCTTGTTTGGCACATGCAGTTATGTCAGGCATTGGAAGGCCAGCAAGGAGTTACAGTACAATAACTTAAAGTATGGAATCAGGTCAGCCTACATAGCATTGCTATTCTGGTCTAACTTGGAGAAAATGGTCACATCACAGGGTCACCACAGCCAAGCCCTCACTATGGAAGTCAATGTCACCAGCATTTGCAGCTTTGATGAAAGTTGGGCTTTGAGACAGGTTCAGTGGTCCATGTTGGACTGACTAATGAACCAAATTTCAAATAGTCAGTCATCACTATTCTGCTCTCATGCACGCAGTTGGGAATCAATTTCTTCTCCTTACTTCTTCATATCCCCTTTAGTTTTGCAGTGCAATTTTGTGGATGCTTTTGAGTCTACACTGTCGGTACATCATTGATTGCCTGCTGGAGGAATGATTCCGTTGTTCTTTAAGCATGAGGGGTAAAATAACTGATAAAAGGTAACTAATCTTAAATTTTAACTCTTTCTCTCTCAACCATCACTGCTTGAATTGTTGAGTATTTTGAGAATTTCCTGTTTTTATTTCAGATGTCCAGTATCTGCAGTTTTTTGCTTTTCGTACTTTTCCTTCTGACATAGAAAGATGCTATTCAGCCTATTGAGATTATGCCGGCTCCCAGAGCAAACTCAACCCCTCACTTGTTTGCCTATAACCAATTCTTTCACACATGCCGACTAACACCTCTCCAACTCACCCAGGAGGCACCTGCACTCAGGGTAATTTACATTAGCCAACTGATTACCAACCAGCATGCCTTTGGAATGTGGGAGGAAACGAGAGCACTGGGCGGAGTGGGGGAAATACAAGAAGTTACAGAAAGAACATGTAAATTCATACAGACAGCAAGGAGGCCAGCATCAAATCCGGGTTGCTGGAACTGTGAGTTAGCTGCACTATCTGTAACACCACTGCGCTGCAAAATTTTTAATTCCTGTTTCATCAAAATTGCTTTACATTATCTTTTACAGTAGGGGAATGAGCAGTTTTCAGAATCATTGAACAAATCACTCATCTTCACTTCTAATGTTGCAATGTTTTGCAGTAGCATTTGTTCTTCTGCTTCTTGTATTGGTATTGGTTTATTATTGTCACTTGTACTGAGGTACAGTGAAAAGCTTGTCTCACAAATCTATCGTACAGGTCAATTCATTACACAGTGCAGTCACATTAAGTTAGTACAGAGTGCATTGAAGTAGTACAGGTAAAAACAATAACAGTGTCACAGCTACAGAGAAAGTGCAGTGCAGTAAGGTGCAAGGTCACAACAAGATAGATCGTGAGGTCATAGTCCATCTCATTGTATAAGGGAACCGTTCAATAGCCTTATCACAGTGGGGTAGAAGCTGTCCCTAAGTCTGGTGGTACGTGCCCTCAGGCTCCTGTATCTTCCACCCAATGGAAGAGGAGAGAAGAGAGAATGTCCCGGGTGGGTGAGGTCTTTGATTATGCTGGCTGCTACACCAAGACAACGAGAGGTAAAGACAGAGTCCAAGGAGGGGAGGCTGGTGTCCGTGATGCGCTGGGCTGTGTCCACAACTTTCTGCAGCTTCTTGCGGTCCTGGGTGGAGCAGTTGCCGTACCAAGCCATGATACATCCAGATAGGATGCTTTCTATGGTGCATTGGTAAAAGCTGGTGGGAGTCAAAGGGGACAAACCAAATTTCTTTAGCCTCCTGTTGAAGCAGAGATGCTGGTGAGCTTTCTTGGCTGTGGTATCTACGTGATTTGTCCAGGACAGGCTGTTGGTGATGTTCACTCTCAGGAACTTGAAGCTCTCAACCCTCTCGACCTCAGCACCATTGATGTAGACAGGTGCATGTACACTGCCCCCTTTCCTGAAGTCAATGACCAGCTCTTTAGTTTTGTTGACATTGAAGGGAAAGTTATTGTCATGACATCATTCCACTAAGCTCCCTATCTCCTTCCTGTACTCCGACTCATCGCTGTTTGAGATACGGCCTACAACGGTGGTATCATCTGCAAACTTGTAGATGGAGTTAGAGCAGAATCTGCCCACACAGTCATGAGTGTATAGGGAGTAGAGTAGAGGGCTGAGGACACAGCCTTGTGGGGCACCAGTGCTGAGAATAATCGTGCCGGAGGTATTGCTGCCTATCCTTGTTAGAAAGTCAAGGATCCAGTTACAGAGGGAGGTGTTGAGTCCTAGGTCTCGGAGTTTGGTGACAAGCTTGCTTGGCATTATTGTATTGAAAGCAGAGCTGTAGTCAATAACCAATAGTCTAACGTATGTGTCGTTACTGTCCAGATGCTCCAGAGCTGAGTGTAGGGCCAGGGAGATGGCATCCACTGTAGACCTGTTTCGCCGATAGGTGAATTGCAATGGGTCCAGGTTGTCTGGTAGACTGGAGTTGATGCGTGCCATGACCAACCCCTCAAAGCACTTCATGATGGTGGATGTCAGAGCCACCTCTTCACCACCGATGCTCTTATTGACTCACTAAGAACTACCCTGTTGCTTATTGCCCTGAATATAGATGTCTCTTTCTGGCAAGTTTATGTAAGCTTCAGAAAATGACTAGGATGTGGGAGACTCTTTGGAAAGCATTTGTAAGTAGTCTTTCTAGGTACTAAGACCTAATCTTGAGCAGCCGATGACCGTGTGCTCAGTGACCATCCTGTTGCTTCCCTGGTTTTGATTATATCTGTGCTGGTCAACCACAGTGTAGCTGTGTAGGTATCACAGGAGTGTTGTGTACCCATCAACATCCATCCTGTCATATTGGTAAGAAATTGAACATTGAGGGATGGTTGACTGTGAAAGGATAAATCCATTGTTACAGTTGCATGGGAATCTTGAACAAACTTGCGTGATGATGCTTCTGTGTTCACAGAGTACCTTTATCTTAATACAGAAGTAGCTCTTCCTGCTTAAAAACACACCTTGCTAATGCTGTTATGCCAAATTCATGAAACAATGGTCCCTGGATTTGAGGGAAATACCTAATACTGTAAATTTCCAAGCACACTCATCTTGATTGTTGGAGTTAATCTGGGTGCTATTCTTGCAACCAAGGCATCAGTAATTTGCTTAATAGATCCATGTGCGGTATCTTGTAATCTGAGAGTTGTCCCCTGGAACAGACTGAAAGAAACTAGTGGTGCAGAATTGAAGGGCGATGTGGTGTTATCTGCCCCTGAACCAACAGGCAAGAGAGGCTGATGACTGCAAAATCCCCCAGAAAACAGCAATTTACTGCTAAACTAACTACTCCCAAGATAAGCAAGTTAATCAGTCTGCACTTACTGAGTTCTGAATTTACCTTCGTACAAGCACCAGTCATTTACCACCATGTCCAATTTACCAAACCTAATTGCTGCTTGCTGTGGCTACTCCCTTCTCCAAATGTTTCTCCATCCAAATGAAACTAGGGAGAATAGCTAAAAGCAGCTACATGAGAAATATGAAAAATGCAGAATGAAGTCGGAAACTCTTCCGGTTATCTGAAAATGCACAATGGTGCAAAAATCCTGTGATTTAATTACTGCCAGATGAATGTCCCTTTAAACAATCCTATTTTGTTTCAATATTGGTTGTATAGGGCAGAAGTTCAGTAATTTTGCATTGGAATGGCATTGGGATTCTAATCATGGCACTCCAGTTTATTCAGAGTGCCCCTCTTAACTCCAGTGAGTTTTTTTAGCCAAACATTTGATGAAAAAGCAGCAAGAACACTGTTGAATGAATCACATGACTATTTTGTCCATGGGCCCACTCAACTTCTTTTGGATGGATAGAGTTATAATCACCTTTGAAATATATTGCTCCATCTTATGTATTCGGGTTGTAATTGCAAAAGTTTATTCGGAAATCCTTGTTTTTTAAAAATGTCAATCTGCAACAAGGAGATTACTGATAACTGAAGAGTCTTGGGTACACAAGATAAAATGAATTTTTGCCATTACAGTGACAGTCTACTTGAATTAAAATAAAAAATCTGACCAAATTTAAAGTAATTGGTAAAAAATACACTGACATCTTGCAAAACGGGGGATCAATGTGGAAGACACATCATAGAAATTCTACTAATTAGACAAATATCATGCCACAATATTAAATAAGAAAATTATTTACCACAACATAAGATAAAAACTATATTAACATTCCTGATAAGTCACAAATGTTAAATGTATTTGCAGGTTTTTTAAAATTTCTAAATAAGCAAGAAAAACTGTGTGAATGTATAACATTTTAGATTTCAACAAATACGTCTAAGTTCCATGGGGAAAACAATAAGACTCAAAATTGTGTCTTACAATTCCAACTGAATAAAATCAGACAGTTTCTGCTCAAAATCTCCCAAGTGTCATTAACATTAAAGGAGGTCACTATGGGTCAATAGTTCCACACAAAACAAATGCACTCAGTCACGTAGAAAGGCCCCCGAACAACTTCAATCTACTTTGTCTATTCAGAAGGTCAAAGTCTGTAGATCTTAAAGGAAATGTTTGGCATATATTCTGTTGCTATACCGAACAAGAGAAGCAGAAGGTTCAGCCAAGAAAATATAGAAATGATAGAAGAGTGGGACAATGGAAGGATTTAGTGTCAAAGGATAAAATAAATAGCATGAAAAAATTAAGGGAACAGAGGAGGAAATTAATGATGAGAAAAAATAAAACCACCCCCACCAACCCCCAAACTGCACCAATCTATTATGGTTGCATGGCTGCCAACAACCTTGAGGCTTAGGTTCCACAACCATTCCTTGAGTTGATATGGCCACAAGTGGCAACCAGGACTGGAGGAAATGCATCCTGTGGCTCTACACCACCAAAGTGCTGACAGAGACCCATTTCACTCTATTTAAATGGAGATATTTAAAAAGTTTATGTTAATTTAAGTTACAAAGAAAAAAAGATTAAAACATTATTTAAAAACATACTATGTTACCCTTTGTTATTTAAAAAATGGTGTCCCACAAGGATCAGTGCTGGGACCCTTGCTGTTTGTAAGAAACAGACACGGTAGTCTAGCGGTTAGCGTAACGCTTTATAGCGCCAGCGACCTGGGTTCAATCCCAGCCGCTGCCTGTAAGGAGTTTGTATGTTCTCCCCATGTCTGCATGGGTTTCCTCCAGGGTGCTCCAGTTTCCTCCCACATTCCAAAGGTGTATGGGTTAGGAAGTTGTGGGCATGCTATGTTGGCGCTGGAAGATTGGTGACACTTGTGGGCTGCCCCCAGAACACTCTATGCAAAAGACGCATTTCACTGTGTGTTTCGATGTACATGTGACTAATAAAGATATCTTATCTTATTTGGATATGGATGTGGGAGGCCAGATCAGCAAGTTCACAAATGACACAAAGACTGGCAGAGTTGTTCATAATATAGAAGGTAGTCTTAGGCTGAAGAAGGATATCAATGTGTTGGTAAAATGGGCTGAAAAAAGGCAGATAGAGTTTAATCCATACAAATGTGAGGTGATACACTGTGGGAGTACTAATGAGGCTAGGACACACATAATGAATGAATGGGTCTTAGGAAGTATTGAGGAACAGAGGGATCTTGAAGTACAAGTCCACAGATCCTTGAAGGTGGAAATATAAGTAGATAATGTGATGAGGAAAGCACATGGGATACTGGCCTTATTGGTCAGTGTAGGGTCCAACTTTATAAAACCTTGGTCAGACCTCAGCTAGAGTACTGCATACAGTTCTGGTCACCAATTTATAGGAAGGATGTGATAGCGCTGGAGAGGGTGCAGAGGAGATTCACCAGGATGTTGCCTGGGATGGAGCAATTCAGTTTTGAGGAGAGACTCAGAAGCCAGGTCCATTCTCCCTGCAGCTGAGGAGGTTAAGACAGGACATGCTTGTGTGATATAAAATTATGAGGGTTAGAATGCAGGAAACTTTTCCCCATATCAGAGGTACATAAAATTTGAGGACATAGGTTTATGGTAAAGGGGAAGAGATTTGCAGCAGACATGAGGGGAACCTCCTTCACCCAGAGAGTTGTAAGTGCTCAAAAGCACTGCCTGAGAGGGGTTGAAGCTGAGTTACTGACAGCATTTAAGACATGTCCAGATGAGCCAATGGCTTTAGTGTAGAAGGATGCCCACTGGTCAGTGTGGATGAGTTGGGCCTAATGCCCTGTTTCTATGCTTTATGATTATATGATACCTACCACACATCCTTGGCATACAAGAGCAAACCAAAGAACCCAAATAAAAAATGTTGGTCACAGGAAGCAGCTGCAAAATTCATACAGACAGCACCAGAGATCAGGATTGAATATGGGTCACTGCAACTGTGAAGCAACAACTCTGATTGCTGTGCCACAATCTTATGTTCCAGCTCATACCTTCCACACTTCTGAGTCCAGAATGTCTTATTGCAACTACATCTTCATTTTGGCAGTGACTTCGGCTATCACAGCCTATAGATGCATAATGATGCATGAACTCTTTCAAAATGGATTAGTATCTCTGAGGTAATGGATTGAATAGTGTCCCAAAAGGTGATATTCCATTCATCCAGTTTTATAAGCAACAGTAATTTTAAGATAGTACTAACTTCATTATCCCCTTTCAACACCTTCCATAGATTTCTTTGGAAGCCAAACTAAAATTCCTCACAATTTGCACTAATATTAGATAGTTTTTTTCCTCAGGTTTATATTGTAGTCTCAAAGAGAAGAACCATTCTGATATATCTGAAGTATAATTGCAATAGTACAACTCCCAAAGTGCTCATATGCTATCACCTCACAAAATCAAACAGAATGAGCAAGTATCTAAAATTACCACCACTGTACCATGAATTTGAAATATAGTTATCTGAAATGTTTTCTAATGAAAGGCAAGATTCAGAAGAATTACTTTTGCTGCACTTTAGAGACAAACAATGAAAAAGATGCACTTATGTTACATGTAGCTAGATGATTCACTTTAGAGAAATGATATTAAACATGAAAGGGGGCACTTCAAATTGATAGGTTTTGAGGATGCTGTTGATATTTAAAGGAGCCAGCAAAACAGACAGTTCTCAGGGCAAGCGCTGCAGAGGTTAGGGCCAAGAATTCTGACCACTATGTATTCATAAGTGGGAAGAGAACAACGCGAGCATAACCAAACTGGATCTCGCCATAGGCAAGGATCATACAAAATGAACCTTTGAATAAAGGTTAAAGAAGATCAGAAATTCAATAAACATTGAAAAATTATTCTTTTGTGTGTGGATTTAATACAATGGCAATAAACATCACTGCTTTTACAGAATTTAATTCATGCTGCTCCCTTATTACCCTTGTGGAATCTCATTAGTACATCACATGCAGAAATGTTTGTCATTTGCTGGCCTCTGTAATTTCACATATGAATGAAATAAAACTGTAAATAATGACAACTATACCCATATGTATATGGTAGAAAAGGATACATTAGTGCTCAGTATTTCTTTTTAAAAAATCATTTACTCAGTTAGAAGTTTAGTGAAATCATCTTCATTCAGCTTTAAACATTGAGCAAAATGTACAGCTAGTTCAATTTATGTTTTAATTGTACAGTCCAAAAATAGAGAATCACAAGTCAGAAACAAGGCACAGATACACTGTTACGGGAAGATGCAATCACACAGATACACAATAATACACACTGCATCAAATGATTAACTACACAGAGTCATCTAATAAAATACATCCCAGTTATTTAGCACAGTGCATCAGTACTGATTATAAGTAAACAACTCTTCATTTAAAGAAAATAAATAAGTACTTGCATACTTAGTCAAGGAACCATAGAAAATAGGTACAACACAGAGATCTGCTCAAGTATAAAATTAAAACTTCACTTGACCACAGCCAAATCGAATCCAACCAGAGCACGTTTTTCTATATCTGTTCTATTTTTCTATATCTGACCCAACTATTACCCAAAATAAAAGAATCCGATTTGTCCAAGGATGAAGCACCCAAAATTGATCAAAAACATAGCAAGCACATGATTCTGACCTGGTGGGTGTGCTGTCTAGCACAAACTGATGCAAATCCAAAAACTTGAACTAAATGTTTGCACAACCTGACCCAAACCCAACATAATTACAAAGTGTCACTTTCAAGTCAGGTTGCTAGGCTGCTGTACAACCTACAATTCCACGAGAGAAGGGTTCACAATTTTACTTGTCTTTTTGAGTACTTCACCAAAAGGTGGCAGGGAAGTTACTTTGTGAGCTTTCTCACATCTCCTTTGTCCAGCTCTTAATAGTTGTGAGACCAGGTAAGGAAGAATGTGCGATAAGCAGAAACCTAAGGAGGAAATGAGAAAAAAAAAATACCCACAATATACTTTCAAAATGCATAGATTTCTCATTTCCTTTCGCCAAAATATACTTAAATAAATAAATTCTTGTCCTGAAATCAGTCAGAGAAAATATATTGTTCTTCCAAGTTAGTAAGCAGTTTACTCCCACCTTTGTAAGAGTGTCAACTCTGCTTGATCAAGCATGAAAGAAAGCAAAACAGTGGAACAACTCAGCATACCAAACAGCATCTGTGGAGGTAAAGAGATAAGTCGATGTCTACATCTTTTGCTTCCACAGATGTTGCTTGATCCACTGACTTCTTCCAGCATTGTGTTTTTTGTTCCAGATTCCAGCATTTGCAGTCTCTTTTGTTTTCATACATTGCTTGATGAAGAATTGGCCATTCACTCAAGCGCTCCTTTGCAGTCCTTTGGTAAAGTGTGTCAGAATTTGGGGCTCAAATCAGGTTGAAAGTAACGAGTCATATTCCATAAATGCCAAGTTAATCCAAAAAAAGCTCTCAGAAACTTGGTAACTTAATTTTCAAATTTATGTCACTGGAAAGCCATCCATAGGTACGACAGTAATACCTCTTGGATCTGCTAGTTGCAAATCATATTCTGCATATGCCCCAACCCAGTCTAAGACCAGTGTCAGTATTATAACTGGATGTCTTCAGCTAGTATGTGCCTCACATGTCACTTCAGCAAGTGACAGATATCCTTGCATCACTGACCTCTTAAACCATACTTCTAAAAATGTTTGCCATGGGTTTTAAAAATTGCCTTCAAGGATGTACTGATCATTAATATTCTTCATGCTGAAATGTTATATTTGATGTTAAATGCTAAATGAAATGAAGTGCAAATCTCTTTAACACATTAAAATCAAAGATAATGGAGATTGTATGAATGTATTTTGGTACGAATATGAAATATAGCCAGTAGCTTGTGATAATTTTAAACCCATTTTTATGTCTGTGCTCATTAATAGAATTCCCCAAGCAAGTAGTTAACAACTACTTTATTTTTCTTATTTTTACAACTGATGGTTTCCTTTTAGGAATCATGAGGCAATGTACCTTAGGTTCAGCATGATCAAAGCTCAGTCAAGTCCGTTAAATCCAAACACAACCTAACTCAGATGAAGAGCTTACCTCATTCCTTCAGCCACAGAAAATTTATCAGAATACCAGCTTAAATTTCTGATTTTTCATTGTAAAATGTTATATTATACTTCATACCAGTCCTTCAGCAAAGAAGACACTAATCGAAATTATCCTGAACCCAACTCAGGAGTGTCATTTTCTCACCCAGTTCTCTGAAATCAGCTGCTAACTTGAATGTGGGAGAAATCCACATAAGGATAATATATTTCAAACCCTTCTCATCATTCCTAATATTTTAAAAAGCATTAACTTCCATTATAGAATTCAAAATCTTATTGCCAAATCTACCACAGTCGCTATCATTATGGACCAATTCCGTACTTGCAAGCACTTTTGCATTTGAGTTTGGGACCTAAAGGAAAGAATAATCAAATAAAGATCTGCAGTCTCAGTGCAGGACTCCATCCTACCTTAATTCAGACCTGAAATCCAAACTAATAGCTAAATGATTGAGAATTCAATTCTCTGCACTTCAATTAAGTAAATGCCAGCCAACAATTTATTTAAGCAAAAATTGTAGCCCTCTGAAGTCGAGATCCTTGCTTTATCTGTGTGAGCATTATTGATTGCAGGAGTACCATCTGCTGTTGACAATTTGGAATTGGAATTGGATTATTATTGTCACTTGTACCGAGGTGCAGTGAAAAACTTGTCTTGCATACTGTTCATACAGATCAATTCATTACACAGCTCATTGAGTTAGTACAAGGTAAAACAATAGAGAATGCAAAGTAAAGTGCCACAGCTACAGAGAAAGTGCAGTGCAGGTAGTCAATAAGGTGCAAAGTCAAAACGAGGTTGATTGTGGGGTCAAGAGTCCATCTTATCGTACTAGGGAACTGTTCAAAAGTCTTATAACAGCGGGATAGAAACTGTCCATGAGCCTAGTGATACATGCTTTCAGGCTTTTGTATCTTCTGCCTGATGGGAGAGGGGAGAAAGAGAGAATGAGAGAATGTCCATGATGGGCGGGGTTTTTGATTATGCTGGATGATTTACCGAGGAAGCAAGAAATCTCCTTCAGTGTAAATTTCCCTGTCATACAGTTAATTGAAGAAGTTACTGTGAGGAATAGTATTATCTTGCACCCATTTCAGGAGTAGATAAAACTGGTTTGTTTGGTTCAACAGAAAGAATATGAGAAAAAATAAATGGAAGAATCCATATATCCTTCACTTCTGTTCTCTGTAACACCTAACTTTCTTTGTTTTGATTATTATTGATTACAACATTACCTTACTTTAGTGATGTCACCTGGAAACATAGCGCAAGTAAGACCAAAGTAGGCATCCATAGCAGATGTTCCAATTACAACCTCCTCCCACCCCATTAGTAGCACTACGTTTTCTCACATAATGTGAACTTTTATTTTCTGCAATTACCTTTGATGTGACTTCTTATCAAATACTCTGTAAATTTGCTTAATGTACATTCACAGGCTTTCCCTCATCCACAGCACATGATATTTCTTCAAATAACTTCAATAAGTTGTTGAAACACTATTTCTCTTTCACAAAACCATGTTTGAATTTGCCTGATTTCCTTGATCATTTTTGTCAGTGTCCAGCTATAACGCACTGGTGACAGACGCACTGCATTTCTGCCATAAGTAGTATCTATTTGTACAATTGCTGCAACTTCTACCAACAGTGGAAACCAAAGTTGCCATGATTCCACAATAACTCTTTTAATTTACTCCTTGTCTTCCTTCCACTGATGAATCCAGGAGGTGCAACGCCTCACCATTCATCACATCTGGACCACTGTCTATGACCTCACCCCCCCCCCCCCCCCACAACTTTCTATGTGAGATTTACTAGGATTTCAGTGAACTCTGTCTTTGCCTCGCACGATGTGATCTCTCTTACTTTGTGTGATCACATAGTAAATGCCCCCTATTTATCACCAAATGTAATCCTGAGGCCCACTGAATGCACCTTCAATTTCCTAACCCCTTCCCATTCTGATCTTTCTGACCTTGGCTTCCTACATGCTCCTGATTCAAGCACAATATAAACTTGAAGATCACTTACTAAAAGCAATTTGTGATCCTTTGCCTTACTGTTAATTCTTGAACAACTTTGGGACATAATTACTATTTCAGTTTTTTTCTTCTCTTCCAGTAGACACAAGTCATATTTGAAGGTACAAGTGCCTCTGGGATTTAGGGAAGGACTGGGTTTGTGCTTCAAATGGGAAACTCTCAGTGGCATTCTGCAAATGAGAAGGAAAGAACATCTCATTTCAATCAACAACACATTGCTGAGGCACCGTAGCCTCCTTTGCTTTCTTCTCTGCTCCGACATCCCACTTTAACTATTCACACATTCTAAATGTCTTGCATCTCTTCTAGTCTTCAATTTATTCCGTTGTGCCTCCTTTTATCTTAAATTGTTTCCACTTCTGATGGTTGAGTAATCTTGATTTCCACCAGTCAATTCTTTTTTTCTCTGTGCCTGATCCTTGCCTTCTTCTCTTCCCCCATTTTCAGTCTTAAAGAATATCAAAATTCTAACTGCTTCAAATTCCTTCTGAACCTCAACCAGACTTTCAGACCTTCATCCTCAGAGGAAGTTCTGTTTTACAGTTTGTGATCTCTTCTGACAGGTCACAATGCACAAGTCCTCAGAGAATGGGAGCAAAAGTGTACCCAACAACGCCCTCATCCTGATGGCCACCTTCGTGTGTGGCTGTATCAGGCAGTGTGTGGATCCAAAGTACGTGGCCAACCAAGTGTCACAATGTGCTGAGGTTCTACCTGTCGCTGGTGTTGCAGAAGAGATGCCTGGCCCCACTGCCGCGCAACGGTCCCAGTCAGCTTGACGTTGCCACACTACCTGTCCTTTGTGGAAGAGCTCTTCCAAATAAACACCTTTGACCACAAGTCCATCAGGCAGTGATCAGCACGGAATGTCCGGCAGGTACTGCGGGACAGGGAATCTATGGATACTGTGGGGTAGTTCCCTGAGCAAACTGTCCAAACCATCTGGCAGAATGCCTCATTGCCAGATCTCACCACAAGCACCAAGACTTTGCTTGGCTGGCGGTGACAGTCAGATCGTTCCTTTTGATCTCTTGTGCATCACATACTCCTAAACTTTCATCAATGGCAACCACGCAGTTCACTGTTTAAGTTCAACAAATCTTTTCACCCCTCTATCCTCTTTAGAGACACAGCTTAAAATTTACCTCTTTGACAAAGAGCTTGGCTATCTATCTTAATGCTACTGTCTTTGGATCAACTTTTATCTGATTAAGGTCCTGATTGGTGCATGAGATACTCTCATGATATATAGGATATAATACAAAATCAAAATGTTGATGTTGTGTCTGACTGCAAAACCATTATAAAGTCTTCCAGTATTGACAAAGAATTATAAGTGTTAAGTTAACAGAGGGGAGGTAGTCTTTTCATTGTACTGCTAAATGCTTACGTGAGGATCCACCACATTCACATTCACATTCATTGAAGTCAATGGAGCTGAATGTGCAAGGGACGAGTAGTGTGATGGTTGTGGCTTGCACACACAGTTAATATCAACAACCAAAAAATCATTTTCTCCCCCAGCATCTTTCATTGCTTCACAGAAGCACCTGTCTGTTGAGTGTGTACGCATTTTTGTTTCATCTCTTCTGTTTCTTTCCTTGAATCCTTTCCTTTTAATTTTATTCCATGTTAAGCACTTAGACATGCTGACAAATTAATGCAGGCAGCAAATGTGCCACATGACTGACAAATGTTAACAATAAACTCTAGTGCCAAGTTCCATTAAAATGAAAATTCAGTGACAACTGCTGAGCTTTGCAAATCTAAACTTCAGAAAAATAAAACGAAATGGGTTAGTTTTTCCTCTTTGACCAGTTCATTGCTGAAATATTACAGAAACTGTACTTCCACCTGTCAGGACTGTTTGGCTGAGAATCACTTGTGGTTTTCTCAGTACTGTACGCTTTCCATGAAATATTAAGGTATTAGAGATCTCTACTGGGGAATTAGATTAGAGAGAGTAATGTCCATTGCTACAGCAGCAGCTGGAAGAACCAAAGCAACCATTTTCTTTCATGAATAAAAATACAAACTGCGGGAAGAACTCAGCAGGTCAAGCAGTATGTGCGAGAGGGAAAAGGAATTATTGATTGTTTCGGGTCAAGACCCTGCATCAGCACTGTCTGAAATGTCAACAATTTCCCTCCAAACAGATGTTGCTTGACCTGCTGAGTTCCTGCAGCAGTTTATTTGCTTCAGATTCTAGCATCTGCAGTCTCTGTGTCTCCTTCTCTCACTAATAATTTGGCTTCCTACAAACCCTAATATCCAAAGCAAGAAAGACACAAAACTTATGGGACCCCAGAGTTAAGATATTACCACTGACATACCACCTTCTTAGTTTGAGAGAAGAATAGGCAAATGTGATCTTGATAATAAAAACAAAAGAACTTAAGACATAGGAGCAGGAGTTGGTCACCATCCCCTCATGCATGTCTTGCCATTCAATAAGATCACAGCTAATCTTATCTTGGCCTCGATTCAATTTTATGACTTGTTCCCAATAATCCTGGCTCTTCAGCAGCCCAACATTGATATAAGGCAGATTGATGAGACATTGATTCAGCCTTCACACCTCCAAGGGTTCACACACTCTCAGAGAATACCACTTCCAGCAATTTGCATATGTTTGTTCAATGGTAGAAGTTAAATGATTTCTCCAGATCACTGTCAAGAACAAGGTGCAGTCATACCTTCTAACTAATTTACTGTAAAAGCATTTTTCCTGGTGCAACACTTTTGTCTGTACTGTATCAAGCAGCACCTGCAACTAATCAGTAACATTCCTTTCACCTTTTTAAACTGGCTATCTTCCCTCTATCTTTCAGTCCAGATGAAGGGTCTCAACCTGAAAAGCCAACTGTCCATTTTCCTCCACAGGTGCTGCCTGACCTGCTGAGTTCCTCCAGAATCTTGTGTGTTGTAACATGCAACATACCACATTCCTTCCAAACCTTTTCTTAAGCTGGATATGTTCCTTTGCTCTCAGCTCAATGCCATGGAAGAACCCTTTGATTGGTAACTAGGTTTATTATTGTCACATGTACAGTGAAAAACTTTGTTTTGCAAGCCATCCATACAGATCATTTCATCACAACAGTGCAATGAGGTAGTACAAGGGAAAACAACAACAGAATGCAGAATAAAGTGTTACAGTTACAGAGAAAGTGCAGTGCAGGCAGACAATAAGGTACAGGGCCATAACGAGGTAGATTGTGAGGTCAGTTGTGAACTTGGTGGTATGTGTTTTCAGGCTTTTGTATCTTCTGCCCAACAGGAGGGGGGGAGAAGAAAGAATGGCTGGGGTAGGTGGGGTCTTTGGTTGTTGCCTACTTTACCAAAGCAGCAAGAAATGTAGATGGAGTCCATGGAGGGGAGGCTGGTTTCCATGATGTGCTGAGTTGTGTCCACAACTCTCTGCAGTTTCTTTTGGTCATGGGCAGAGCAGTTGTCATACCAAGCCGTGTTGCATCCGGATAGGATGCTTTCTATGGTGCATTGATAAAAACTGGTGAGGGTCAAAGGGGACATGCCAAATTTCTTTTGGCTCCTGAGGAAGTAGAGGCACTGGTGCACCTTCTTGGCTGTGGCATCTATATGATTGGACCAGGACAGGTTATTGGTCCTAGGAACTTTAAGCTTTCAACCCTCTTGACTTCAGCACCATTGATGTAAACAGGAGTGTGTGCACCACCCTCCTTCCTGAAGTCAATGACTAGCTATTTTGTTTTGCTGACATGGAGGAAAGGGTTGTTGTCATGACACCATGCCACAAGGCCCTCTATCTCCTTGTTCTCATCGTTATTTGAGATTTGGCCCATTACAGTGGTGTCCTTCACGGTATTTGTAAGTTGCTTCTGGTTTCTTCTCTTCACATATTTAAGAAAAGACTTCCAATGACGTACACAATTATTGATATCAAATTCTCTGCTTGGAGGGGAAACCTACAATAACCAATGACAAGGAAGTGGAACCACATTTCCATGACATTTGCAGCTAACCTTGAAATCACCAGCCACTGCAAGAGAAACAGAACAAGAAGAATGAAAAATTAGGTAGACGTTAACTGAAGTTGGTGTTTGTAAGCTGTTGGAAGTTCATGGATATATTTCATCAATATATGCTTGTCAATGATAGAAAGTATACAAGCAAAAGATGGAGGAGCTTCTGCAAGAAGAATGCATGAATCATTTCCTAATGGGATCACTGGTATTTGTGGAGAAAAAGTACACAGCTGCCAGACAGTGAACCAAATTCATTGCTAAATGGAGGTCAAGACAGCAAGAGTCATTTTTTTGTATCTTACTTGGCTCTACATCATTTTTATGAGCTTTGCCCAAAGCTAGCTGGCAGCTTGTATACTCAGGTTCTGCCTTAGAAAGCAACAAAACCTCCTGAAGTGCTATCAAACCAGGAAATTAAAACGTTCTCACCTAGAACTCAAGGTGTGAAGGCACAGTTGAAAAAGACTCGGAGGATCTAAAGAACTAATCAGCGTGCATTCCCTTATGGTGTTCCTTGTCTTCATCCTCCTCTGCCTCTTCAAAGAGAAATTATGCAAAGTCCAAGACTATCCCAAGATCCAGACTTCTTCCATAAAATCATTGGGAAAAAACAATCTGCAATTCCTGAAACTCTCAACAAATTGCACAACAACACGCGTCCCTAGCACAAGCACTGCTTCCCTTGGGGTCTTCGGAGTCTGCAGCCATATATATAGCATTTTCAGAGGCCAGGTTGGAGTCAGTGGGGTAATAATTGGGAAAGAGATTCACCAGAAGGATTTGTAGCCCATTTTCTTTCGTTATCTGCTCGGTGACCATCAAAACATGGCTAAAATCCTGGAGAAGACTTTAAATGAAGTTGCTCAAAGGAAATGCTATTAGTTTTCAGAGAAGGTTAGATAGGCTACAGTTGTCTTACCCATCTTCATCTTCAAAATCACCATACATCTCTACTCCTCAAAGGCATATGGCATGCTTATCTTTATTAGTTGAGGCAATGAGTTCAAGAGCCAGGAGGTTATGTTACAGCTTTATAAAACTGTTTAGGTCACAGTTAGAGTATTGTGTTCAATTCTGGTCACCTCATTACAGGAAGGATGTGGAGACTTTGGAGAGGATGCAGAGGATGTTGCCTGGTTTGGAGGATATGTGATATGAGGAGAGGCTGGACAAGCTGGGGCAGTTTTCTCTAGAGCGGCAGAGGCTAAGGGGAGATTTGATGGAAATGTATAAATTTATGTGAGTAGTCAGCCGGTATCTTTTTCCGAGGATTGAAATGTCTCGTACTAAGGTGAGAGGGGAAAAGTACAAAGGACATATGTGAGGCAAGCTTATTTTACACAGATAGTGGTGGGGGCCTGGAATGCACTGCCAATGGGTGGTGGTAGAGGCAGATGGCACTGGAGCATTTAAGAAACTCTTAGATAGGTACATGAATATGCAGAGAAGGGAGAGATTGGGCCAATGTGTGGGGAAGAGGAATTAGACAAATTAGGAATAATGAATTAGGTTCAATTAGTTCAGCACAACATTGTGGGCCAAAGGGCCAGTCTTGTACTGCACTGTTCTATGTTCCTTTCTCCTTTAGATATTTGTCTGGATTCTTAAACCCTAAACTACTGAACTGTTCCTTGTCATGGCAAATGCAACATTCTCATAACTCTTTGAGTAAAGATGTTTCTCCCGATTACATTTACTTGTAATTACCTTGCATCTCATCTTAGTTTTCTCCATGATCCAAACATATTTCATTATTCTGCCCTATTAAACCTTTTCTTAAAGTGTACCAAGTTGACTTCTATGATCTGGGCTAAGGATCTCCAGCCTGCTCAATGGAGACACAAGAGATTGCAGATGCTGGAATCTGGAGCAACAAACAATCTGCTGGAGGAACTCAGTGGGTTGGGGAACATCTGTGGGAGGAAAGGAACTGTAGAGGTTTTGACCCAAAAAGTCAACAATTTCTTTCCTCCCACAGATGCTGCTCGACCTACTGAGTTCCTTCAGCAGATTGTTTGTTGTCCCAGCCCATCCAATCTTTCCTGATATGTTTAAATCTGCTTTTTACTGTAACTATGCATTGGTATTCTGGAATTCTGTGTTAAAATATGAGCAGCATGAGGATCTTAATTTTAATTTTAACATTTTATCTCCACAGGGAGAGTTTCAATGCAATTAACTGAGTCCTTCACCCCTTCAAAGAATTATGGAACTATTTGGTTTTGACCAGTATGCAGATGCAGTGGCACACAAAGATGCCATTCAGACCATCAAGTCTACATTGGCTTTTAGTGGAGCAACTCTTTCAATTCCATTCTTCTCCATGGTCAATTTTGGAAAAAAAGAGAAAAAAATTTCAATAGATTGTCTTTGTGAAATTCAAGTTTTTCTTGTCAATAATTGTTGGAGTGACAACTCAAACCATCTAAAGGAAATAAATCAATTTTGTTCAGTGAACTATTTTCAGCCTCCGCTATTAAAATAATTTCCAATATTTTCTTAAATTACAAAGAAATCTTGGGAGTTAATGGAAATGTGAATGCTTACAATTTAAGTTTTGCCAATTAACCATCAAATCATAAGGCTGTTTGCAATTTATTACATCTTAATCGGTCTGAATCAGTGTATGATTTTAAGTTCCTGTCACAAACCTATTAGATTTGACAGGCAGAAATGCTGTGGAAATCAAAAAAAATTAAGGTTGAACTCAAACTGCAAGCTTGCCTTTCAGATTTTGACATTTAGTCACCAACTGTGCTTTTCCAGCACTTTTTGTATAATGGCATTAATCGAGATGTTTTGAAGGAATTAAGTTTATGTACATATATGAAAACTAATTAGCAACAGTAATCACTTCTGACAAAATCTGGAAAGATTTTCATATAGTACATAGATAATAATTTATTAAAAATCACCAATCAAAAAGAACAAATCATTATTGCTTCTCCTTGTCTGCTTCACCTCAAGTGGCATTACTCACAGAGAGGAGTGAGGGAACGGGCTGAGGGAGGAAAGAACTTCACAAAACAAGTAATAAACCACAAAGAGGTGAGCAAAGGTAGGCATAAGATTTAAAATTTATTTGGTTCAAGTAAATCACAGAGATCCTTGCAAAGAACAACTACTTTGATTAACGTTTTGACTGTTCAATAACTTTGAGAGAACACTCCCCTACTGCATGAACCTGACATTGAACAATAACAACTGAGTAACTCACACAAATTTGTCACAGTATCAACACCATTTAACATCGCCTTGCTGAATCATTGTGCTCCTCCCCCTTACTAAGCCAGTTTTCACATTTTAAATAAATCCATACAATACTTTCTTACTTCCATTAAACAAATAATGAAATAACAACACCGTTGAAAGGTCATTGCCTTACAGGGTCATTGCCTTAATGAAGTTATTGCCTCATTATTCTTTCCACAGAAGCTGCCATACATACTTAGAGCGTTTAGATTCTGTTTTTACCTCAGAATTTGTGAATCCATGGTATTTGCTTAATGCCGAATTCACTGTTATTCTTCTTCCAGAACTGTCCAGTATGAAGGAGTTCTGTTTTTCTCTCTGGCAGTATTTTAAACTTGCCTCTGCAATCCTGTGTTAGGTACACATATAAACTAGACTTCTCTTTCACAGCCTTATCCTTTTCCTAAGCAAAAATCTTTATTCTGCAAGGATTCAAAACAAAGTGAACCTTTCAGTTCTATTCAAGATCACATGGCTCCATGATACTGACTATTTCTCATGGGACCATTCTCATCACTTTCAGAGATCCTCATTTTACCACATAGTCATTCCCGACCTTTCTCTTCTGCAGCACCAACTGATATCCTGATGTTCAGTCCAAGATGACCCTTACCCTCATCTCAATGGACACCATTTATTTATTTTCAGCTAGTTAGAACTGCATGCCTCTTCGATGTCTCTTGGATTACAGAGTATCACCTGACCTTCCTTACCCTTGATTTTCTCTGATTTTCATCTCTTTATCATGTCATCATTATCCTCCTTTTCTTCCCTTCTTTAACCCTGAACAACTGGTTTTGATGAACAAATCTGTCAGTTTTGATTCTGTCTCCATAGATGCCAAGTGTTTCTTGTTTCATGTTCCATATTCTGTTGGTAGCCATTGAATCACAGACTGAGCACATTACCTTAAGTTAGAAGGCAAGTATTGCTACTGTTCCTTAAACTCTATGAATTTTCCATTGCACAGGACAACTTAGCAAAAACCAAATCCAGTTCATGCCAGGAGGAAAAGTAGAGAGTGACCATGAGGGGGGTGAAGAGGCTAGCAGGAACAGTCTAACTTACATAAGAGTTAGGTCACCAAAACAAGTAGAAGGGATAGAAAGGGAGACTGGTGATTGAAAATGTAAACCTGGGAATGTAAAGACTGGTCAGCATGTTGTTGAAAATCCATTTATGGTTATCATCGACCAATACTCATTACAAATCAGCACTGTCGCTCTGCAATTACCATAGAGGGCTAGTAATCCAGAACTCTCGACCTGAGACATGAAATCAAATCCCATCAATGAAGGGGAATTTAAATTCTGTTTATCCCATCCAGCTCATTAATGGCTCCTAAGGAAGAAAATCTAACATCCTTATTTAGTCTGGCCCATATATGACTCTCTACTCATTTAACTGCCCTTTGCAATGAACCGATAAGCCACTTAGATCAAGGCAAAGGGAATGGCAATAAAATACTCATTCCCTTTGCCATGTCAGTAACACTCACATGCTATAAATGAATAATAATAAATGAGGAAGAATGAGTCAGTGTGAAGGAGACTTGATACTTTTTCATTAACAGTATAAAATTTACAGTCTAATAATGAAGGTGACCACACTCATGGTGTTTACATGTGAATCAGAATGCAAGCAGCTGAGTAAGATTGCTCCTTCAATCCATAAATTGCTGTCCAAGATCCACGATTCCCCTGCAAAGTGTATGAAAAGCCATAGGGGGTTTGGTTCCCCATTCAAATATACTGAACAGTATAAAGCTGCTCTGATGACATTATTGATATAGACTAAACATGACACAAAAAGTTTAATCAAGCCATTGAAAATAACTTTCTTGGACATGCATCACAACAAAGATGAATTAAAAGTGCAAATGAATGTTAACAGATATGATATAATTGCCTCCACAGGCACATGGCTGCAAGCTGACCAAGACTGGGAGCTAAATATCCAAGCATATTTGATCTTTAGGAAGGACTGGCAAGAAAAAAAGGAAGTTGGCTGGTGTTAATAAAGAATAAAATCAGAACAATAGTGGGAAAGGATATGACCTCACAAAATCAAGGTGTGGGATTATTCTGAGTGGAGCTGTAAAAACACAGCAGAAAACATTGATGGGAGTTGTTTATGGGCCTCCAAATAGTTGTGGTAATGTAAGGGTAAGAGAGACATATAAAGGAGTTTGGGTGACCTTGTACATCAATCACTGAGAGCAAACATGCCACATGAAGCAAGCACCTAAGGCTGTAAATGTTAGCCTTGCTTGCAAGAGGTTTTGAGAACAAGAGCAAAGATGTCTCACAGCAAATATACAGGACCTTGGTGAGATCACACCTGGGGTACTGTGTGCAATTTTGGTCTCCTTACTGAAGAAAGGATATACTTGCACAGAGGGAGTGTGACAAAAATTCACCAAACCAACTCCAGGGATGGCAGAATGCCAGGCAAAGAGAAATTATTGGGAATTAATGCTATTTGGACCTGGAGTGCCTGAGTTGCAGGGAGAGGTTGGCTACGCTGGATCTTTATTCCTTGGAGTGTAGGAAAAAGAAGGGTGACCTCACAGAAGTTTATAAAATCATGAGGGGTATGGATAAGGTGGACGGTCAGAGTCTTCAGAATCAGGTTTATTATCACTGACATATGTCATGAAATTTGTCGTTTTGTGGCAGCAGTACAGTGCAAGACATAAAGACATAAAAATTACTATCAGTTACAAAAATAAATAAATAGTACAAAAGAGGAATTCCGAGGTAGTGTTCATGGGTTTATGGACCATTCAGAAATCTGATGGTGAGGGGAAGAAGCTGTTCCTGAAATTTTCCCCAGGGTTGGGAGTGCAAAGCTAGAGGGCACAAATACAAGATAAGAGGGGTGAGACTTAAAAGAGACCTGAGCGGTAATTCCTTTACACAGAGGGTAGTAAGTACTTGGAATGAGCTGCCAGAGGAAGTGGTCAAGGTTGGTACAATAGCAACATTTAAGAGGCATTTGGATAGGTACATGGAGGGGAGTGGCTTGGAGGGTTATGGGCCAAACATGGTCAACTGGGACTAGCAGGGAGTATGCTGTGGTCAGCATGGACCATTTGGGCCAAAGGGCCTGACTCCATGCTGTATTACTCTATGACTCTTTTCTTCCTGACTCGCAGAATCCTGTTTCAAATTTTCTTGATCTAGTTTTTCTATTCTCTATATCTTGTTTTCTGCTCCGGATTGGACATTGAATTCACAATTTAATTTACATTCACATTCAGATCTTGTACTTTCAATTGTCAATCACCTTAACCTAGATTAAAGTCAGATCAGAGGGCTTCACACCATTTGGATCCTTGGCTTCCAGCAACTTACTGTATAAAAGAATACAAAACTTAAGGCAATGGCCAGTCTAACCCTGGACATTCTTGATCGGTCATCAGCTTCAGACAATAGGTAAATGACGAAATGTGAACTCTGGTTCTCTCACCACAGATGCTGACTGATCTGCTATTTCCAGCATTTTTTGTAATTATTTCAGATTTCCAACGTTGATAATATTTTGCTTTGGAGACAATTTAATCCAATACTTCACCAGCTATGTAAAATTCTGGCATCTTCAGTGCTCATTCTATTGTGTTGGATATAGTCAAATACCTCAACATTAGAAGCTGGTATCAATTTCTTTGAATTCTCAAGGTGGTGGTGTTCAACAAGTTTAGTAATCCAAATATTAAACGAGTTCTGCTGGAAAAAGGATGGGGACTATCTGAGGTCATTTGGAATACTTAACTTGGTTGAACTATGTCAAAATTGATTCATAATCAGCATTACAGCAATGTTACAGGAAAACTCACGATAGTTCATGTAAGTTAACTCTTCACACCATGATGGTGTAATTTGCACAAAATTACCAAGACAGTAATTACTCGTAGTACTTTTAGAGATCATTATAAGATCATTAACAAAGCATTAGGGGGAAATCTGCCATTTTTCACACATTGACTATATGTCATTATCAAGTTGTTTGTATATCTTGATAACTACTTCTCTGTGTAACCTTCAATACCTCTTTAATTTTCAAGGTCTTTAATGTTTCTGTAATTCATGTTTTTGTTACTTAAATTACTCATTCACTGCTGTGATATTGGTTTTGTGTGATGTCAATGTTACTAACTTGTTGAAGATTGTGGAAACCACAAGGTAAATTTCCTTGAATAAGAACAGAAAATAATAGTAATACTTTGCAGGTCAGGCAGCATCTGTGGAAAGACAGTGTTAACATGTCAGGCTGATGACTTTTCAATGGAACAGCAAGTTGTGAGAAAAGGTCAAGACACAAGAGACTGCAGATGCTGGAATATGGAGCGACACACGAAAGGCTGGACAAACTCAGCAGGTCAGGCAGCATCTATGGAGGGAAATGGACAGTCAACATTTTGGGTTGAGACAGATGATGGGTCTCCACCTGAAACATCGACTGTCCATTTCTCTTCACAAATGTTAAGATAAGATAAGATATATATTTATTAGTCACATGTACATCAAAACACACAGTTAAATGCATCTTTTTGCATTACTGAGAATGTGCCGGGGGCAGTCCACAAGTGTTGCCACTCTTCCGGTGCCAACATAGCATGCCCAGAGCTCCTAACCTGTACGTCTTTGGAATATGGGAGGAACACACGCAGACATTGGGAGAATGTACAGACTTCTTACAGATGGTGGCAGGAATTGAACCCGGGTCGCTGATGCTGTAATAGCGTTATGCTAACCGCTACATTACCATACCTGCCTGACCCACTGAGTTCCTCCAGCATTTTGTGTGTTGCTCTGATAAAAGGTCATTGACCCAAAACATTAACTGTTTCTTTCTCCACAGATGATAAGGATTTCAGCATTTAAAATATTTTTATTTAGATTTGAAATATTTATTGCATTTCTCTTTTAGTGAGTTTAATTGATTTGTGTTTGGCAAGATTAGCATTTTTAACTGGATATTCCTTTCATCAGTAAATGTAGTATGCTTCCTTTAATACGTACTGTGGGCATTGACAGAATTAGCTTGGCACAACCAATACTTTTACATAATAACAATGACTCCAGAAGCAATTCATTGATTGTAATTTGCTCTGGGGCCTCCTGTGGTCATGAAAGGTGTTACATAAATGCAAGTAATTATTTCATTTTCCTCTATCAGTGATAGCAGATTCACACAATGATATTCACATCTGGTTATTTGGATCAGGTGAAATTGAATGATCCCTCATATTCTTCACTAAACAATGTCACTTTCACCCCAAGAATGCCACACAATCTTCCCAAACCTTTCCAAAGCAACTTCACCCCTTCATTGCCTGGATCCCAGCTCAGAACCTGCTTCAAGCAAAGTGACCCAAATAACATTTAAGAAATTCCACTTAGTTTTTGGTTTTGACCTTTTAATGACCTGCCCAGCTGCCTCTCTCCATCTGCTTCTCCCCACCTCCATTCCATTCCTCACTGACTCATGTGTTCACCCAGCTTCTGTCTCTGCTCTGTCCTGGTGGCCAACCACCTCAATTCCACATTCCACTCACATACTAACATGTCTATCCATGGCCTTCTCTACTGCCACGTGAGGCCAGACGCAGGCTGGAGGAACAACACCTCATATTTCGCCTTGGGAGACTCCAACCTGATGGCCTCTACATTGATTTCTCTAATTTCCAGTAACTCCACCCCTTCTTTTTCTCTCCCCCCCACTCCTTTGTCTTCCCTTATTCCTGTGGCTCCCTTCCCCTGCCTTGATGACCTGCCTATCTCCTCTCCTCCCCACCTCCATCCTTTATTCCATGGTCCACTGCCCCCTCCTACCAGATTACTTCTTCTTCAGCCCTTGGCCTCTTCAATTTATCACCTCTCAGTTTACGACATCTTCCCCCCCCTCCCCCACCCACTACCTTCCCACTCTCACCTGGACTCGCCTATCACCTGCCTGCGTGTACTCCTCCCCCTCCCCCCACCTTCTTATTCTGGCTTCTGCCCTCTTCCTTTCCAGTCCTGATGAAGGGTCTCGGCCCAAAGCGTTGACTGTTTATTTCCCTCCATAGATGCTGCCTGACCTGCTGAGTTCCTCCAGCACTTTTTGTGTATTGCTCCAGGCTCCAGAATCTGCAGAATTCCTTGTGTTTCTGTCTCTGCTGTTCACCTTGACACCTCTCTGTGGTAGCAAGGTTTACATTCTCACTACTCTCTGTGGAAAGAAGTTTCTCCTTAACTCCCCATCATATTTCTCAGTGACTCTAGCTCTGGTCCCTAAATTGTAATCTACACTCAACAGTTGAATGTACTTTGTGTTTTAGCTTTTATATGAACACAGGAGAGAAAAAAAAATACACATATTTGTCTGTTTCCCAAATGTACCCATATATTCCTGGCTAGTCTGATAATTTTAGCTGTATTTTGCAAACAAACATTGAATTTTTATTGTTATATTTTTCATCAAGGACTGTTCACAAATGAAATATCATAAAAACTGTAATTTGGCTCTTTATTCAGTAATTTCTATTTATGCTTTAAAATACCAGTTGTATATAATTCTTATCATAATTCATTTCTGTACTTTTGCAGTTGCTCTCTTTCCTGTAATTTTTGGGGTTCCACCAGTAATTCTGGAATGAAGTTGCACACTACCATTTTGTAGTTCCTTTTTTGGCAAGAACTGCCTCCAAAGCCTGGTTTGTCAGCCTTTCAAGGCTCAGGGCATTGTAATTTGACTTGACTGCACATTCAGTATAGTGTGATTTGAATTCAGTATTGGGCAGTCAAGCCACCCAACATAATGTTTTATCGACAACCCAGCACTGTTTAAGTGAGGCATGTTGTGGTACTCAAGGGTTAATAAAAACCTATACATGTGCACTGATCTACTTCTAAGTTGAATCTCTTTTGGCCTTTGGCTAGTTTGGGACTCAGGTAGATAGCTCTGATTAGAGCAGCAAACCAAGAAGTATTCTGGGACAAATCCAAACTTCCCTGCAACTACACAAAAAAAAACAGATATTAAGGTCTTTCTACAGCCAGAGGTCCTGTTTACACTGCTTGTTTTATTCTGAGATAAAACTGGCACAGATTCAACTCTGCAGTACTGTTTGCTGTACAAACACAACCATCAATGTAAAAGTATCACTGAATACATACTTCAGAGTTATGGACTGAATCCCAAGTGTAAAACTGCAGAATGTCAATAATGTAAATCTTAGACATATTATAGCAGAATGAGTGTCCCATCAGACCTTGCCAACGGAGACATTAACGATGTTGGCAAATTGGATCACAATAAACAAAAATCTGAGCTGCTCTCTGTACGCTGTGATGTTACTGCTGATTGGAGCTGTATCAATGCAAGTGCAGTATAAATAGGACAGCTCTGTTCTCTTACTTGGCAGTACCCTACGGCTGGTGCAAGTTATACCAGTTACTCTGGATACCTGATTTGTGCTGCGTTCAAAAGGACAGTGTCCTCCAGCACAGTACCACCCAGTGCTCCCAGTATGTTTAAAAGCAGGAAATAAAGTGTCCACTCCTAACAGATGATATAGAAACATTTACATTTTTTTGCTGCTAAAATAAGTTCACTTGCACAAATTCAAAACTAGACAGTTTTTGACCATTCTGTATGGGAGAACACATCATGTCATGGTTGAAAATATGTGGATTCCCTTATGCAGAAAACAAAAATTATCATAAATGAAATAATTGCACATGGGGTGATATTAAAAGGGCAAAGATTAAAAAAAAACACTCAATATGCTGATTGCAGAGAGAAGGCAAAACTCTATGATGGACACAGGAAGTTATTATTGAACTGCATTTTCCTCTTGTTTGAAAAATAATTTATATGTCCTATTCTCATATTTAATCGTCAAAATGAAAAAACAATTTGACTGATTTTGCACTGGCCTATTTCATACAACAACGGTTGGGATCAGAAATGATATACAGTAACTAATTTTCTATCAGATCCTCTAATGCTTCTGAGGTAACCAACAAGCCATTTAGTTGAAATAATTGATAAGAAGTTCATGTGGATTGTGCAGAATTTTAATAAATAGCTCAGAGGCTCTTATGGAGTACATTTTGGAGAACAGGATGACCTGTCATTTTAGAGAGACAGTTTACAAGTTTTCACTGCTGGCAGTCGGTTTGGCTATACATCACGGATCATGGGAATTCAGGGTTGATTGCTGGGGGGAGCTGGACCAAGGTTTCAAAGATATTTCATGATCTGTAAAAGAACACTGATTTGAAATAAAATATTAGTGAAAAGGATCTGCTCAGGATGGATTTAGAATTTGTGCAAAAATGCTTTTATTTATGCAGAGCAATGTAGGAAGGAAATCGTTCAGTTATAAAAAGGAAGTTAATACTAACCTATTAGTTGGGTTTGCTCTTCTAATCAGGTTAGATAAAATGGTACAGTATTCGGATAGCTTCTGTTTGATTAGTATAGTATTAATTGAAACATGTACAAGGTAAAGGAACAGTAAAGTTATATTCCTGTTATATAGTCCTGATAATTGGAACCTGGGCTTCATTTAATTCAGAGCGTCAATCTGCAAACACTTGTTACGTTTTCTAAATTGGTAAGGAATTTTGGGCTGTAGCCTGGGAGAGGGTGAAAATGATAGTGAGACAACATCATTAATCAAGAAAGAGGAAACTGATTGTGAAGGAAGGAAGAGGAAAGAACAGTCAGGAGAGGATTGACAGGGCTGGTGCCAGCCATTGTCTTTTGCACTGCAGTGCAGCTGGGAGGAGTCCTTTTGTAACAAGGCTTTATTTTTTGGTGGCAGTCTCCAGGGGTCCTTTAAGGACCAACCTGCAGTTAGAACACATGCAGGCTATATCTTCTTTAATTGATCTGAACTGACAAATGGCTGGATTTGCAGCAAAACAAAAGCAATGGAGACATGAAGCAAGTGTTAGACCACTTATAAGTAATGGTTTTATTACTTCTTCATCTGCCTTCAGCAACATTGCAAATGGCATACTTCTCATGTGGAATGATGAGGCAATCCCAACATTGTAGATGATTTGATATTTGAAGAAAGACCATGGTGCCAATATATTTCTGAGAAAGGGTTTTGTTTTGTCAATGCTGCACTTCTATCACCTTCATTACTCTGACTCTATCCTCTCCTCCTGAGCTAGAACATTAAGAGAGGCTTCACAAAGTCATCTATCTGTATTCAAAGTCTGAAACAATAAATCAATAAACTGAAGAGCACTAGATCTGATGCACAATTTTAAAACACACCTTTATAAATATTTGCCCTTCCCCAGCTTATTTTCCACTTTGGCTTTATAATACGCACATATTAATTTCACTATATCACCTGCACATATTTTTAAGTGTAAATAAAATTTAAGAATAACATTAACACTTGTGATGGTCTTGTATCCCTACCAGGCATGTCTATTTCTCCCCATGGAACTCTTCTGACATTTAGGGAAAGCACATGTTGTTTTGGCAGAGGACAGAGGAAGTTTTACACTTGCACTGACCTTGACCTGATCTTAAAAGTTGACCTGAACATGAAAGTGGAAACTGGTTCATCCCCAGTGCTAATGCCTTTGCGACAATCTGCAAAAATAAAAACTACACTATTACTGCAGTTCATTAAGGGAATAGCACAATCAAATAATTGGATGGTAGGAATGTAATTGTTTGCTTATAATTGCAAACCAACCAAAGACTTAAATAAATACCTAAAATTTAAGATATTATTGTTAAGATATTAGTATATTGAATGACTTTACCTGCTCTTGACTAGTACAAGAGATGAAGGATTTTTATATGAATATCTCATATGCCTGTCAGCTAATATTAAAGTAATTTCATGGTATATGTCTTTTCATTTTAGTATCAGAATTTTTGCCACAGAATGTGGTAATATTAATTTATTTCTATGTTGTTTAGTCCATGATATTTACTCAAATATTGTCAACTAGAAGATTGGAAGAATGAAAGGATATTGCCTCATCTATCTCTTGATATAATCAATATTACCACCACTGAGCAGATGCATTGTCATTTTTTAACTGTGACAAAATGCATATATCGGCAGTGTCAACAACTATGATAGGAGGAAGATTAAGCTGATGTGTTACAGCAGGGTGAAAGAGCAGATAATCACGTTATAGTACTAAATTGTTTGATCACAAAACATCAGTGGACCCAAGCCTAGATTACAAAATGGGAGCAATGCAATGCTATGTAAAATGGTTTATTAAAGCACGTCATCCTACTTGTATTGATTCACACTCCAGCCATGCACTCACCAACATATTTTTGGAACTTTGGAAGCCAGTAAATCAACAACATGCATTTGCCTTCAAACAAGTGTGACATTTCTCACTCTCCACACTTGTAAAAATATCATATATATCTTTCATGACATGTCAGAGAGTTAGAACAGGAACTTGGCTATGAGAAGAGAGAATCAGTGTACTGAAGCAGTAAACCTAACTTGCGATAAGTTGGAACTTTAGCCTTGGAACCAAGAGCAGATGAAGTTAAAGCTCATTCTGCCAATACATACTTCTGCCATGTTACCATCAGCATTTTGTATGATCTTCATCATGGCAGGTTTTAGTGCTTGTTAGTGACCTCAGGGATGAAGTCTCTTTCAGCTTCTCCAGATCGGAACTTCCCCAGCGTCCTGCCTTAAGTGTTGGTCTGAGATGAACTGCATCTTTTCATTGCAACCATTTCCATTCAGGCATTGCATAAAGAAAATAAAAAAATTACTACACTGAATCTAATACTTCAGATGCAATGGGTCAAAACTAAATTCAGTAAAGAAAAAAAAGATGGATTGTGTAGCAGCCACAAAGTATCACGACAGATTTCAAGCCCAGAACCAACACATAAATCCACTGATAGTTTCCAGATCTGATCCACTATCCATTGATCTGTGAGCCTTAGAAAATTTATTACACTGCTAAGTATAGCAGATTAAATACATATTTTTATATATAAATATATATTTATATTTAAACGGACATCTGTTTAAGGTGAGTGGTGGAAAGTTGAGGCCAGATGTCAGAGGTAGGTTTTTTACACAGAGAGTGGTGGATGCCTGGAACACACTGCTGGGGTTGGTAGTAGAGGCTGATACAACAGGAACATTTAAAAGACTCTTAGATAGGCACATGGATGTAAGAAAAATGGAGGGTTATGGGCTGTGTAGGAGGGAAGGGTTAGGTTGATCGTGGAGTAGATTTATATTGGTCGTTGCATCATCGTGGGTTGAAGGGCCCGTACTGTGCCGTACTGTTCGATGTTCTGTATAGTGTTGCCTCAGTCCTTCCAAAACATCTTGAAAAGTTGCAAAATTAATTGCTTTGTCACACAAAATGACAGTGACTGTTATGTGCATATTGAGCAAATGCTATAAAGAACATTGGGGAGGTGAGGGGTACAGGGAGATCCTCAGTCTTTTCAATCTATGCAGGAATACATTGCTCTTGAAAGAACCACCATATACGTCAGGAATAGTTTGCAAGACTTAGATATGGAAGGATAACCAAAGCATATTTTTGAGCATCGAGAGAAATGAAGAGATAAACAAGTAACTGAAAGCATAAAGTGAATTTAGCAATAAGTCTTAATAAACATCATAGCTCCTTCCAGAACAAGAAAGACCTAATGCAAGACACATGGACAATATTTAAATTAAACAATTTGCAAGGAATGCTCAGACAGCAGAATAATATAATTAAATTGGAAGTGAGGGCAGGCACAAAACAGGATACACGTGGAGAAACAAGAGACTGCAGATGCTTGGATCTGGAGCAAAAAGCAAACTGTTGGAGCAACTCAGTGGGTGGAGCAGCATCTATGGACAGAAAGGAATTGTGACATTTTGGGTCGAGACCCTGCATCAGGACTGAATCAGGATACACATCATTGGAATGAAGATAGTAGGGAGATGGATGTGGAGAAAGATGTCCAGAAAGAGGAAAAATAAACTAACAGGCAAATCCATAGCAAGACATAAATGCAAGAATACTAGAATTGAAGGCTGCAGTGACAGAAAGGAATTATAATATGTGGTGGTATTAGAAGCAAAAATGTAAAACAATTCTTTTTCATATGGTAGGTCATTAGGTTTATATCTCTGTCTCCAACCAGTTCGGCTTGCTTAACCTCCAATTCTTCCATGTACAGAGGCCCAGCAATTCCCCAAGTATCACCATCCCAAGCTCAAGCAACACCACCTCACTTTCCCATTCAGCAATTCACTGCTTTCTGGAATGACTGGTGATGCTGTTGATAGCGAGGAGGATAGTCATAGGCTATAAAATGGTATTAATCGATTGGTAAATTAGCAGAGCAATGGCAGGTAGAATTTAATCCTTATGGGTGAAAGATGACACAGCTTGAGAGGACTAATAAGGGTTGGACCTACACAATGAATTATATGGCCTAGGAAATATTGAGGAACAGAAGGCCATTGGAATTCAAGTTCAAGGATCCCCGAAGGTGGCAGCACAGGTGGATAAGATGGTGAAGAGGCATAGGTGATACCTGTCCATTATTCAGGGCATAGAATATAAGTGCAGGGAGATAATGGCTTTTTTTTGAAGATCAGATGGACCACATCTGGAATACGTTGTACTGTTCTTGTTGCAACACTGTAGGAAGGATGTGATTGCATGATGTGATTGCATGATGATGCACTGATGAGAAGAAACTCATCAGGATGTTGCCTGTGATAGAGTGTTTCAGTTGTGAGGAGAGAGTTGATAGGCTGGGTTTGCTTTCCTTGGAGCAGAGGAGACTGAAGTAGGACCTGATAGAGGTACACAAAATTATGTGGGACAAAGAAACGGTGGATAGTTGGAAACATTTCTCCATAATGGTGACATCTAAAATCAAAGGGCATTAAGATGAGAAGTGGGAAAGTTGGAGGGGATTTGACGAGTAAGTATTTCACCTAGAAGGTAGTTGCAATCTGAGAAAGTACTAGAGGCAGATACTCTCACAATATTTAAGAATTATCCAGACTAGAACTTGAATTGCCAAAGCACAGAAGGATGCAGATCAAGTACTGATAAATGGGAACAATATAAGTAGGTACTTGATCGTCAGCATGGAGATGGTGGGCCAAAGGACCTGTTTCTGTGCTGCCTGACTCTATGACTCTAATTGCTTCTAGTTCAGACAAAAGATCAATGAGCTGAAACACCTAAATGAAAGTCCAAAAAAAATTGCAGATGCATGAAGTCTGAAATAAAAGCATAAAATGGTACAAACACTCAGCAGGACAGCCAGCATCTGTGGAAAGAGAAATGGTTAACATTTCAGTTAATTCTGTTCTTTTTTCACTGATGCTGCCTGGCCTGCTGAATGTTTCAAACATTTTCTTTTTTTATTTAATGTTATAAACTAACTTTGGTTCTCCAGGCATGTTGTCTGGATCTGTCTTAATGATGAAACCAAGTACTCTGAATTGTCTATTACTTAAATTGTACTGGGGATGTGCTATGGTTTATCAAGTTGGTATGAGAAGAATTTGACATGTTAAGTGAAAGCAATGCTTGTGAGAATACAAATGTACTTTAAATGACTGAGTTCAAAAACAACAAAAGATAAATCAGGAAAATATGAGTTATTTTGAGTCAAATTTATAGATGTAGTTCATGCATGCTTCTTGACCCAAAGTGTAAAATAAGCCACAAGAGGGAATGCTTACCTTGATCTGGTATTTGCAAATGACCCAGAAAATGTTCAAGAAATGTCTCTTATGTGAAAATCAACCACAAAATAATTTCTGACAGTCAGAAATATCTTGATTTGAGATATGTTTAAAAAGGCTAAGTTCAAGAAACAAAAGGAAAATCAGAGTAAATACAATGGACAGAATGCCCAGATTATCTCTGTTGAAGTAAAAAGGTTACATTTAAAGATACATTGCTATGAAAGCAGAATAAATGCAATCCTAAAGCTAACAAATTCAACCAAAGACAAGTGTATTCCAAAAGAAATCAACAAAGAAATGTAAGGTGGTAAAATGCAAAAGTTGCCTTTGCTAAACCTGAAGTGAAAAAGAAGGAACCAATCACAAGCAATGGATACAAGGCATTGCATGAACTTGTTAAAAATATGATCCAAGTGGAGAGCAGAACAAAAGCAAACCAGCTGAGCCTAATCATTCACATAAAAACATCCTGTAGTGCCATAATAATTATAAAAATGGTGATAAGAGAAGAGGCTAAAACACAAAAGATATAAACAGACATGAATCTGGAGGCATGCACAAATTCTCTATATTCTGAATAGCCACTACCTCCAAGGTTTTGCAAAGAAAATATGATCATCACACACCTGTCTAACAAATACATCCCAGTGAAATCAATGACATGGTTATAATTGAGATGGGAGCCTTAGACAAGTTAATCAGGCTGAAAACAAAACAACAATCCCTTGGGGCGGTTGGTATTGTTGCAAGAACTAAAAAAATGTGAAGGAAGAGATTGTGATGCACTGAATATCTTTATGGTGATGGAGGAAATAGAACGGAATCAGCCAATTGCACCCCACATTCAATAAGAGTGAAAAAACAACACAAGACTTCATTGACCCACTTTTCTTACATTCATTCCATGTCAAGGAATTGATTTAATGACCTGGAGTCAACCAGGGAATTTCTGAGTAATAAAATCCAAGAAAATTCATAGAATCATTGAAATTTTATGAAGCAGAAGGAGGCCTTTGTATCTGTGCAGGTTGAAAAAGAGCTGCCCAGCCTGGTCCCACTCGATCCATTGCCCTACAGGTCACCACTCATCAAAAACATATCCAGGTACTTCTTAAGTGTGATGAACATTTCTGTCTCAATCACCCTTTCAGGCAATGAGTCCCTGACACCCTTGACTCACTTCCCTTCTAATCCTTTTGTCAATTAGTTTAATTCTACATCTCCTGGTATTGAAAATTTTCTGTAGGAAATATGTTCTTAATGTTTATTCTATCTGTATTCCTTAAAATTTTATGCATCTTAATTAAGTTTCTACTAAGCCTTCCAATTCCAATAAAACACAACCCCAAGCTATCCATTCTTCCTACATTTTTTTACAAGTCTTGAAAGCATTCTTGTAAATTTCCTCTGCATCTCTCAAATGTATTCACATGTTTCCTGTATTATGGTTGCCAGAACTGTACATAATACTTAAGCATGCTCAAACAAGAGCAGTATTCAATTCCAGGATAACCTTTCTGCTCACTTATTCTATGTCTTAGTTAATGAAGGAAAGCTTGCTGTGTGGGTTCTAATTACCTGAGCTAGCTGTTCTGCCACCTTTATGGATCTTTACATACACTCCAAAGTCCTTCTGATCCTTCACATTTCTCAATATCCTTCAATTTATTGTATAGCCCCTTACCTTATTGCACCTCCCAAATATATTAAATCACACTTGTATGTATTAAATTCCATTCTCCCAACTGACCAGAATGTCTTTTTTTCTCCTCAAATTCAAAAGTTTTACTCCTCCGTGTCAACCACATGAGCCAATTCAGGACAAGAAGAAGCTGCCTGTTCAATTCCCTTGACTTTTTTTGAAGAATTTACAACTAAAGTGGGGTGTGATAAAACTTGCAGTAGGATGTCTCTTGATTTCCATAAGGATTTTTACAAATTGGTAAATTGGTTTATTATTGTCACGTGTCGAGGTACAGTGAAAAACTTTGGTTTGCATGCCATCCATAAAGATCATTTTATTACAACAACGCATTGAGGTAGTACAAAGGAAAACAATAACAGAATTTAAATTTAAATTTAAATTTTATTTACAGCGTGGTAACAGGCCCTTCCAGCCCAACGAGTCCGCGCTGCCCATTTTAAACCCATATTAACCTACCCGGCAATGGTGGCTGCTTCAGTGAGACAGTGAGAAGTGCAGACAGAGTCCAAGGAGGGGAGGCAGGTTTTCATGATGTGCTGAGCTATGTCCACAACTCCCTGCAGTTTCTTGCCATCATAGGCAGAGCAGTTGCCATACCAAGCCATGACGCATCCGAATAGGATGCTTTCTATGGTGCATCGATAAAAATTGATGAGGGTCAGAGGGGACATACCAAATTTCTTTAGCCTCCTGAGAAATTTCCAGACCAAACGTTATTTATTAAACTCACAGTCATGGGGGAGTTAGGTTAGACACAGGAAATGGATATGAAGCTAGCTAATGGGTTCAAGACAATGGCAAGGTACTCTGGGTGAATGGCAAGGTACTTGGCAGTGTGGAGGAGCAGAGGGATCTGGGGGTTCATATTCACAGTTCATTGAAAGTTGCCTCACAGGTGGAAAGAGCAGTTAAGAAGGCCAATGGGATGTTGGCTTTCATAAATCGCGGGATTGAGTTTAAGAGCCGCGAGGTGATGATGCAGCTTTACAAAACTTTAGTTAGGCCACACTTAGAGTACTGTGTTCAGTTCTGGTCGCCTCATTATAGGAAGGATGTGGAGGCATTGGAGAGGGTGCAGAGGAGATTTACCAGGATGCTGCCTGGATTGGAGAGTATTGAATATGAGGAGAGGCTTAAGGTGCTAGGGCTTTATTCACTGGAAAGGAGGAGGATGAGAGGAGACATGATAGAGGTATATAAAATATTGAGAGGAATAGACAGAGTAGACAGTCAGCGCCTCCTTCCCAGGGCACCAATGCTCAAGACGAGAGGTCACGGCTTTAAGGTTATGGGTGGGAGGTTCAGGGGAGATGTCAGAGGGAGGATTTTCCCCCAGAGGGTGGTTGGTGCATGGAATGCGCTGCCTGGGGTGGTGGTGGAGGCAGATACATTGAACAGGTTCAAGAGCTTGTTGGATAGGCATATGGAGGAATGTGAGATAGAGGGATATGCGGGAGGAAGGGGTTAGGTAGTGTGAGGGTGGTCTGATGGACGGCACAACATGGTGGGCCGAAGGGCCTGTTTTGTGCTGTATGGTTCTATGGTACGTCTCTGGAATGTGGGAGGAAACCGGAGCACCCGGAGAAAACCCACGCAGACATGGGAGAACGTACAAACTCCTTACAGACAGCGACAGGAATCGAACCCCGATCGCTGGCACTGTAATAGTGTTGCGCTAACTGCTACACTACCGTGCCACCCTTGAATGCAGAATAAAGTATTACAGTTACAGAGAAAGTGCAGTGCAGCCAGACAATAAAGTGCAAGGCCATAATGAGGTAGATTGAGGTCAAGGGTTCATCTTATCAGCTGTCCTTGAGACTGGCGGAACGTGCTTTCAGGCTCTTGTATCTTCTGCCCGATGGGAGAGGGAGAGAAGAGAAAGTCCAAGGTAGGTGGGGTCTTTGATAATGGTGGCTGCTTCAGTGAGACAGTGAGAAGTGCAGACAGAGTCCAAGGAGGGGAGGCAGGTTTCCATGATGTGCTGAGCTATGTCCACAACTCCCTGCAGTTTCTTGCCATCATAGGCAGAGCAGTTGCCATACCAAGCCATGATGCATCCGAATAGGATGCTTTCTATGGTGCATCGATAAAAATTGATGAGGGTCAGAGGGGACATAACAAATTTCTTTAGCCTCCTGAGAAATTTCAAGACCAAATGTTATTTATTAAACTCACAGTCATGGGGGAGTTAGGTTAGACACAGGAAATGGATATGAAGCTAGCTAATGGGTTCAAGACAATGCCAGCAGAATATGTGTGAAGCAGTGACTATGAAATACCAGGGCTCAGGACCAGCAAAACTATTGTTGCAAGTTTATATAAAGAAATTGAATTCAGAAATGCACTGCAAAGTGATCATATTTACAAAGGGTATCAAACTAGGAAGGGCAATGTTGCCCCAAAAACTGAAGACTGTGTTGGGCAAGATCTTAACATAATGGCAGAATAAATTCAATGCTGACAAGTGTAAAAATTGGAAAGGAAATAAATGAGTCATTTATTCACCAAAGCTGTAGCAATGGTAAACGATAAAGTTGAAAGAGACCTTGGAATCTGAATCATCTTGGCAATGAATATCCAACCAATTTAGAGCAGTAATCAACAACAGCAGCATTGAATTACATTGCTACAGAAATGAGTATAATTCAGAGGAGGTAATTATTAAATTCTATAATCCACCATAATCTCACATAAACCTTAAATGTTTCATCACAGTCCTGGTCTCAAAAACAATAGATACATTTAAACTCAGGAGACAGTGAGGAGAAGAAGTATGATAATAGTCCTCCATAATCAAATTATGAGAACAAAAATAGAAAAAATAATTCTAAATGCTTATGTTTACCACAACAAGAAACAGTCATTTGCTATTCATCAAAGTTTTCCATAGACGTTTTCAATATTTTGATGAAGAATGCTACATGTATTTGCAGATCGAAACATGAACACTTCTGCAACCATCAAATTCTGAGCAGAAACTTGCAACTCCTGAACAACTAAGAGGGCAAGACGAAGTTCATTGAAGTCACCATGTAATCTAATGTGTACCTCATTTTCTAACAATTAGAACTACATATAATTCAACAGCATATTCTTCCCAGCTCTCACTTTCCTCCGTCTCTCCTGTCCACCTCTCCATCAGCACCTGTGCTCTGCATACCAAAAGAAAGGCCGGAATCATGCTATCTTTGGTTGGCAATTCTGCAGCTTGTAGGTCAATACATCCTGGACTTACTTGGACCCATTTGAAGTCCAGATCAGGCTGATGTTGAGTGCAGCCGATCAGCATAATAGAGGGCAATGACCTCTGTGATTTCATGCCAGCTGGACCTGGTATAAACTGGGAATCGTTCATTTGAATGATTATTCCCAACCTGGAGATCAGGAAAATATTAAGATCAATTATCCATTTTCATTTTTCCTTATTTTGTTTTAAGGTGTTTAATTTCTCCTTAGAATTTTCACGTCTTAATCAAATTTACTCTTTTCAACAAAGAATTTAATTTAAATAATTTTAAGTAAAAACATATTTATATTTTAAAATGCCTTTGAATATCAGAGATATTTAAAAATTCCTCCCATCTTTGCCTCTTGTTAGAGGCTTTCACGACTGAGGTCTCACTCTCTGATTCCTTGGGGTGGAGGGCCTGCTTTTGTGGTCCTCTGCATCCATCTCATTGTTGGAGGGTGCCAGGTTGATGGGCTCAATCAAGCTCAATTATCTGCACTAATTAGCTGACCTCATGTTTTGCTGCAACACCTACATATAGCCTTGCTGATCCTGGACAAAACAGTCAGGGTTTTTGTCACTTATTACTTTGCCCTCCTTATTTTTGTGGATGAAATTCAGGAGGATTGGCTTTGGACGTGATTCCCCTATCCCACCTGTAGTTTGGAAGCCTCAACCCTGATCCCGCCATACATGAATGGTCAGAATCAAAATCAGAATAGGTTTATTATCACTGACACATGTTGTGAAATTTGTTGTTTTGTGGCAGCAGTACAGTGCAGGACATAGAAATTACTATAAGTTAGAAAAATAAATAAATTGAGCAAAAGAGGAATAATGAGGTAGTGTTCATGGACTGTTCTGATGGTGGAGAGGAAGAAGCAGTTCCTAAAACACTGAGTGTGGGTCTTCAGGCTCCTGTCCCTCCTCCCCGATGGTAGTAACACAATTAAGGCATGTCCTGGAATGGTGAGGGTCCTTAATGGTGGATGCTGCCTTCTTGAGGCACCACCTCTTGAAGATCTCCTTGTTGGCGGGGAGGGTTGTGCCCGTGATGGAGCTGGCTGAGTCTATAACTCTCTGCAGTCGCTTTCGATCCTGTGCATTGAAAGCTCCATACCAGGCAGTGATGCAACCAGTCAGAATGCTCTCCACCGTACACTTGTAGAAATTTGCAAGAGTCTTTGGTGACATCCCAAATCTCCTCAAACTCCCAGTGACGTAGAGCCACTGGTGTGCCTTCTTCATGATTGCATCAGTGTGTCGGGCCCAAGATAGATCCTCTGAAATGTTGACACCCAGACACTTGAAGCTGCTCACCCTTTCCACCGCTGACCCCTCAATGAAGACTGGTGTGTCTTCTCCCGACTTCCCCTTCCTGAAGTCCACAATCAATTCCTTGGTCTTGCTGACATTGACTGACATCATATGCATGAAGAAGCAATGGGTAAAAAAGTGTGCAATGCCAGCCCAAGTCAGAATTATCCAAAGACAAAATGAGAGAGGCTGGATGCATCAATGGATGGAGAAGGTTCTGCTTCCAAGCTGGGTAAAGTTTTGATGCTTGGAGTTTAACCCAGAATAGTAAAATTTCAGTTGAAATTCAGCATCTATTTCAGTTTGTTACTAATTCCTTACAGTGGGTTTGCTAGCTGCAAAATCTTCAGTTCAAAATTAAAACAGTGAGTGATTACCTTGGCATTTAAAAGACAACTCCCTCCCATCCTAATCTCCCTTGTCTGCAGAGCTGCTTTGCAATAAATGTAGAGTAAATCCTTCATCTGGCCTCTCAATCTGTCTGAATCAGGTTTATTTTATTTTGTTAGACGGAGAATAATTTGGCTACTAAATCCATGGCTGGCATACACCATTAACTTCCAATAAAATGCACCTAATACTTTTGTGTTTTTCAAAGTTGCTCCTCCCTGCATTCACCCACCCACCTCCAAGACAGTCAAGGGCAGAGTTAAATTAAGGAAAATAAAATTATATGTATGACAGCACAACCCACATTAAACCGTGCCTAACGTGCATTAACTTTCAATCTGGCAGTTTTGTTCATTAAGCCAGATTTGTTGAGTCACCACTGCCCTTTATGCACAAATAAACTGATGGACAAATGTTACTCTGTTGAAGGCATGAAGTGGCAACAATCTTCATGCCAGATTCAAAACTTTATTACTTTGCCCACGTCCAATGTGTGTTTCTGGAGTTTGGTCAAATGAGATCTCCCTTGTTTCCGATGGTGTTCAACCTTGGACTGAATTGAGTTGGCTCTGTTTGCCAGTGATTCAGGGGTAAGAGTTACACTGAGAACCTGCCTCTTCAATCCTGCACCACCACATCTGACATAAGAATGGCATCCTCATTCTTCTGAATGGATTTATCAGCTCTGTAGATTAGCTGGAAACAGTTAAAGTAATTTGAGATCAGTTTTTTAAAAAATTATTTTGCTTTGTTTTAATGTTCTGAATAATTTCCTTCTGTTTTAATTAATTTGTTGATTAATACGAATGTTTTTTAATGCTATTTATTTACTTTTAATTATTTAAAGCAATTGTAATAGTTTTTAACTGTCTCAGATAAAACTATGACGAGTCTTGAATGTAGGCGGTGAGGTTCTGTTCTCAGCTTTGCTTCTTGTCAAAGACTATCAGGATGTCTAAGGGGCAGGGCTTTAGCACTACGCCACCTGAGGCCACCTCGCCATCAAGACCTCCTGCATCTGTCTCTGGTAAGTGCAGACAGGCAAGGGCTATGGCTGAATCTAAAACAAAAAGAACAAATTACTGGAGGAACTCAGCAGGTTAGGCAACATCTGTGGATGGAAATGGACAGTCAACGGTTCAGTCAAGATGCTTCATCTGATCCATGGATGCTGTCTGACCCACTGAGTTCCACCATCAATTTGTTTCTTTTTGCTCCAGATTCCAAGATCTGCAGTCTCTTGTGTCTCCATTTTACTACTCCATTGGGTGAATCTCAATCAATTTGGCCACAGGTCTTCTATTGAGCTTTTCTGGGTTCTAGGGAATTTTCTGTGGGATCTTTCATGTTTCACATTTTACAGGAAGCATCAATTCCTTCCCTGACTCAGCTCACATACATCTGACAAATAACGTTATACGCTTTTGCCAGTTCCTTTCCATTATCAGGCCATCTGGAGATCGACCCAAATACTTAAAAACTCTCCATCTACAGAACATTGAGTGCACCCAAGTTATATCTCACAATAGTATGATCAATATTGGACATGGTTACACATAGATATTAATCACATGGTGGAGTATAACATTTCCAGTACCGTTCAAATGGATTCTAAATAAAACTGAACTAAGTCACATCTTTTGGTACATCACAGTGCACTTGCTTATTATTTTTGGAACAGTTGATCACCTACATCTGGTTGGTAATCAGCAGAGCTTATCAAATAAAATCCTTGGCTCCCTCAGATTACAAGTGTGAACGCGTAATATAAGTTTCAACCCAACACTGTAATTCTTCTTCCTCACACTTGGACTGCGAATCAAGTTGAAGTACAATTTCTGAAGATCAGGTGGTTATCCAATATCTCACCCAGCTAAGTGCTCTTCATGCGTGAACATAGATAGGGACCTCTGAAAGATACTTAGAAGTGGAGGTTATTTTGCCAAGCTCCATCTTGAACTTGAGTTCATGATTTGCTGATGAGCAAAACAGACCTTATTCTTGAAATGGTGCTGACAAATACAGTCACTTTAAAGTTGTGATTATACTTGCAATCTACAGGGAAGCTTACTGTAATGGTCAGAAACAACCTGCTCTGAATTTTATTCAGACTTCACCATATCAGCTTAGAAATGTTTGCGTTACATAATCACTAAATGTATTAAAACATGATTTTATTTTCCAAGCACAATTTTCCACTTTACATTTTTATTTTCTATAAATTGTACTTCGGACAGTAAGAGGAATGAAATAGCATGTCCCTGTAATACCCTCACAAACTAAAAGAAGATGAACTCTTCTGTGTACCATCCTAATTTCAGCCAACACTGCTCTATTCATTGTAATATTTTTTCACAGGGATTCTGACTGAATCTAAATATAAATCGAAGCACAAA
Source organism: Pristis pectinata (assembly GCF_009764475.1). Taxonomy (NCBI): domain Eukaryota; kingdom Metazoa; phylum Chordata; class Chondrichthyes; order Rhinopristiformes; family Pristidae; genus Pristis; species Pristis pectinata. The sequence goes on along the minus strand of NC_067408.1, from coordinate 83,330,107 downwards.
AAAGGCATGTGTAACAAGAAAGTGTCCGATTTACATCATGTCTTTACTGGGTTATGACTTTAATTGGGGTGAAGGAGATGGTGTTGTTATATTTGAACTCACTAAACCTGGGTTACAGAAGAAGGAAAAAAGTTCAAATAGAGTTCCCACACTTGACAACCATTAACCCCAGATGGACATGCATCTGCAGACAAATGTGGCTGTAATGGCTTATTGGGCTGAATAGCTGGCACTCAACGCAGGCTCGCACATGAAGAATGGGTCCTCACGAGTTAATTTCGGATGGCCAACTGTCACAAAATCTGTAATCTAACTTGGTTTGGGAGAGGAAGAAAAAACCAGAGCAGCACCCCTGCAGAATGTGTTTGAAGCTTCAAGCAAACAATACATCAATTGCAAAGAGCGAGATAAATGTGTCTGAGAGATTTTGCCACACCTGTTAATTCCCCAGTATCAGGATGAAAATTCCACTTATCAGAATTTAAGTATATTTTCCTGTCAACTATTCAACGGCAAACATCCAAGTCTGTCAAATTTTGAATGTGGACAGAAAGAAACCAGAGAATAAGAAAAGATAAATGAATAATTATAAAACGAAGCATGTACAGAAAAGGAATGAAAGAGTTAATATCTGATTGAAAAAAAAACTTGATATGCCCCCCTCCTCCCCCTCAACACCTGCTCAGTGACAAGAGACTAGTACACTCAATTCTCCCTCACAATATCCCGCTTTGGATTTGTTTAAACCTCAACAATGGATTTTGTTCAGGCTTTAATAGTAGACTGTGCTGTGCAGGATTAAACAATAAATGGACATTCAGTGCGTATGAATGCACAAACACATATGTACACAGAGACATGATTATTATACATGCACATTTTTGATCCAGGTTGTCATTAGGAGAGGGGATGATTAAATAAAATGATTCATTTATTTTACATAATTCAAGCAAAAATCCTCCAGATTTCCTTTTTGCCCTCTCTGCCTGCCATGAGCACACAGACTGTTTCACACTTACAATATGTGTTGACATTGTGCTCGTCTCAGTGTATAAGTTATCATTTTAAATAAGATGTTCTGCAAGAATGGCTGTATTTTTGAAGCTGTTATTTAAGCAGTGAAATGCATCAAAGCCTACTGTTGCCAAGAAGTGCAAGGACCCAGGAATCAACCTTTATTTATATAAAAAAAACACTTGAACAAGAAAGAGTTACTTTTATCCCATCATTTGCATTTCTGATCATCTCAATGCTTCCAGGGAAGAATAATTTACCAAAAAGAAGAAAATCCCGAAAAGATCCAAAACAACAATCTTTCAATGTTTCCTTTAAAGCATTCACAGCTTTCCGCAATATATTATCTTTTTCCAGGGTCTCTGTAAGCAGTTATTATGTAACCCTTTCAATACCTGAAGGTGCCTGCAACTCAGCACACAGATCCGCTTTCTATTTCTCTACATTTTAAAAGATATTGCTCAGACTGCTACACGAACATTTTGAACAAGATAGCAAGCAAGCTGCAGAACTGCGATATCTGACCTGCATAACAGTGGAGCGATCAGAATTCTCTCAGATCTTAAGCCTGTGATTATTATGTTAAAAAGAGCCAAAGAAATAAATTGTCTCAGAGGGCTGGAAAAAGCAACAGGGTGTTAATGAGCCACTGTTTGTACTTCGTTCCACATAATTAGTTGCATTTCCTACCTGAGGATAGCCGTGTTTCCCTGCCTGATGGTGATGTTGTCCGTCCCCCTGGAGAAGTCCACGCTTCTAACCGGCAGTCCTGTTGGAAGAAGGCAGAGAAATCTCAGAAGGATTGCGGGTAGTGGGCGCTGATAAAAAGGACCCCGAGATACCATTGTCAGGGCAGGACGAGCAGGCCAGATTAAAAAGAAAAAGCTCTCCCAAACACTCTGGCAACACTAAAGCTGTCTTCACTAATAGCAAGCTTTGCAATTCCAAGCACCAGCTGAGTTCCCACTAATCTGACAGCAGAGGCATCACTTGTAAGAGATATGTGAAGCGATGCTCTGAGCGTGAATTGACTGCTTTCCTCCTCACGCTTCTTTACTTCACCTCCCCCCCACCCAACAAACCCCCTCCCCAACCCCCGCCCCCCTTCCACCACCACCGCCACCACCACTGCCACCCTTTTGGCAGCAAGCTTGATGAAGGTCTGATACCACTCCATCACCATGGCAACAGCTCCATCTGAGGCAACTCGACCCAGACAACAGAATTGTGCTTTGAGGCAGAAACTTACCAAGCTGCTAAAGTGAGGAATAAAGTTAAATCCCTTTTTTTGGCAAAAGTAATATATTTTGCAAATTAAGCCTGCAAAACACGAAGTATTCAGCACTGGATGACTGATGCTGACAAGATCTAGCAGTAATTATCTGTGACACTTCATTCTTGCAATGAAAAATCTGACTATAACACCTAATAATATTATCTGAATGCAGTCATTTTATACTGAGTCAGGAACTGAGAAGTGATTAAAGCACAAAATTAAAGATAAGTTATTTTAATCAATACAAAGTGTCCACTTCATAACAGTGCATTTGGACAAAAGCACAAAACACTTTGGTAAACACTTGCATTTAAATGTTTGTGCTCGGGGCTTCATTGTGGACTGAGTTCCTTGAGCATGTAGATGAGATCTATAAAGGCAGCCCGGATGAAACTTTGGAGGAGTTAAGAGTGCATTCACCAAGTGGGTCCCATTAAATATCTGCTGAAATATTAACACTTACTGAGGCAGTGACTGGTTCTACCTGACTTTTGGGGCCCTAACCAACAGCACCCACAGAGTGCTTACTGCAACCAGTCTAGACAGCCTGAAGGTGGCTCCAACTTGGGCCTTAGCCTGATTTTAATCATTTCAGCCATCTGGCAGCAGCCATATTTTTGCCAAATTGCTTTGTTAAATAAGACCCTCAGATTGGTCCCAAAGGAAGTGGGTGAGGCTGATCAGAGATTGACTATGACCTTTGATTGAGCTTTTGGAGCTTGGAGCTGTATCTTCCATGAATCTCCTTTGGTGATTTGTATCCACATTAAAAAAAGACAAATGGTGCAAGCCTGACATTTGCTCCATTTGGCAACAAATTCTTTGGGTGACATAAATCAATGTTTAGTCTTTAATTAGCAAGGAGCCAAATGATTACTCCAGTTTTACTGTATCAAAGACGTCCTACCACCCTCAACCTCCCTGCAGTTTAACAAGTTTCTTTGGTCTCCTTTACCAAGGTCTGGTGAAGGGTTTTGGACCTGAAAGGTTAGCTCTGTTTCTCTTTCCACAGATGCAGCCTGACCTGCTGATTTTTCCTGCATTTTCTCTTTTTATTTAATAGAACTAATAGGACTGGGGGTGGCCGAATTTCTAGGCCAAACAAAATGTGCATGAATTTTAGGTTCCTGACATGCTAAAAGCAATATATAAACAAGGTATCTGATTCAGCTCAGTGATAGTACTTACTGAAGACTATGCACCTCAAATCCCACTCCATAAACTAACTTCATTAATGCAGAGTCTAAATTGACATCTCAACATAACACTGATAAAATTCTGGAGAAGGTGGTCTTTCATGTGAGCTAGTAAACCAAAGCAGTTTCTCCTCTCTGAAGTGGATACAATAATCTATTGGGTTCAGTTGAAGCAAAGCAAGGAAAGAGATTTTGCCCTGACTATCATCACGAGAACCGAATTTGCGACAATTTATCCTGCTGCTGTTTGTGAAACCTTGCTGTGCACATCTTGCTTTCCTTCATAATTCCAACAGTGACTACACTTTACAGGTAGTATATTTGTTCAAAATCAGTCTGAGATATTGAACAATCATGAAAAGAGCTTTGTAACAAGTTTTTTTTTTAAAAAAATTGAAGTCCATAGCTTTAAACAGAACCTTAAAGACATTTCAAAATAATTTTTCCTCACAAGTTCAATATGACTGCACATATTTTCTGTATTGTATTCTGGCTCATTAATTGCTCACAAAATAAATGCACTTCTTTACTTTAAAAACGCAAGTTAATTTATCTGTTTTTCCTTTTGTTGGTCAATTTGCACTGAGGTAGGAAGGCAAATTGTATGCTGCTCATGTGGCTGAAGGATGGAAGGGGTGTGATGAATAACTTGATTCAATATCCCCTGTCGTGAAATCCTTGTTCTTTCCCCTTTGTGTCTGTATGATGTCAAAAGTCACTGGGTCAATCACATCCATCCATTCTTTGACATACTGCTGTTAGAACTCCACTGAGCTACCCTTTACCTAGTTTAATTTTATCATTTCTTCTTTCGTTTTGATCCTAGATCTACCAAATAGATGGGTTCCACCATAAATAGAAATAGATGGGTTTACTGCATAACTTGTTCCTTCTTGTCATCCCATTCGTTCTTTCTGCTTTCCTTCAACTGGAGTATTCTTTGTATTACAGAGTAGTTATCGACAATACCCTGTGAGCAAGCGATTTGGAGGTGGGGCAGGATATATGGTTTGGTGCAGACAATCTATTGTGCAGCAAACAATGTCAATTTATTCAGAAAACAATGACCATTTTAAGAGCAAAGAAAATAAAAATTACAGTAGGTACCCACATTAGAGGCAGGGCCATTTTTTTTTACAGAAAAATGCAGTGAGTGGAGAATAGTTATATATAAATTATGCGCATAATATCGTTACTTGCGCAGTGTGGATACTAAGCTTGACTGGGTAATAACTCGATCATCTCTATAATGCCAATGTTAGCATTGTCACTATGTACAGCCTTTCTTCAAAGACAGTTCAGGACTGGGAATTACATGGAGACACCATGTAGCAATGAAAGAAGTGGAGAAGATTTAATATATAAATCTAAAATATAAGCCAGGGGAAATATTTAATATTGCAAAACTGATTCTGCAGCATTATAGTGTAAAGTCGCAGTCAGAGGTTCAAATGTTGACTGTGACTTGATCAGAAGAAGAGTTAGCAGTTATTAATCAGTCTGTGCTGGTAAAGTGCAACAACTCATTAAAACAAAGCAACCATCCAAGAAAGGAGAAGCTAATTCCATCCATCACATTCTGTAACAACAACTTCTTTGAGCATAGAATGAAGCTCACCAGTGGCAGCTGTCCAGGGATCAATGGCCTCCACTATTTCCCTTTCTAGCTACAGGAACAAGAAGCATGATGAGCAGTGGGGGCAGGGGACAAATCAGGACTAAACTGTAGGAAATGTACATTAAAAAGTACATCAGCAGCTTCTTTTCTAAATAACTTTGTTCTCACCAGTTTAATGTTACAATGATTTCTGCTTTTAGGCATTGCTTGCATAAACTGCATTTACATCATCTGATTCCAGTAGGTTTCCAAATTGAACATCAGTAATTCCCACTGCTGCACACTTTTAAACAAGTACTGCAACCAAACATGTCTAGATTGCGTGGAAAAGGTTTCTCATGTAAACAAGCTAGTAATCAGCTGTATCTGATATGGCAGCACACTGGAAAAATACAATAATAGGCTTTCTTTGCACAGAATAAACAATGAGAATCCACTATAATCTACATTTCACTCCCTGACTAATTCAAAAACAGAATTAATGTAAGGACTGGTATTCCAATATGGTGCTAAATTTCATGTGCCAAAATTTCTTTTAACTAATATTTTATCTTTCTTTTTTGAAGACCAATACCTTGTGGAGAATTGTTCCTCTGACACTGGCAGTGTTTTGGTATCATACTCAAATTCATATGCAAGTCTGCACAGTGTGTTTTTGCAAGCTGTTTCAACTGTGAAGAGTCACAGCTTAATCTCATACCACTCCCTGGGCCTTATTTGCATGTGCTCCAGAGATACAAAGAAATAGCAATTAGGAGCACAACTGAATGTTTTCCTGTTTCCCTCTCCATGGCCAAAAGATGTTGATGCTCATTGAAGCATCTCTCCTGTGATGAATTTCCTTGGACCAGGTGTTAAACCTCAGCTGCCTGGTCCATGTGGGTTGAAAGGCATTTTTGGGTAGTTCATTGAGGAACCAGATTACCCATCATGATCTAATCTCTCGGATAAGACTATTGAACGGTTTCCCTTACAATGAGATGGACCTATGACTTCACGATCTACCTTGTTGTGACCTTGCACCTTATTGCACTGCACTTTCTCTGTAGCTGTGACACTTTACTCTGTACTGTTATTGTTTTTACCTGTACTACACCAATGCATTCTGTACTAACTCAATGTAACTGCAATGTGTAATGAATTGACCTGTATGATCAGTACGCAAGACAAGTTTTTCACTGTACCTTGGTACAGATAACAATAATAAACCAATACCAATACTATCTCAACGAGCCCTGGATTTCAACAGATACTAGTTTTAAGGCAGTTTGGAGAGAAAGAAAAATGGTCAAACATAGTCATGGTTGGAATTGCTGCCCAATTCCTGACCCTCTCTTGTCAGTGGCATAGCCATTTTTGTTAATAAAGAAAATTGCTTTTTTTGGCATGTTCTCTTGTTATGGTAGCTGTCTTTGTGCCATGCTTGCTCTGGCAAACCTAAACAAAGAACAAATTAATGCTATCCTGAGTATTTTCTGTTCCAAAGAGTTAAGGAAACCATATATGGCAACAATGTAGACATAATAGTGATACCTTCAAAAGAGTGGCAGAGGGCAATTAGGTTCTGATTCAACTTGCTTCTGCTCAAAAGGCAAATTATTATGTGCTAAACTCTTTATATGTTGTTCGTTATGAGAGAATTAAAATTCCAGCAACAATATTTTAATCATACAGCTTCACGAAAAATAGTATTCCTCTAAATGAAAGCTGGCCCAATAAAAGCTAACTGCTCTGGAGATTGAGTGTGCATGTGCAAAGGGTCAACATTGCTGCGCATAGTGACACAGTTAATAAGACATACCTGAAGTAGGGATTTCCTAAATTATGCTATATGGAAATAAATCAGGTATTTATATTGAAAGGAAGGGAAAAGCTGATCCACTCACACATGCTTCCAATGTTGGACTATCTGACAGTCTAATCTTTTGATTAATTCACAAACAGTCTGATAGAAAGTAGCACTACAAGCATAAACCATAGTTCTCAGACTCTGAGGAAAACAATTGGGAACGTGATCCAAGATAAATGGCCTAAATCAGGAATGCTTATTTCTCATTTATGAGTACTACCTAACATCTTGAGTTTCAATGTGTGCAACATAGTGACCTATTTCTTAAATCCAAGCCTTTTATAAAGGAAATGATTCTTGTATTACACCTGATCTTGTGCTAGATTTTTGGTCTTAGCGTGATCTCTTAGAAAGCAATCTCATACAAAGTATGATAATAAAATGAATGAATGTATTTTGGTGAGCTGTTAGCAAGATGGCTATGTGAATGGTCTAATATTAGGGACATATATCAGCTCTAGTACAAAAGCAGCTATAACAAAGGCCTGCTGAAAGTTAATGGTCTCCTGTATAACCACTCACATTTTAATGTGAAAAGTGGCATGTCTGCAGCCCAATTCAGTTATTGTAAAGCACACCAGTCAATCAAGAGAAACAGAGATCAAAATTCAAATACTTGAAGTGAAGTATCAACTAATGAGCTTTGCTTTTCTTAACTGCAAAGAAGCAAAGACATATATTTTCCATGCCTTTTGCCTAAAAGGTAACTAAAGGTTTGAAACTCCCCAGCACAATTATGATATCCAAGCTAGTTAAAATGCACTAATTGATTCATTTTCTGTGATTGTCTCAAATTTTCATTCTGGAGTTAAAAATTCAAGGATGGGAGGAATTCAGGAAGTCTGGAATATGTCTAATTTGGTTCTGCAAATTAACTTTGCTTGGTAGTACGCTGTGTCAGATTTAGACTCTGTATGTTGCAATAAGAATGCAAAAAAAATGATGTGCACCCCTCCCTAAAAAGCACTCTTATTGCATTGAACCAGGGTCCAAAGCATTGCTGGTCCTGCTAAATTTTATCGATCACTGTTGGCCTTAATTACTCAATCATTCCTGGTGAGCTACCTTACACACCATTTCAAAGATATTATATAACTTAAATAACAGTGTTTTCTCCCAATTATATCTTCGGTAGAATTCGTGGTTGACACAGAGTCACTCAAGTATCTTGAAGTCTAATTTGAAGATTCTCATCCTTGTTTGGAGATTTCTCCCCAGTCTTGCCCTTCCACAACTTTGTAATCTGCTGCACTTCATGTATTCTCCACTCTCCACTGCTTTTAATGTCTTGGATATCCCCAATTTTAAACACTCTATCACGGCTAATCTTAACTTTAGCTGCATTAGCCTGAAGCTCTGGAATTCCCTGGAAATCTTTGCCCCTCCTTCTCTCTTTCTTTATATTGATCCTCAACAACCCACTTTTTTGACTAAGGTTTTGGTTATTTGGTCCAATATATGGCCTCTTATCAAGTTTAACTGTGTCGCTTTATTTTGCTTTGGATTCACCTCGGGGTGTCTCAATTTTTCAGCAGCTCAACTTAAAAGTTAAAATGAGGCCAGAGTCCCAATATATATCATGTCTTGCATCTACGAGTGCCAGCAAAATGATTAATCCCTTTGCCCAGTCCAAGCCACCTTGCTGATGTAAGCCATTTTTTGCATAAATTGACTAGTGGTGAAATGCTTTTGTTATGAAAAAAGTAATAACAATGCCAAAGTTTCAATCGTTCACTATTAATCACACACTAAATACCAAAGGCATGAAATTTCATGGAGATGATAATTTTCCAGGCTTTTCAAAAACAAAATAAAATATTCTGGATCCAGGTATTGTTAGTGAGGTCAGCATTTATTGCCCACCCCTAACTGCCCTTGAGAAGGCCATGGAATCATTCATTCTTTGATTCTGAGTCAAAGAGTCACACAGCACAAAAAGAGGCTCTTCAGCCCACTGCATCAACCATAGTAATCCCACTAAAATCCAGTTGTATTTTCTGCACATTCCCATCAAGATGATGGTGACCCATCAGTCCTTCCAGTGCAGATACTCCCTACAGTTATGTTGGGTAGGGAGTTCCAGGATTTAGATTAGTAACTGTGACAAAACAGTAATAAATTTGCAAGTCAGGATTATGTGCAGTTTGGAATGAAACTTGTAGGCCTTGTCCTTCTTTGTTCCAATTTGCAATCTACATCATTTGCACCAATTTGATTCCCATACTTTTTCTTTTGCAAACAAGTCCAACAGACCTCAAAGTCAGAGGCTGAAATTAAAGTTTTTGAAGACCAGCCCTGCAAACTGCATTCACTCATGGATAAGTTAACATCATAATTAAATCACTATGGCCATAAAACATTAGACAGCTTGGCATTAGAATCTGGCTTCCCCTTCCAGCTGATGGACGAAGCAGTTGATGCATAACAGGCTTTACAGAACTTTAATGTAGATCACCCAAGATCATTTCTATCATCGTTTTTCTGACCTCCAGTGGAGACACTTTGGAAACCAGTAGGAAATATTTCGGGGAGGAAAAGATCTTTAATACAGTTTTTTAAAATCACTGATTGATTGCAATATTTCAATTTTGTAACCTATTTAATCTTTCATTTTGAAGCCTTGTTAAACTTGGCTTAAAATGTATAGAAAAGATCTCAAGGAAAAGAGGCTGCAAATGAAGAAAATAGATGTATACAAAAATGAATTATACCTTTGAACAAAAGGAAACTTAAAAACAAAAAATGGTTGCTTTGATGTTGGTTCTTTCAAATAATTAAAACCATGGATGAAAACTTTGTTTAGACCATGTTTCTTTTTCAAATAAGCTGCAATAACATTCCTCATCTCAGTGAAAGTACCTGAATTATGGTTTCCCTAACAACAGAAAACAAAATCTATCAAGTTTAATCTACGAAATCTGTCAAGTGCACTGAACGGGTTTTCTAATAAGGGCTACTGAGGCTTCAATGGAAAAATTACAGTTGGGGATGAATTTCATTTTGGGCTTTTGTGAATCAGCAGACTATTTAACACTGTTCCAGATGTTTGTAAATCAGGAAGGGTAAACAAGCTATCAAGCTGCTAATGTTCATTTTGAGCTGCTGCCCAAGATATTTTTGCCTCCATGAGAATTACAAATAGGGTTCACCCTGAATGTTAGTAAACAAGTCCCACATGCAGCATGGCTGAGATATGCTTGGACAATCAGTTTTCTAGACATTACAGATGTTTCACAAACACTGATTTGTGACTTCCCTTCAAGGAAGCCCTGGATTCAATCATTAGATTAATTCTTCTTCATCCTTCTCCCTTTCATTGGTACATTGTACTGCTCAAAAACACTCTGAATTCAGACATTCAGTCTGAATTATTTTCTTAAAACATTTATTTTGCAACGCTTTGCATCAATTCTTTAAACTTCTTCATTGGTCTGCATCTGTTCCTTTTGTTCTTTAATCACAGATTTTACAATGAACCAAATGACATCCATTTCAATATCCTACTGGGGAATTCATAGTGCTGTCTTAGCACAGTGGCCTTTTACCTCTGGGGCTTGTATTAAATTCAGCCTGCAGTGTTAATATTAAAGAATCACAGTTCTGGAGTTTGCGGAGATCATACATAAAATTAATTTGGTTAGTCTCAACCGAGTAACATACATGGATCCACAGAGAAAACTGTTCCTACTTTGGCATTAAATTGCAAATGTCAGTCAGAAACTAAAAATATCACATTTGGGGACCCTCTTCAGAGACTGGATGACTGCAGTGGAGTGTGCTTTTCTTAGCCCCTGTCAGTACATTACCAAACCTAAGGGTGCTTAATGTGAAATGGTTGGGTCTGCAAGATGGGAAAATGCCTCCTTCCTCTTCCATTGAGCACTAACTTTCACCAAAGTAAACGAAAAGATATTTTGTGCAGCACAGTTTAAATTATGTATGTACTCCTGAAAGCTTGATATTATAAACATGAATGGGTAATTCACAAATCTAGGTAGCCCCTCTGAAAAATGGCAATATGCATGATTACATATTGTGGCAACATGCATATTACCAGTCATCATGCTTGATACATTATGCACAAATGAAGGTACTGTATGTTATTGGTATAAGAATGCTGATCCCATTTCTCACATACCGTCACTTACAAGATCCTAAGCATCTCAACAGATGTCCCTTCCTCCCCCTGAATCTTTGATGCAATAACTGTAACTTGTTATTACTAATGCTTGTCCACATAATTGTTGGAAGATCAGTGTAATATTCCTTTCTTCTGGACAATTTCAAGGAACCTCAGACTGCTGTCAGCTCCAGCAGTATAAAGACGTATTTTAACAAGGGCTTTCTCACCAATCACCCAGATCAAGAGGAATCATCATGCACTGAGCCAAGAATTCTTGTTAATCCAGTGTATAATATTTCCAGGAAAAATCATGTTACATGTGAACTTTTAAATACATCTCAATCTCCCTGTTATTGATCCAGTACACCATACAACATAATTGTCTGGGAATCCGCAACAGATAATTTCTCAATAAATGCAAAGCATATATCACAGGGACTAACCTTCTTCCATTACCGAACCTCAGATTTATGGAGTTCAATAGTCAGTGCTCAAATTTACTGTTGTCACATTAAAAAGGATTGACAAAAAGCAAAAGGAATGCACAATTTTAAGAAATATCCAATTTAGGTAAATACTAGAACTGAATTCCAGGGTACAATCTTAGCTGGGAATCCTGGTGGTCAACTGAACTGCTTCAGCCTGAGCTTGACATTTAACTCCTTGTTCACAGCATTATGTGCAATAATATTTTCAAATATTCTCTTCTTGGCCTTTCCATCTTAAACTACAAGTCTTAGGTTTAATCATAGAGATATTATCACTGACCACCTGCCATGAGCAACGCAGTGAGAGAGCCCCTAATTTTTTTTTAATTGCCTTAAGTGATTGTAAGGCAAAAACTAATAATTTTAATCATTTTAAACAAAGCAGTACATATGAGCTGACCTAACAGTGGCTTTATTCTGCATAATTATCCCTCAGCTCTGGAATCCGTTATGTCTTTTCTCATTCTTTCATGATGTCAACCCCAATGAACCAAGTGGACACTTACTTTTAAGATAGTAAAAGTTGCAATGAGTGTTGGCTGGGTCAATTGACCTTGGCACAGCTGATTAGAACTCTGTCGTCACCCCCTATCTGTACCAAATGTACCTTCTGCAGGAGTTGCTGAATAGCTATGAGAAGTGGGATACCTGGTTAATTTACCCCAACCTAACTCAGGGTACAGAGATAAGCGTAATTTAACTCATTTCCAATTGGACATCAATTTTGGAATTTGCAATCCTCATGACCTAACTGTCAAATGGAAAAAGGTGTGAGCCAACAAGGAAGAGTAGTAATTCCCCACCCCTCCCCACCATTGTGTTAAAAATTAATTTAAAAGCACACTTGTGTATGAGTGGCTTCTCATTGTGAAATGCCAGTTTTATGCTATTGTTGGAGCTGGGGAGCTGAAACAGGATGTTGTAGTGCCTAACCATGTTCCCTTGATGGACGTTAGAAATTGTCAGACATCACGGCTTTTAAACTTGCTTTTATATACTTCAGGATCATTTTGAATGTATTCTGCAGATGGTCTTCCTAAAAGGTGCCGCTGCAGTTAGTGATATTTTTGAAATTCACCTTATGCAGTTCACAGCTTAAAAAATAATTTGCAATTATCATACATTATCAGAGCCTGGGGTGACCCTCAAATGGTTGCAAGTTCCTGTGATTTGCTCTCAGTGATCGAGGCCCTTGCAAATTTTTAAAAAATTACATGGAATGTGAGCGCTGCTGGCATGTCCAGTATTTTAATAGCCATGCCTAATTGCCCTTGAAAAGGTGATCACGAGCCACCTTCCTAAACTGCCAAAATTCTTTCCTGTGGAGGTAATTCTGCTGCGTTGTTGGATGGACAGTTCCAGGATTTAGACCCAGGGACAATGAAGGAATGGTGAAACGTCTCTGCTAGAACATCACAGAGTGCAGCCCGCCTGCTGTGTCTGTGTCAACTGTCAAGTAACTACCTATACTAATCCCATTTATCACTATTTAGTCCATAGTTTATTCAGTCTTGGCAATTCAGGTGCTCATCTGGATGTTTTGAAAATGCTGTGTGAGTACTTGCCTTCAACACCTTCTCAGGCAACGCATTCCAGACTTCATCTGTCCACTGTGTGGAAGATTCTTCTTCAGATCTCCTCTAAACCTCTTATTCGTCATCTTAAACTTATGTTCTCTGGTCTTAGGCACCTCTGCCAGAGAGTAACATTTCTTACTGTCAACCCAATCTATGCTCTTTAGCATCTTCTGCTTCAAAGAAAACAAATGCAACCCACCTAGTCTCCTCATAACTGAAAAGTTCCATCCCAGACAACATTCTGGTGAATTGACTCTGCACCATCTACAGGGCAATCATATCCTTCCTATCATATTGTGACTAATACTGTACACAATATTCCATCTATGGCCTTACTTAATGTTTCATTATTTTGTACCATAATCCCCCTGCTTTTATATTCTAAATCCTGGCTAATGAAGACAAGTATCCTGTATGTCATCTTCACCATCTCATCTACCTTTACTGCCACCTTCACAGATCTTTGGATTTGTACTTGAACATACTTTGATCTTCAATACTCCCAAGGTCCTACCCTTCATGGTATATGTACCACCCTTCCTTGACCACTCCAAATGTATCACCTCACACTTATCAGGCTTAAGTTCCATCTGCAATTGCTCTGTCCAGCTTAACATTCTGAAACCAAAGATGACCTTCCTCACTAGCAACAACACTACCACTTTTCATGACATCTGCAAACTTATTAATCATATCTCCTACATTCATATCCACATCAGTAATGTATGTGACAGACAGCAAGAGTTCCAGCACTGATCCCAGTGGTACGCCACTGGTTAGAGCCTTCCCACCACAAAAGCAACCCTCCACCATCACTCTCTGCCTCCTAAATACAAGCCAATTTTACATCCAATTTGCCAATTTGCCAATTTGCCTTGGATCCAAAGGGCCAGTTTTTTGGACCAGCCTTCCACATGTGAACCTTTCAAAGGCCTTTCTAAATTCCACGTAATCCACATCAACCACACTGCCTCCATCGATATATTTCATTACCTCTTCAAAAAACTCAATAAATAAGTCAGATGGGATCTCCAACCAACAAATCCATGCTGATTATCCCTGATCAATCTCCGCCTTTTAAAGTGCAGATTAATCCCATTTTAATCCTGAATAATCCTGACTGCAGGTGGTTGCATTCCCATATAACTGCTATCCTTATCCTTCCTTCTGGTAGAGGTATGGGTCTGGGAGGCATTGTCTGTGTAGCCTGTGTGATGAACTGCAGTGGATTTTGTAGATGGTACATACTGCATAATGTGAAAGTTCAGAGAGGGGGTTAATTAAGAGATCTGCTGTGTACTTGGTGGAGTCAACTTTCTTGAGCTGGACTCAACCAGGCAAGTTTTATGAGGTCATGAATTGTGAATTCATGACCTTACTGAGTTGTGAATTGCAGGTGGCAACAAGTCATTGGAGAGTCACTTGCCACAAGATACTTGGATTCTGAACTGTTTTTGCAGCCATGTATTTGTGTGGCTGGTTCAGTTAAGTTTATAATTAGAGTCAAAGAATCATACAGCATAGAAACAGGCCCTTCGGCCCAACCTGTCCATGCTGACTGTGTTGCCCAGTGAGCTAGTCCCATCTGCCTGCATTTGGCCCATATCCTCTCCGATCAATGTAGAGATTGATGGAATATTTAATAATGCCAATTTTGGAGTGGCAGAGGGTTGGCTTTCTTTTATTGGAGATGATTATTGACTAGCATTGAGATTTTGCATGACACAAATGTTAATTGAAGTTATCAGCACATGCCTGCATGTTGTCTCTGTATTGCTACAAATAGGTGTAGGAGCTTCTTTTACCAAAGAGGTGGAACCATCAGTGAAAATCCCCTTTCATCTAATGATGGAAAGAAGATCATTGATGAAACTGCTGAAGATGTTTGTGCCTAGAAGACTGCTCCAAGGAACTCATACAACGACATTTTGAAGCAAAGATGATTGATTTTACACAATAACCATCTTCCTTTATTTGAGGTACGACTCCAGCCAGTGGAGGATTTTTTTCTTGACCTGAGTTTCCCCAGGTCTCATTGATGCCACACTCAATCAAATACTGCCTGTATGTTAAGGGCAGGCAATCTCACCTCGCTCCTGGAATTCAGTTCCTTTGTCCCTACTGAGAGCAAAACAAAAATGTCTACAGCTAAGTGGTCCTATCCAAACTGAGGATTAGTGAGCAAGTTTCTGGAGAGTAAATGCTGCTCGAAAACATTGTTGACATCTTCCATCACTTTGTTGACGATGAGTATAGACTGATCTGGTGGTAATTAACTGTCCCATAATTAATCACAAGAAACATTATGACCACTGATCACTTTGCACTAAAATGGACTTTGTTTTTTTGTTCCAATTGTTTTTTTCTTGTAAAATTGTGTATAATTGATGTTTAATTTATGTTTTTACTGTGAATGCTGCTTATATACTATATGCCTATGATGCTGCTGCAAATAAGTTTATCATTGCAACTGTGCATACATGTACTTGTGTATATGACAATAAACTCAACTTTGACTTTTGACTTTGGAAATGGTTAATTTTAATCAGATCCAAAACCTTGAATTTCCAAATTCAGGCTTCTGTATTCCATCATTCAAGTAGCAGTTCCAACTGGGAACCTTTAAATGGTGCAAATGACGTGGTATCATCAATTGTATCACTGCTTACTATTTATAAATCCAATTTATAGATAGGCATCGCTGTACCTTTCCAATCATAGGCCATGACACTGATAATGCCAATGATAAATGGAATTCTGGTTTAGTCAGTAAAACAAAGGTTAAAATGTCCAAATCTGAGAGAATGTCATTTGTATTGTTTTGTGTTATTTAATAGTTTCTGTGCAGATCCTGAGCATATTTTGCTGTTCATCATTCCAGCAACTCATCGAACCTCCAAATAGACAGTGTAATCAAAGAAACCACAAATCTATAAAGGCCATCTCTGAAAATTATAAAATTTCTTATTTCAGAACAATCATATGGCAAGTTGTTCATTCTGAGGTTTCCCTTGAGGAAAACAACATCATACTGAAAAGAAGCTTGATGCTTGTCACTTTCTGCTTACTTTCATTTTTTTTGTCAGCTGATAAATCAAAAGTGACAGTAAAAGAGCCTCAATGGCATATTATCGTGCATAACCATTACTCTTTAATGTTGTGCTGGGAGCATATATAATGTTGTGCTAGTGATGAGCTTAATGTTAGAGACAGAATGAATAATGTTCAGCAATGAGGATTATGTAGCATTACCCTATATTTTGTTCATGCAGGGAAAATATATAGGGATGCAGCTTCTGCATAATACTTCATTCCAATTTTTATTATTAGTTATAACTGATCTCATGTTTTAATTCATTGATTTCAAAACCATATGGTATTTAGTCAATCAAATCTTGATACAATCAAGTCCAGCAACTTGGGTTTGATCCTGACCTTGGATGCTGTCTATGTGGAGTTTATACATTCTCCCTGTGACTGCCTGGTTTTCCCCCAAATGCCCTGGTTTCCTCCCACATCCCAAAGACATGATAGTAAGCAGGTTAATCAGCTGCTATAAATTACCCCTAGAGCAAGGGTAGGAGAGTGGCGGCGGGGTGGGGGGGGGGGGGTAGATGGGGAGCTGATGGCCATGTGAGAGTGGATAGGTTACAGGGAAATATGTGGAGGAATGGAACTGATGGGAATGCTCTCAGATCCAGCATGGACTTGATGGGGCAAATGGCTTCCTCCTACATCAAATATGAGAAATTGCTGTTTTGTTTTACATCAGTTCCCTTGCTTTCTTCCTCAGACAAATATTGAAAGTACTATGGACTCAAGGTATATTGATCTGTTTCTTGTAAGGCTTTAAACCTTCAAGACTGTAGCTCTGAAAGCTTTAGCACTCGAGGAATTTGACTGTTCTTCCAAAAGCCAGTCAAAGCTATTGCTCTGCTTCCTGTTCAGATCACTGAGCTCTCCCAAGAGAATGTGAATTCTCATTCAATTCAATTGGATACTCCCCCACCCCCAAACAACATTCTCAACAACAACCATGTCAACACATCATCCCTTAAGACATATTCCAATTCGACAATAAACATGCTCCTCATTTCATTAAGACCATGCTGTACAGTGAGCTTGCCCATTAAATGAGGAAAAGTAAATGACAATGCTACTGACTCTGACCTCCTACCCTCCATACATATAAATTGCCTAAAATTCAATTCAAGAGAAAACTTATCTCTGCTATTCGTCCTATCACCCTAATACGCACACACTATTTTGATGATCATTGTGATTCGGAAGATTTGATCAGTGGGGAAGATTGTCATAATGAATATTGTCATTTAACAACACACAACTGAATAAAGTAAATGGTGGCAAAACAGAATCAGACTATGCCCAAACTATTAGTATACACCTGCAGAGCTGCAAGTAACATTTTTAAGAAAGTGTTTTCCATTTTATTCCTTATTTGCTTTGTGATGAAGGTAACTGATCAAGGACCTGGTTACCTGCAGCTCCCAGTAATTTATTCACTCCACGTTGCAATTAGCAGTTTACGTGCAGCTGTACATATGCCTCTCATATTGTCAGAATTGCTGATGATGTTGCTTTTTTTTCACAAATAACATATTAACACTGTCCATCTTGAAGAAAGCTTTTATTACAATTAAAACTGCAATTTTCTCACATATTATTGTTGTGACATTAAAATACATTTAATTCTGTCAATGACTTCTGCAAGTATCTGCAGCAAATTTATAGTCTGGTTATATGCTCCTCTGGCTTGGTAAAATGGAAATTGTACAATCATGTCAATCAAAAGCATTGACATAAATGTGCTCAGAGCTGTCACTTGGTGCAAAATGAAAAAAAAATTATCTATTCTCCAGAACTGTCACTTCACACTCTGAGATGAATACAGGAGAGAAAAAAAAATCGAATCCATCCATTCTGTCTACCACAGCAGGTCTGTACTACCACTTGGTGCTGGTAACTGGATATTGACAGGAGAGCTAGTCCGATATTTGTTCACCTCTTAGTACCTGCCATTTATTTCACACTGGTTACATGCCATTGGATTCACAATTTGGGCTGAAGCTTCAACAATAATAACAGGACTTCTTTTTTGTGCCAAATGCAGGAATGGTATAAAATCACAACAAATTTTATCATCTGAAGGACTGCAGTAGATATCAACAATATTGATCATTTTAGACAAAGAGTGTTTCTTTCGTAAATCCTCAGATTGAGGACTAATCAGAAACAACAATTTTCAAAGATTTCCATAAATGGCTTCTTGTAGGAATCTGCAACTTGGTTTACCTGGTGACATATTTGGATAATTGATCACATTACTTCTAACATTGGGATTCTTTGAATAATGTGCCTTCTGATCAACAACAACATTGTTTGTACAATCATAAAAAATACATTGCAGCATGATCTGTTCCTCACAGTATACAACTGAAGTATCGTTTAGCATGCTGTTACATAAACCAAGCTGGAAGATTTTCCAAATGAACACAAGGAAGTATCTAGGTTCCTGATCAGTTGTCAGCACATTTTCTTCTGATCTTTGGGAGTTAGGTACTCAAGCCTGAATTAATGGATTCTTTCCTCTCTCATCATGTCATGGGTCTATTGCACAGAATTGTCTAGAAGTCAACAGTAATTGGCAATCTTTGCAAGATGTGACAATGGTGCAGTGGAAGATATACATCTGAGGTTTGTGTTAAGTGCAGCACCAGGAGCAGTAAATATAACAGAATAACTAGTTTTCTTTCCTCTCTTTTTATAACATTCTTTTTCCTTTTTTATTTCACCACTCCCTAATTGTTTATATGTCTTCAATCAGAGAAATAATGGATATTTCCTAACAAGGCAGTCTGCCCCATCATATTGTATGGAACCTCATGACTTTTTTTGGAAATACATACCAATACATAACACTTAGTATGATTCTTCATGTTGACTGGGCACTTTTTTTTACATTTTTATATTTGAACAGAGGTTGTTATTACACAAAAGTATTTGTCAATTACAAATATGTTGCATTACCTGATACCATAATGCTTTAGTTCAATGAGAGCAATGTTTACTGATTTATCCAAAAGCTCAAATACTTTACCATGCTTATCCAAGATTATCCTGTCAGAAGTCAAAACCACCTCCAGTGTTGTTAGGTGAATGGGTGAGGAGATAACAGTTGGAATATAATGTGGAAAAAAATGTGAAGTCATCAACTTTCGCCGAAACAAAAAAAAAGCAAAGTTTATTTTAAAAAAATGGTGAGAGATTAAAAAATGTTGGTGTTGGAGGGACCTGTGCTTCCTTCTGTGTGAGTCAATGTAAATTAATGTACAGCATTTCAATAAGGAAGACAAATGATATGTTGGCCTATGCTGCAAGAGCATTTCAGTGCAAGAATAAAGATGTCTTACTGCAATTATATAGAGCCCAGGTGGGACTGCACCGAGACTATTATATGTAGGTTTGGTCTCCCTACCCAAGGAAGGAAACACTTGCTTTCAAGGCAGGGTTGATTTCTGGGGCGGGAACTTTGTCCTTTGTGGAGAGATTACACCGACTGGGCCTATACTCTCAATAAGAAAAATGTGACCTCAGTGAAACATATAATATCTGCATGGGTCTTGATAGAGTAGACATAGAGACAATATCTTACCTGGCTGGTTTATCTAGAACCAGGGATTACAGTCACAAACTAAAGGGTTGACCATTCAATACTGAGTTAAGAAATATCTTCATCCAAGAATTGGAGAATCTTTGGAATTCTCGATCCCTGCAAGGTTCTGGTTGTTCAATCACTAAGCATATTCAAGACAGAAATTGACAGATTTTTGGGCATTAGGGGAATCAAGGATATGAGGTTTCTGTAGGCCAGTGGTGCTGAGGTAAGAATTCAGCCATGATCTTTTGAATGATGGATTCAACAAGAACAGCCAAAAGGCCTACTTCTGCTTCTACTTCTTTCCTTAAGCTCAATATATTTTTGTTGATGAGTATTTACGTGATCAAGCAAAACAATTCTCCTAAGGAGTGATGCTCCCCTTTTAAAGATGATCTGAAAGCAAGATTCAATAAGTTACAAAATTCTTCCAACCTGCAAGGAGAAAGTTATAGATCTATATTTATCTTTCATGGCAGGAAGGAACACTCAAAGTCTTAGCACAATCTTCAACATGATGTGTGTGAGTCTACTAAACCTGATGCAGTTCATGTTCGACAACACTGACTTGGTGCAAGCTCACAAGTCTGGAATTCAGGCCTGACCTACAGTCAAGGCAGTGGGAGACTCACACTACAATCATTATATCTACCTTGTTAACCAGCTGTCTATCATGAAAGAAAATAAAATCGACATGGGAAAGTGAATTTTAGTTGGCACTGTCAGAAATTGCTTTCAAAAGGCCAAGTATGTGTGGCACTATAAATCTTGAGTAATATCATTGCTTAAGCAGCACATAACAAAATTCCTTCCCTTTAAATTTTATCCAGTGAAGCCCAGACTTTATATGGAGTGAATGGGTCATGCTTTAACAAAGTGAGATCATCTTTCTGTTTAAAAAAATTACATGTTTTTCATGAGATGAACATCCTATTAATCCTTGATCAGTCATGTACCAGAGGAATAGGTTCACATGATTCCTGTTGTCTTAAAGGAAAATTAAATAACCTGAATTTAACCTCATGTACAGCTATTCAGGAGGCTCATAATTAGACTTTATATAGCATTTTGCATAAAACTGTACTGCAGAATAGAAATGAATTTCATTTAAAGTCACCTGGATACAAAAATATATAGTGTCAAGAGATCGACCTCCTTGAATTTTATGTCTTGTTTCAAACCAAGCTGCAGTTTTATACATTCTCTTCCCAGGGCAAGGTTTAAAGGATGATATTTTGAAGCAAAAGAAATATAGTACACGTTTGCATATAACTTGTCCCTGAAATTGTTTTAATGATTTTTCTAGGTTACATAATGATAGGAAGCTTCATTTGTACATTTATACACGGTAAGAAGATTATTTATACAGAGATCAATGTTTAAATATATCTTTTGAAGCCAAGGATTAAATATTCCTTTGCTCTGCAGCATAGTTCCTATTTATTTTTCGAAGAATTCATCAATCCTCAAACTATATTAACTCCCAAGGGGTTACATAACTTTCTAGCCTAGAAGTTAATTTCCTCCAGTACATGGATGCAGGTCAATTGGATTTGATTTGTAAATTTTTAGGAAAAGTTGAGACATTTCCTCTATTATGCATGAGAAGATAAACAATCTTCGGGACTTACAATGCCAAACCTCCGCACCCTACCAGTTCCCTTAACAATTGGGAACACATTTACTGGAGGTCAAAGCCAAATGTCCTTTTCTTCTGAAGTTGCTGACTAATCCTAGACTATTTATTGTTCTTTTATGATTGTGTCAAGAAAGAATAGCTTACATATCTTAGATTTCCTTAAAAATTTCCTCTGGCTTCATATGCAAATTTTACACAATGACTGATGAATATTGTTCAAATATTATAGTTATTTTTCACCCAAACATCATTCCACTGACCATAAACTCAAATCGTGAGGTCCCGATGAACAACTGACTCTGCCAGGTATGACAGTTTAACCATAATCTGTCAAGATGTTCACATGAGCATATAGCTCCAGCAAGGATTATGGCTAAGAACCCTATTTTCTTCTCCCTTCCAAGTTTTTATGAATGCTGATGACAAACCTTTTTTATAATTACCTCTTACTATCATCGCAAAAATGAATCTGTTTTGCAAAGGGAACAGATTAATGAAGGAACCTTGCACATCGATGCAACTGATCAAATTTCATTTCTATGCATTCCAGGACAAAAGCACATTAAATTTGTCCACAACATCCCCAGGAAGTCCTGGTTATCTCCCAAAGCACATTGAGTGACATAGCCACAAATGATAATCAACATAAGTGGGAGACCTGAAGTTCAACTGGTAACCAAATACTTCCTCATAAACACACAATGTATTTTGACCACTAACAGGAAAGGTTTAATGATTTCAACATTGTTGGTACATTGAGGAGCCAACTATCTCATCAGGGCAAGCTGGACAATGCTCATTTTGAGAAGTTGTTAATATCTAATAAGTACTTTTAAAATAGCTCACTAGCAGCATCTGCTGGTAGAAATCAAGTACTAGAACAGTGGTTTCGACCTGTGCACTGTTAATAATCTCTTGCCTCCTGAGACAAAACCATACTCAGAAGGAGCATGGTCAGAAATAGGAGTGCAACATTACGGTACCAAATCTCTGACTTCTGCAGCTCTGCACGAGAACTGCCTAATGTAGAAATGCCCCTTTATCGCAACCTCTGAACTAACAAGTTAAAACAATTTCAAAACTTAGCTTTTACAGTCACGAGTTCATAATTGTTCTATGGTAAAGTGGAAGCCATTGGAAGCAGTTCACAAACATTCACCACAGGGATTTCTTTCTGTCTATTTGCAGCAGAACTGAAAATGATTGATTCCTTAACTGGGAACTGTCGTGGTCTTTCAGTCAATTAAGATACATGAACTTCAAACTCATGTCAGCACATTCTCCTTGACAAATGAATAATAATCCAAATTTAATTATTTTGATTCCTTCTTCTCAAAACCAGTTTTAAAATTGACTGTATTCCAGTGGGGACTGATGTAAGCAATCACTGTTAGCCTCCAGCTCTGTGGTAAATTATGCTAACCCTTTGATGATTTTAACCAACTCCCACAATGTCTTTCAGCTGTGCTTTTGAGATTAGGCATTTCTTTTTCCCCAAAGAGCAGAGCATCCACAGAACAGTCTCAGCAAAAAACTGATAGTGTGTTGAAGAAATATCCATTTGGGAAAGGAGTCAATGGTTTTGGCATCAATATGCACCTACCATTACCAATTCAGTCTCAGTTCAAGATCGTAAGATTGGGAAAGTCAGATTGGGGAGATTGGGAAAAGCAAAGGTCAAGGACGATTGTAAGAGTTTGGGAAGAAGTTAAGGAAAAATCGTGGAATGTTGCATAATTCCCTCAGCAAATAATGATGTTTCAGAAATCTAAGAATCAGTGCAATCGATGATTCCATAGCTTTAGGTAGACTGTTGGAGGAGAAAATTGATTGGCCTACTCGTATTGACTAGACTTTCTCATATTCATAGTTTACTTACACTTCATTCTCTCTCAAGTTTCTTTCATGTTGTTATACAATGTATGGCTGCTTACTGGAGTTGTGGTGAATATTAATTGCCATGCTGCTTAAAGTGCCACTTGTACTATAAGCCTCCAGTTTCAGGCACTACAGTTCCAGAGTTAATGTTACTTTCGAAATTTCACCTGTGGAAAACAACTGATTAAATTTCAGTAGTGGTAAGAACTTATTGTTGGTGAAGAGGATTTCCCTGGGACTGTCAATGTCGAGATGGTATGTTACAAGAAAGAGCAAATTTTTCACTTCAATATTCTCCATTCTCCTCTTCTTTTGGAGGTATTGTCCTAGAGTTTATTATAATCACAATGGCCAGGGCTATCAATACTTGGCATTATGATTTGGTAAATCTGATGGCAGCTACTGGTATCTGCACATGCTGTGTTAAATGTTGAGATCCTCAAGTTGTTCTCAGAAGTGTCCTACTTTTTCCACAGGGTTGAATATTATAGTCTGCATGATAGGCTTGGTATTGAAGTTGTTACAACTGCATGGATTTGGAGTAAGTTGAATAACCTCTCTGGACCTGAAATATACATTCCACTGATGGAAATTATTGCTGGAGATTGTTCAGAAAATAAAGGATTTTCTTCAGTGTTTCTGTCCATTTCTTTCATTTCTCTCCCTTAATCCTGTCTGTATTTCCAAACCTTTATTTCATTTTCTCCACATCATTTAAATCTCAGTTACCTTTTCTACTTAATACTCCCCAGTTTGTTGTCTGAGTATCTCTTTGAGGATTCTTCACTTTGTGTCACTGAGAGAAACTATAAGTTCCATTTTGACGTTAACTCCATCACAAAAAGTGCTATCCAAATGCTCAGTCTAGTCCAAGTTTTTACAGTGAATTTTCAGGGAAGCAGCAGCACTCTCATCCCAAAAACAAGGCTGCAATTTTTAGACTGTATGATTTGAAACCATCAGATGCAAGCATGTGATCCAGAAATTGTTACTCTGAACAACTTCACTTTTGATACCTCTCACTTTCTATGAATCAAAGGTACAGCCATGGCACTCAAATGGGCCCAAGCTACACCTGTTTTTTTGTTGGCTATGTGAAACAGTCCTTGTTCTTAACCTGCTCTGGCACCACTCCCCAACACTCTCTCTCTGCTACATTAATTATTTATCAACTTTGTTCCTAACTTCTACACCACTCTCAAATTCATGGACCATTTCTGACACTTCTTTCCCTTTTCTGGATCTCTTTGTCACCATCTCAGGAGACTAACCACTGATATTTACTGTCAACCCACTGACTCACACAGCTACCTCAATAATACTTCCTCCCACCCTGCTTTTGTAAGAACGCCTTTTCGTTCAGTTTCTCTGCCTCTACTGCATCTATTTTCAAGATGAGGCTTTTCACTCCAGGACATTCGAAATATCCTCCTTTACAGGATACATGTCTTCTCCTCTACTGTGGTTGATGGAGCCCCACATTTCTTCCATTTCCCACACTTCTGCTCTCACTCTCCCTCCCACCAGACAGAACAGAGATAGGGTCTCTTGATCCTCACTTTTCACCCAACCAGCCCACCCAGCAGATCATCCTTTGTCATTTCCGCCAGCTGCAACGGGATCCCGTCACCAGTCTAATCTTCCCCTCCCTACCCCTTTCCACAGGGATCACTCCCTCTGTGACTCCTTGGTTCATTCATCCCTCTCCACACACCCGTCCCTGACCCCTAGCACTATCCTCTGTAACCGTAGGAGGTGCAACACCTGTCCCAGCACCTCCTCCCAAACCACCATCCAGGGACTTGAACAGTCAGGCAAAGGTTCACATGCACCTCCTCCAACCTCATCTACAACATTTGGTGCTCTTGATGTGGCCTCCTCTACATCGGTGAGACCAAGCATAACAAGGTGATTGTTTAGCACAGCACCTGCGCTCTGTCCGCAATGGCTATCCTTGCATGCTATTTCAATTCCCCTTCCCACTCCCATTCCCACACATACCTGCCTATCCTTGGCCTTATCCATTGCCAGGGAGAGGCCAAATATAAACAAGGAGAATATTCTGCCCGGGAAGTCAACAACCCAATGGTATGAACATTGAATTTTCTAATTTCTGGTAACCCACACTCCCTCTGCTCCATTCTCTCTCCTTCTGATTCACCCCCATTTTCCTCCTACCACCTCCCCTCCTCAATATTATTCATTCTTGTTCCACTACCCCACTGGGTTACATCTGTCCATCACTGACACAATTAACCTGTTGGGTCTCCTATCCACTACTCCAACTGGTTCCATCTGCCCATCATCCCTCCCTTATCTGGCTCCACTTATCACCTTCCTTACTCATCAGATTCCAGCATCTGCAGTCTCCATTTATTACCTTCCAGCCTCATTCTCTACCTTCACCCTCCCATTCCCCCACCTGGCTCCATCTGCCCAGTTTTCCTTCTCTTTATCTACTTCTGTCTATCACCCACTCGCTGTCATCTCCCAACTCCCCCACCTGGCCTAATCTACCCATCATTCCTCTCTTCACGTGGTTCCACCTGTCGCCTGCCAGCCCCTTACCTCACCATTTCCCCTCCCTCTCACTTCACGATACTGCCTATTCTCCTGTATCTCCCTTTGCTTCCACAGATGCTGCCTGACCCACTGAGTTCCTCCAACAGTTTGCTTTTTGCTACAGATTTCAGAGTTATACAGTCTCTTGTGTCTTGTATTTCCACTACTTCTTTGCCTCCCAAGGATAACTAATCCTCTTTGAGGTTCACATTCTAAAAATTCTGTACTCCATGTTGGTTTTAGGGTTTCTCAAAGGCTCTTCAAATCAGAGCTATCTTCTGTCCAACAAAGCTAGCATGACACCAGGGAAGACCTATGTATATTTTATGTCCTGGTCTCTATGATTAAATGACAATCATTCCATTAAATAGTAGTATAGTTGTTTTAGTCAAGGACTAAATTGAATAATTTTCTTCAGTGAAAGCTTTTTCTAAAGCTTTTATGCATTGGTATCCTACAAGCGATTGAATAGTGTTAGAGTCACAGCTGATCCATGCAGTCTTCTGATCAACCATTGCATTTTAGTATATTTTTCTCTTTCACAGCTTCATTATACTAGTTACAGGTTTATCGAGATTTACTTGTATCACAATTCAATTCATAAAATGAAATGTTTGGCATTTAAAGATAATGAGTTTCAGGAGTTTACCAGTAGAGACGTTGGAATAAAGGAACAGGTCATTTTCAGTTCCAAGCATAAAACTTGATACATTCTTCATAAAAAAGAAATAAAATGAAACAGAAATGTGAGGGGAGCCATGTAGGGATGTATTGAGTGTCTTTTTTTATGCACAAATATTCATAAAGGATCTTTTCTAATAAAACACAGACACATGAATATTGCACTCCATCACTGATTATTCAGTTGTTGAATGCTTCAGAAATATTGTGTATAAAATGATGCCTTATCCATTATTGTGACATCATCCAAATAGTTGTGACTTTGCACAACAAGTCTTAAGGCTCAGGGATATAATTGTTTCACCACAAACTCAACACCATAATACAACAAAAGTAATTTATGCATTAATTACAATGAAATTTTAGTTTGTTAATGTTACATATAAATGAAGCATTTTAATCAGAAGGAAAGGCAGAATGGGGTAGGGCAAGTCCAGATATTAGAGCCACAGAAATTAGAGCCCATAAAATAACAGTAGACAACATATGAGAGATTGCAGATGCTGGAATCTGGACCAATAGACAATCTGCCAGAGGAACTCAGCAGGTTGGTATTGGTATTGGTTTTGGTTTTGGTTTATTTATTGTCACTTGTACTGAGGTACAGTGAAAAGCTTGTCTTACAAACCAATCGTACAGGTCAATTCATTATACAGTGCAGTTACATTGAGTTAGTACAAAGTGCATTGATGTAGTACAGGTAAAAACAGTAACAGTACAGAGTAAAGTGTCACAGCTACAGAGAAAGTGCAGTGCAATAAGGTGCAAGGTCACAACAAGGTAGATAGTGAGGTCATAGTCCATCTCATTGTATAAGGGAACCGTTCAATAGTCTTATCACAGTGGGATAGAAGCTGTCCTTAAGTCTGGTGGTAGGTGCCCTCAGGCACCTGTATCTTCTACCCGATGGAAGAGGAGAGAAGAGAGAATGTCCCAGGTGGGTGGGGTCTTTGATTATGCTGGCTGCTACACCAAGATAACGAGAGGTAAAGACAGAGTCCAAGGAGGGGAGGCTGGTGTCCATGATGCACTGGGCTGTGTCCACAACTCTCTGCAGCTTCTTGCGGTCCTGGGCAGAGCAGTTGCCGTACCAAGCCATGATACATCCAGATAGGATGCTTTCTATGGTGCATCAGTAAAAGTTGGTGAGAGTCAAAGGGGATGAACCAAATTTCTTTAGCCTCCTGAAGAAGTAGAGGCGCTGGTGAGCTTTCTTGGCCGTGGCATCTACGTGATTGGACCAGGACAGGCTGTTGGTGATGTTCACTCCCAGGAATTTGAAGCTCTCAACCCTCTCGACCTCAGCACCATTGATGTAGACAGATGCATGTACACCGCCCCCTTTCCTGAAGTCAATGAACAGCTCTTTTGTTTTGTTAACATTGAGGGAAAGGTTATTGTCATGACACCATTCTACTAAGCTCTCTATCTCCTTCCTGTACTCTGACTCATTGCTGTTTGAGATAAGGCCTACAACAGTGGTATCATCTGCAAACTTGTAGATCGAGTTAGAGCAGAATCTGGCCACACAGTCGTGAGTGTATAGGGAGTAGAGTAGAGGGCTGAGGACGCAGCCTTGTGGGCCACCAGTGTTGAGAATAATCGTGCCGGAGGTATTGCTGCTTATATTCACTGATTGTGGTTGAGCAACATCTGTGGGGGGGGGGGGGGGGGAGCAATTTTTGACCTTCTAGGTCGAAACCCTGCATCAATCCTGATTTAGAGTTTTGCCCTGAAACAGCAACAATTCCATTCCCTGTCCCCACCACCACCTAACAGATGCTGCTCGACCTGCTGAGTACCTCCAGCAGATTGTTTGTTGCAATAGACAACCTATATCAGACTGAGAAGGGGTGTAATTGGGCGTGGGTTCCTTGGGCCAGAAGGGCCTGTTACCATGCTGTATAAATAAAGTAAAAATAAAGTAAAAAGTAAAGAAAAAGCAGCTGAGTGATATATTGAAAATTATTTCAGAAATTTGGTATTCCTAAAGTGCAAAAGTCCAGAAAAGATGACGAAAAACAAAGTGTTCAAATATCCAATCAATGGCTTAACCTCATTCTATTTTTGTATCTATATTTTCATATTTGCTTAAAAGCAATTATTTGTTTGCAATCCATTGTCCTTTGCATGCCCATCAACTCTACCCTGGTTCTTATATGAGAGAAGAAATAGAAACAGAGGGAGAATCTCACATGGTCACAGAGAGAACATGAAAACTCCATGCAGACAGCACCTGAGGTCAGGATTGAACCCAGGTCACTGGAGCTGTGAAGCAACAGCACTATTTGCTGAGCCATTGTGCTGCCCTCTTCAAACATTGGTAATGCCAATTTCTGCTTTAAGGAAAACAAAGCAAAGCGAAATCTGACAGCAAATTGCTCCATATGCAAAATCTTAACAGTTTTGACTTGGAACATCAGCTGTACTTCCCCCTCTCCATAGATGCTAAGTGATCTGTTGAGAATTTGCAGCATGTTCAGCAATTCAATTTTGTGAGGAGATGACATGAGGTGATTCACAGAGCTTGAGGGAGTTGAAAAAAAGACTTGCTTCCTTTCCCAAGAATCGCAAAGAAAAATCTACCTCTGGCTTTGGGAACCAGAATTCACTGGTGCTTGCCTGCCAACAGATGAATGAGGATGCTCTGAAAATGTGCCGCAGCTGACAAGGTGTGATTATGGAGTTTGCACTATTTATTCATGGAAACATCAGGAATGTGTTCTCTCTGTGGAAGATGTAAGTTTTGTTAGCCTGTCTCCACACTCAGCCTACCAAATTGCTTCATCCTTTTAAATATCTTTACTTGGTTACCCTTCATGTTCAAGGAAATACAAACCTTGTTTGTGTAATCTGCCCTTATTATTTAGACTTTTAATTCTTGGGAATCATTCTGGTCAATCAGAGCTCCCCAAGGAGAATCCTTCCTGAGGTGTGCATTCTGAAAACATAGTTCTCCATACAGGGTCTGCCTGAGGCTCTGCACAACAGAAGCACCATTTCCTCATTTCTGCATTCCAATCTCATGAAACGAAGGCCGATATTCCATTATGCATTTTGTTGACATTTTTGTTGACATTTTTGTTCCTGCACACCAGCTTTTAATGATTTGCGCACATTTAGACAGCAACTCTTCATCTAAGGAAATACTCAGAATTGCCTTCCTCAACTAAACTGGATGGCCTCTCAACCTCACACACTAAACTCTATCCAACATCGTTCACTCACTTGGTCAATCCGTTTCTTTGAAACTTCATGTTCCTATCTACAAGACATACGATGCCTCCTCACTAAGGGGAGGCAGATCTTCCTTGACCGGTCTCCCTGGCATGATTTGCCAGCTGCAGTCTCTATACACCAGCATTTACCTGATATGCATGAAGAGCGCCAATCATGCTGAATGACAACAAAGTTCCCAGCAGCACAGTGAGGAGGCACAGCCCCAAAATGCTCTGACAATCTTTGACAACTAACATGTCTCGGCTCCAGTTTTACTGACCATAAAAGTTGTAAGTGACATTCAGATTCATTTAAAAAGGATTACAATTAATTAAAAATATTTTTAGAGAACATTCCTAAATAAAAACTTTGAACTAAAGCCAAATAATTAAAAGTAACCCACTCTCTTCCTTGTCCTGAAGTACCCATTGAAGTCAACACATTTTCAGTTCAGTGCCAAGTCCAATCTGGTGCAGGACCAGAGAGCCATTTATTCTTTGCAATCCCAGCTGGTCTGTGCTCTGCCACTGGATGCACTCAGCCACTAAGTCAGCAAAATCCACCTCAGAATCTTTCAACTTGGATCTACAACTTTCTATCCCTTCATCTATGATAAAATCTGAGACACAGGTAAAGAATACTACTGGTCACATCCAACTATTATAGAACATTCTTCATTGCCTCTTGCTTCCCAAATTATTCCCAGGCCCAGTCACAAGATTGCCTCTCTTAGTCCATGCATTTTCATTTTTAGTAATGACTTGGACAGTACCCTTCTCTATAACAAAATATGCAAAAATGCAACATAAAAATGAAACTTACAAAGGAATATCAAGAATAATTGTGAAGTATGCGATAAATACATTGACCCTAATTTTATCTCAAGTTAGGCAGGCAAGTACCAGAAGAAATTAAATTCAGAAATGTGAAATGACACATTTTGGTAGGAAATATGATCACAGTGAATATGAAATAAATGACACAATTTTAAACAGGTAAAGTAACAGGGAGTCAGCTGGTGTTCAGTGGATTTCGAGGGTGAACACACACAAATCTTTGAAGATTCAGGACAAGCTGAGAAGGGTTTTAAAAAAGCAGATAGGATTCCTCAATTTATTAGTAGGAAAAGAGTAAAAAAACAAGGTTTTGAATAAGAATAAGAATATCTTTATTAGTCATATGTACATCGAAACACACAGTGAAATGCATCTTTTGCGTAGAGTGTTCTGGGGGCAGCCCGCAAGTGTCACCACGCTTCCGGCACCGATGTGGCATGCCCACAACTTCCTGACCCGTACGTCTTTGGAATCTGGGAGGAAACCGGAGCACCCAGAGGAAACCCATGCAGACACGGAGAGAACGTACAAACTCCTTACAGACAGCAGCCGGAATTGAACCCGGGTCACTGGCGCTGTAATAGTGTTGTGCAAGCCACTACACTATCGTGCCTGACAAATTTTTGCAAAACACTGATTACACCCTGCCTCAGTTAAAGGAGGATATTAAAATCTAGGAGAAACTATAATAAGAATTATTTAGAATAATAGAGAGATGTAGGACTTCTATGGAGAGATGAGGAAAGCTCAAGTTATTTTCTGAGATTTTCTGACTTTAAGAGATTTTATAGAGGTTTTCAAAATCATTCATGGTTTTGAAAGAATTAACAAAGAGAAACCATTTCCTGTGGCAGGAGGGCAAGGAACCAAAGGGCATACGTTAAAAGTGATTGGCAACA
This sequence comes from Pristis pectinata, assembly GCF_009764475.1. Taxonomy (NCBI): domain Eukaryota; kingdom Metazoa; phylum Chordata; class Chondrichthyes; order Rhinopristiformes; family Pristidae; genus Pristis; species Pristis pectinata. The sequence goes on along the minus strand of NC_067408.1, from coordinate 83,298,576 downwards.
TAACCAGAGGTGATGCAAGGAAAAAGAATTCCACAATGAGTTGCAATGATCTGTCTGGATGTGCTGCTAGATTGGGAAGATTTAACAGAAAGCAGGATTCATTCTTCAAGGGGAAAATAAATTGGGGAAGAATAGGGGAGTGAAATTGATTGGACAGGTTTACCAAACAACTGGCATAGATCTCCTTCATTCTATGATTTAATGGGCTGGATTTTAAAGTGAGTACACATTGACAGTGGGGGTTACTGCTGGCAGATGCCAAATCTGAAAGTGCGAGCAACACATCTGTCAGTGGTTTTTTAAGTCAGTCACTTCATTAGTATCTTATTTCTGCATTTCCCAACCAATTAGTATCAGTAAGTATGACGACAGCATGCATGATGTCATTGAATCTTGGTATTTAAAGGGACGCTCCAAACATGCAAGTTGAAGTACTTGGAATTAGAATAATGAGAGTAACGAAGTCTAACAAAGAATAGTAGCAAAGCCTGTGCCTACTTCGACAATATCTCCCTGCATGCTGCTAACTTTCAATAGGAAGAGTAGCTGGCTGAGGACATGAAGAAAGGTAGTTGGAGGAGGCACATCAAATCACATTCAAGAAAGCATGATCACATTGTATGTATTAACCTATATCCCCTACTCAAGCCAACATCAGCAAATCTCTCTGAAAAACAAAAAATCTTGCAGGTATTTCTCTCTATATAGACGCTGCCCCATCGATCACCGATCAACCTCATTACTTTGCAATGTCATACATATCATTCAAAATTAATTTCAGCAAAACTTTCCATCCTTCCATATTATATATTTCACTATTCACACTTATTTACCTTTACCTTTTCATTCATGCATGGAAACACAGGGAGAGCCAGAGGAGCAGATATTGCACCAAATAGTCACAAAAGAGGCAGCACAGAGATCAGTAGAGTCTTAGTGTGCCTACTCCTCAGATAAAGAATGATGTGACCTCTCAGCTACTTGGGAACAATTAAATATAAGACAACATTCAGTCATGTTGAATTGATGTCAACTAAAGCAAGATATAATCATGTCCACAGTTATAGCTTCAAACACTTACCTTCATTCATGTCTTCTGTCTCATTCAGGACAATAAACTCATCCACTTGGAGTTGTTTCAGGTCATGGGGATGTTTTTTGAGAGAAAGTCAATCCTTTTGAGGATGCATCATCACAGAACTTAGGCAAACTATGCACCAGCTCAGACACTCACACATTGATAGACATGATTCATTCTGAGGGATTTGCATGTTAACTCATGCCTCACAAGAGCCAAAGGTGAAGTTGAGGACAAGAGCAGACAGGTGTTGATCTCTCCAACTCGACCAAGCTCACACGGATGCTGTAACATCAAATATGGCAATCTATCAACTGCTCAAATACCTTCCACAACAACTAGCGCACTCTCGATGTCACCTTAAATAGGAAGAACAAAAACCTGTGCTTGACTTTTACAGTTCCATTGATCTGGTTTTCTCTAGTACCAGTGGTAGATGGTGAAGTGCATCTTCATCTTGATTTCATTGGTGAGTTCCAAAAAGCTGGAAAATCCATGGGCCTTACACCAACATTCAAAACCCACATCAATTTTGTTCAAATTGCTTGAATGATAACCTGTCGCTTCCAGTTAGCTTGTTCACATGCAGCCTGGCACCGAGGTCAAAGGCAGAAATTGATGGATTGGACACAGTTTGCTGATACACTGTCAATTTTGTCAGGCCCATTCCCAAAGCACACAGTCCGGCACATTAAAATTCATGCCAATTACTTGCTTCTAGTCCAACACATACAGTTATCTTTGAAACAGCAGCAATTTGTGGGGCTTTAAGTGAAAAGGAATGGAGACAAAGATAACTTAAAATTGTAGAGGTCTTCACCAGCTTGGCCAGACAACATGCTCCTATTGCACCGTAGTCAATGATTTCCAAAGGGGACAAGGAATGAAATACGACTCTCCACTTGCAGCTGCCTGCCACCGACTACTGTGTGCGGGCTTAGGTTGGATGAAAGAAGGTACTGTACTGGTGTTAACACAGCAAAAAGTTTTGACAGCGAGCATTTCATGGTAGTTGATGTTGTGTGACGGACAGTAAGTGAAGGAAGAATGTAATTAGGGCAAGAAGTACAGAGCGCTGCACTCTAAGCAGCAGGAGACGAAGAGAAGTCTGCTACATTCCTTAGTAGTCAAATGAGAGAAGAGCTGTGAGTGATGGGACAGAAGAGAAGATGAGAAATAGTATTCACTAACTTTTCTTCTCATTTTAACCCCATGAGGATTGCTAATTCTGGCATTCACTTGCTCAGATATCTCTGCCCACCCATATGACAGTTATTTTGGAAATCTTTCCACAGGATAATGGATAAAACAAGGCTCCCCCTGCAAAGCCCCTTCCATCAAAACTCCCAACAAACTGCCTGAAAACAAGTGGACCCTGATAAAATCTAACTTCCTGAATATTCCTACATCTAATAAAGTATTGGAATCCAACGACAGGCTACTGAACCTTTCTTTAAATAAAAGTGTACCTCTTCTTTGAAAAGCACAGGCTGCTTTCAGCAATATGCAAAATTGACACCTTAATCATTAGACTATCTACTAGAGCATTTTGCTCAAATTAATTAGCAACCTTCTTTCCAACCACAAGCATGGTGCCCATTCCACACATATAAACACACACAATAATATTTAGCTCTTTCTCACTATATTTAAGAAGCTTAATACTTTTACCAGTTTCTTAATGTAACTGCAGAAATTGTTAATGATCCCACCTCAAACAGCAGAACATCCCTTCAAAAATGAAGTTAGCTGCTGTCGAAGTACTGTCACTCTATACAAATGCACATATTCTGTTTCTCCAACATTCAGCTGCAGGGCCATCCCCAACTCTGACAACCACACCTTCTTGCCCAGGGTTTAAGTCTTCTGCCTAAATTACATTGTTAAGAGATACCTAAAGGAATGTGTGTTATTTTCATGCAGGGGCTGGGGGTAGAGTTGACGGGTAGGGGTGGAATTAGGGTGAGGGAGGGTGAGGGATACTGAAGGAGTATATTCTTTTGTGTGCAACTTCTCAATTTCTCAGGTGGCACCTTGCATTATTTTTCAGTGGCTTTGACATGAGTGAAATGGATTTAAGTAATATTCAAATAATTTACCATTGGAAAATAACATGTATTTTGCATTTTTTAAAAGCCAAGTAATAAATCATCCCTATGGCTATTCCAGATACTGTCATCAAAAGAAACAGAACCATTTGATTTCAGGTCAAAATGAATGTTGCTTACATTGTTTTGGAAAAGCAGACAGTTTTAAACTGAATATGCAATTTGTTTCAAACCCAAGATACAACATGTTTGTTATTTCCACAAATTCACAACACAATGTTGGCAAGTATCATTACAATCCTTGACATAGATAGGTTTTGACACTTATCATTTTGCATTATGGGATCATCAGGTATCTCTATAGTTTAGGATACAATCATCCAGGGTTACTGTAAACTGCAGAATAGATATTAACATTGATGTGAAAGTTGAACTGTTAAAAATTGGGAATGACATTGTAAGTAATAGATTTCTAACTTTCTGGACCCTGAACTCCTTGTATATTTGTACTGAAACATTTTTTTCTGAAAGGAGAACTTTCTTAGCCTGTTCCAGTTAGGAATGTTTCCTGCACCATTGTTCTTTCAGAGGTCCCCTCACAACAGCATCATGGTGAATGATTGTTTTCAAGACATTTGGACCAAATATATCTTCTGGCATTCAAACAAATCAATCTCTAATAAAAGGAATAGAACTGCAACAGCTTACCCACCATTGCAAACTCTACTCTATTGTCTAAAGGTTAGCTCCATCATTTCCTAGAAGGAGAAACTGGAAACAATGACTTTCTGGAGTCTGAAGCATCAGTTTTGTTTACTCCAATGACTGGAGCTATACCTCATCCAATATCACAAAGTAAATACCATGGCCACTGTTTATATACAAAGTGCCATGAAGAACCCATTACTCCCACTGCAAACAGCAGCAGCCTTAGCATCATATATATTAATTGATTCACCCACAAACCTGAAGGCACTATATGGGATGCCCACGCAGGGCATTAAGGCCCTGTGTTTTTGCACTCACATGCTCTGCTGCTGAGTATTGTGCTCAGATTGGTTGATGAACTGATTTACAAACTTATCGACATGCAGGCGACATAGCTTCACAGGTAGTAACCATAATCTTAAATTTATCCCGCACTGAACGCCTCCTGGAGCAGTCAAATATTACCGTTCTTCACATCTGTCAGGATACTCCAACACACAGAGAGGTTATGCAAATTTACTGAAATCCATACCTCCCATTTCACTGGGACCTCATTGGCCCCCCAACTTGCTGCATGGTTCCAAGGGACCTTTTTTGCGGCCCCAACTTAGCAATTTCGAGAGTAATGATGAATAAAATAATGCCTGGACTGAAACAAGGAACCCACCAAAGACACAAAGGCAGGGCTCCATTGGTTTTACCAATCCCTCAGGATATAGAAGATTCTAAGCGTGATCTAAACAGGACGTTGACGGAATGCAAAAGTGGCATATCAAACACTTCTCTGTCTATGAATGCATTAACCCAGATCAAACAATGGATCATAACATCACAATTTGCTGTTACTGAAATTCAATGGAGATATCTTTGAGATACACTCCATCTCTAAAAAGGCAATACAATGGCTTTAGAACCTCAGATTCGATTTATAAATTTTGCTCGAAACATTTGTAAGATGATCAGGGTCCTTTGATGTACATGGAATTCTGATTCACTTGATGGTTCCTGACTATTGTTATGGAGACCCCACTTATCTGTGTCTGATCCACTAATGATCTTCAGGGGAGGAAATCTGTCACCATTACCTGGTCTGGCCAATGTGCAAATCAACAACCTATAAATATGGTTGACTTGTAAAGGCCCTCTGAAATGACTTACCCAGCCACTCAGTTCAAGTGTGCTGTGGGTGGGCATTAAATCTTCTTGATAATAAATGAATAAAAACAGTATAATTGGCTCAAAAACAACACCCAAATATACTGATGAAAGACCACCAACCTGATATATTAACATTGTTTCTCACTTTATGGAGGGAACCATTTTAACTCACTGACACTTCTCTTCCAAGAATGCTCACTTTGAAAAAATTGTTTCTTTTTTCAGATGAGACTACTGTTTGTCTCTCTTATTTTGTTCACACCCCTTTTTGTTTCCCTTCTTGCTTTTAATAAGGTGTTCACCACAACTCACTTCTACAGCTTCATCTCTTTCCTTAGTGAATGTCTCTGGCTTCACCTTATTTCACATGAGTTACAACTGAAATTCCACCCTTCAGATAATGGATCCAACCATTTTAATATCAAGATCTTCAATGTTGCTCAAATCACTGGTCATGCTGCATCCAGAGATCCTTGCTTAATGTCACGCACCAGTGTACACATGCTTTGGAATTCTCTCTCCATCAGCATAAACTTACTCTTTCTTAAAGCTATCCTGGTCTTTAGTTTCACTTCATCCTTCCCTGTACACTGTTCTAATGAAAGGACATTGACCTAAATTGTTAACTTTCCTCACTCCATAAATGGTGCCCAAGTATTTCCAACATTCTTTGTTTTCATTTCATTTTTCCAAATGTATTATTACAGACAACAAGGGTGATCAAAATAACCAATGTGTATTGGCTCTGGGGAAAATACAATGACTTGGAGAAACTCAGCAAAACATCCGTGAATATTACTGATTGATGACATTGACCACAGGACCTTCAAACTTCTCAATTTGAAAGGAGAGAAAAGGTTAGGTGTCTAAGTTTTATTGGGTGCACAGTCAGTGGTCCGGAGCAGGCAGCAATGATTATAAATAGACAAAAGCAAGTGGTAGTCTGTAATGCTGAGAGAGACACTAAAAACACAAATAAATACAGTCAAAGTCAAAGTTGAGCTTATTGTCATCTGCACAAGTACGTGTGCACAGCTGCAATGAAAAACTTACTTGCAGCAGCATCACAGGCATGTGGCATCATATAAGCAGCATTCACAAGAAAAACATTTTAGCATAAATTATACACAATTTTTACAAGAAAGGATACAATTAGAACAAAAAAAAGTCTATTTTAGTGCAGTGATTAAAGTGGTCATAATGTTGCTGAATTGTAGTGCTTAGGGTTTTGCCAGTTGGTTTAGGAATCAAATGGTTGAAGGGAAGTAGCTGTTCCTGATCTTGGTAGTGTGGGACCTCAGGCTTCTGTACCTCCTGCCCATTGGCAGCTGCGGAAAGATGGCATGTCCCAGATGGTGGGAATGTTTGATGTCTGATATTGCCTTTTTGAGGCAGTGTCCATGAGGTATTGGGCAGAATCCACTACTTTTTGCAGCTTCTTATGCTCCTGTGCATTTGAATTCCCATACCAGACCATGATGCAACCAGTCAGGATATTTTCGATGGTACATCTGCAGCAGTTTATTAGAGTGTTTGGTGACAAGCCGAACCTTTAAAGAAAGTAATGATGCTGGCACGCTTTCCTTATGATTGCATCCATGTGCTGGGCCCAGGACAGGTCATCTGATATGTTAACACCCAGGAATTTAAAGCTGCTGACTCTCTTCACCGCCGATCTCCCAATGTAGACTGGCACATGTTCGCCCTCCTTCCCCTTCCTGAAGTCAATAACCAGTTCTTTAGTTTTGCTGATGTTGAGCAAGAGGTTGTTGTTGCCGCACCACTCAACAAAGTGTCCTACCTTGCTCCTGTAAGCTGCCTCATCACCATCTGTGATTTGTCCAACAACAGTAGTGTCATTGGCAAATTTGAAGATGGCATTGGAGCTGTGCTTAGCCACACAGTCATGTGTACAGACAGTAGAGCAGGGGGGTAAGCATGCAGCTTTGAGGTGCACTTGCATTGATGATCAGCGAGGAGGAGATGTTGTTACTGATCCTCACTGATTGAGATCTGCCAATGAAGGAGTATCCAGTTGCAGAGGAAGGTACAGAGGCCCGGGTCTTGAAGCTTGATGATGAGTTTGGATGGAATGATTGTGTTGAACGCCAAGCTGTAGTCAATGAACAGCAGCCTGATTTATGAGTTCTTGTTGTCCAGATGGTCCAGTGCCAGAAAAATCACATCTGCTGTTGACCTGTTGTGGCGGTAGGCAAATTGGAGAGGATCGAGGTCATCTCTGAGGTATGAGTTGATTCATGCCAAAATAACCTCTTGAAGCACTTCATTACGGTTGTTGTAAGCGCTACCAAATGGAAGTCATTGAGTGAGATCACCATGCTCTTCTTGGGCACTAATACAATATATGCATTTTTGAAGCAGGTGGGAACCTCAGACCACAGAAGTGAAAGGTTGAATATGTCCGTAAATACTTCAGCCAGTTAGTCTGCAGAAATCTTTAGTACTCGGCCAGTATTGTGCTGTCTGGACCAGATGCCTTTCGTGGATTCACTCTCTTGAAGGATGCCCGAATGTTGGCCTCAGAAACTGAAATTACAGGGTCATCTGGAGATGTGGGGGCTGGTGTGGGTGTTTCATAGTTCTCCCTGTCAAAGCATGCATAAAAGGCATTGAGCTTATCTGGGAGTGATGGGTCGTTGCCACTTGTGCTACCCGATCTTGCCTCGTGGGAAGTTATATTGTGCAAGCCCTGCCACAGCTGTCGAGCGTCCATCTGTGATTCCAGTTTAGTCCAAAGTTGCCTCTTTGCACTCGCAATAGTCTTTGGAGGTTGGACCTGCACTTCTTATGTGATTCTGGGTCGCCAGCCCTAAATGCAATTCTTGTTCTTCATTCTTGTTGATTACAGCACTTTATTCCTCAGGTGCTAATTTGACGTCTGCCTGAGGAGAGACGGAGACTGCAGTCAGGATGACGGCGTAGAACTCCTGTGGAAGGTGGAATGTTCAGCGCTTCACTGACAGGTGTTCCATGTCAAGAGAGCAGGAATAGGACAAGTCTGCCACGTCTATGCACCACGACGAGTTTATCATAAAGCAGACGCCTCTGCCTTATCCTTTACCCTACACTGCCGACCAGTCCATGCAAATTAATTATTGTACAGGGAAGTCTTGAGTGCAGTCGTGTCACTCTTTAAGTGGGAAATTGGATGAAATGGTAGTTTCAGCGATATAGTACATGTAAGCATTTTATGAGCATACAATTGACAGCACACAAGGAGGGGATGGAAATGCTCTTTACTGCTGATAATATTTTTGAAGCAGTAGATCAGAATGAAAGCATAAGAAGACCATTCTATTGAGAGAAATTGGGCCCGAGACCTATCACATTCTTACCAGTCTGGTAGTTCCACAGAAAGCCAAAGGTGCTCCATTTGCATAAGTAGAGCAGAAATCAGAGGGAAATTTCAATTCATTTTTGAAATATCAGATGGATCAAGAAGACTGGCAACTATCTTGTTGCATTAAAGGATTCATCCACACGCTGCAACTTCAGACAGTTCTTAAACTGTTCACTGCAGGATAAATCTGTGCCTGGTTTAATTGCAAATAGATTCAGTCAAACTACTACGCAAACAGATTCTCGTGTCTGAACTGGCTTGCAGGACTGCCCAAGAGTTTTTGTTCATCAATAGGTGCAAACGTAACAGTAGCTTATAGTCAGAAGGCAGCCGCAAGAGCTCCACGTCTGAAACAAGATCAGTATCACGAGTGCCAATGATGCAAATTCCAAACTCAGAGCAACGAACCAAAGCAGTGCTACCGATGCGACCTCTATTTAGAGAGGAAAATTGTCCAGCAGGAAAATACAGAGAGGTAATCTGCATAACAATGAAACTGATTTAGACAGAGCAGCATAAGGCTTGTATAACACTCATGCTTGCAATGGAAATGGCAGGAAGCAGCAAGAATTCAAGATAAAAGTCTATATAAATGACCAGATTGTTTACGTGAACAGAGTTACAGTGGCAGAAAGTTCCATCATGATTAATCAGGAAATATAGTCATCTACTTTTGATAGGAAGTACGTTCAGTCTCAGGATGTACTCCAGTGAAGCACTGAAGGTACGAGGGCAAATACAATGCATTGTAAGTAATGATAACTAATCATTATTATTGCCAGTACTCAAAGCTGACTACACAGAACATAACTCACCAAGGATTGCCCGAGAAGAATAACAATCAATTGAAAAGGACTCTGTGAAATCACATTCTTCATACCTGAGTAATGCAAGTGCTAATACACAAATATGAAGAAATCTTTGAGAATGCTAATACTATCATTACTTACAACATACATTGAAATAAAATGTATTTTGCAAACTTTGACCAGTGTGATATGTGCTGATATATTAGGTGAAAAAAGAAGCATACAAACGAGAAAAGAAGGGAGTTTGAGTGAAAGCAACTCAAAGTAAATGGGCAACTCTAATCATGGCAATATCCAAGACTGACATAATGGTTAGATTATGTGGCAATTGATCATCAACGGGCAATACTTTTTAAAATTGTCAAAAGACCTTTATGCATAGCAGGTAGGAGCCAAGCTCTTTATGAATTTAGACTTGGCATCTGATAAGCTCATTTAACTGTGCACAAAGATAGTTAACATTAGCTCACCATAAATATAAAGTTGCCAGAAGGAATTATGTCTTCACCAAAGATTTTCCAGTCAACAATAGGTACCATCCTGCAAGGCATAGACCATTGCCTAGATAATTAGGACAACATCCGTGTTGTCACTAATACTGAGGAAGACAATGTTTTGTATTTCAGAAGTTCTGAAATAATTGCATCTTCATAACAAGAAACTGAACATACATTTGTCCAACTCAAACTGGTCTACCTCATCTTTAAGGTGGATGATTATGGCTTGCAGTTAGTTCATAAAGAATAAAGTTGAAGTCCTTGTTAAGCCATTATAAGGGCGATGAGTCCAGGTACTGAGGCAGTGCTCAGATATTTGTATAGATGCATAATTCTATTATTCTCATTCATTGACAAACTTGGGTATTGGTCTTTCAACTAAAACAAAATTGAAGATTCTTAATCCAGATTATCACACAAAGATTTCAATATTTGAAAATCTTTATCTTGTAAATGAATGATTATTTTCCATCACACCTGCAGAAATCATTTAAGGATATGCTTCTGAAACAATTTTACAAATACAAAGGTGGGACCAATTCAGATAAATCTCCAATGTGGAAATGCAATTACCTTACCACAGGAGATACATGTTGTCTGCTGATCAATATTGTCTCAAGTGGGGATATGGAATTGTCACACCCAAGTCTTGAAAAGATGAGCTTTAAATTAATGAATTTCAGGACTTATTGGTATTATAAATACAACGGCCATTGCTGGAAGTTTCATACATTGGCCAAGTATAGTCAAGGGAACGAATAGAAATGGCAGGTTCTGTTAACATGTGCACAGTCTGTACAGAACAAATCGACCAAAGACCCTGACAGATATGCAAGTGGCTGACTGTCCATCTCAGAGAGACCACATTGATTTCTGTCAGAAAGGCAATGACAGCTTTCTCGTCCTCATCAACTCTTCTTGGAATGAAATTTGACAGGTGGGATTATCCACAATAGCAGAATGTACAATCGAGGTTCTAAGACCAATTTTTGCTACCCATTTTAAACCCAGAGAGTGAGTGTCAAATAATGGACCTCAGTTCAGATCACATTGTTTGAATGCTTCATGACGGGCAATGGTGCTGAGCATTTATTGATTCCTCCATGCAGTGAAGCTGAAAAATTTCCATGTAGTCTTATGGAAGCCTTGAAAAGGTTACTGAAGCTTAACCTTTCATGATTATTTGGCTATGTTACATCCTACTGCACCTTTCACCTCCCTCCCCCCTTCCCCCCTGTCCCCACCCCACCACCACCACCCCTGCTAGCAGAGCTATTGATGTGCCCCAGTCTCCTAATGCACTTGAGTTTACTTGAGACCAGTTTAGAGTATAGAATACTGAGATAGCAGTTATAACAAAAGTAAAATCACAAATCAATCATTGGAAAGAGTCAAAGAAACCTCATAAATCTTCTCTGCACTCTTTCCAGTTTAACCACATCTTTTATGCAACAGGGCAACCAAAACCGTACACAGTATTCCAAATGCAGCATCACCAACAACTTATACAATTGAAACATAATGTTCCTACTACTATACTCAATGCCCTTACTGTATTGACAACCAATGTTGTCAAACCCTAACCAGTGTTACTCTCAGACATGTCTGGAGGCTGCTTTGACACTGACAAATTTAGGATTGGTGAAGGACATCTTTGGGATCCAAAATGGACACGCTTCTTCAGTTTGACTCCATGAAAATTACCCTGAAAGCTTCCTCATCATTACCTCTGTCTAGATGGCCCTTCCCTCATGCTTTAAAGTTGGCTTGGCTCTCTCGATGAACCACAATGTTTTCCCATTTTCTCTCTCCCTCTCAGTTATCAACAAGATACCTATCATTTTGTGTTGTTAACTGAAGGGAACATTTCAGGCCTCTGGGGAGATACCCCTGGTTCCTCTTCATCCAATGTCTACATGATTAAGTCTCCACATCAAAATTAGCCCCCAAGGTTTACTTCTTAAGTTGGTAATAAAGGGCAGAATTAGAAGATCTTCAATAAATATTGAAAAATAATAGAAAAAATATTTGTTTGTTCTTGCAATTTATTCTTATTAACTCAGAGTGGTGCTCTCTTCTAAAAACTGATTTATATCATAATCTAAATTCAGGAATATAAGTTGCACAGTGAAGTGAGAATTTAATGTTAAATAAATTGGTTATCACAGAATTTCAATTAAGGAACTTCAAATTAAGAATAAACTGTAGTTGCCACTCATACAACAAAATTGACAGGTACCCACGAGTTGGTGAAAGAACAACTGTAAGCGATAGAGATCACTCTACATTTCTAGGCATTAACACTTTTCAAGCAGCTTATTTGATTAGTTTGGAACATGTTTGGGACACTCAGATTGAAAGAGCATATGAGAAAATATCTATCCTGTGTAGCAATTAACCCAGGATCAACTCTATCAGCAGGACCACCAGATGGGTGATCATTGCTGGTGAGACTTTACTGAATCTATTCAGGTTTGAACTCGTCATGACGCTTTATAGAAAAAAATGAGTTCACAGCCGATTATGAATCAATTATCCAAGCAGATTCCAGTCTTTACATGACGTTAATCAGCAGCCAATTTTGCACTTGTCCATTGGATGGCCAATTGAGTATCTTTTTAAGAAAGGCTGTCATTTCTTCTGGGCTTTTACTTTTAGAGTGTATGTTTTTTTTGCAGGAAAGTTTCTTAAGCCACAGTTTCATGAATGCATGAGGATCTTATTGGCAACTATATATACTGTATGTGTTCCTTCAGCATCTGGTAACATACCAGATGCTGAAGGAACACATAGATATGCACACATATACACACACACACACACACACACACATTATATCTATTATATATTACATAGTTGCCAAAAAAGCAGAGAAACAGTCTCTGCTTGCTTTTTGACATTAGAAGAAATATTCAATGAAAACAGAACAATACAATGAACAACACAAAATGAAATGCAAATACCATCATTGCTGACAAGTTCAAACATTTCACCTACTTTGATGTTAAGATTTACTACAACTAACTGTTAAAAATGGAATCAAAGATTCAATGTAGGAAAATTATGTTTGACCTTCAGCAGCACACCTGGCAGTACAGAATAATATAAATAAAATAAACTCAATAAAACAAAAGATAAAATCTGCTCCAGGAAGGAACTTTTTTTTTACAGATTAAAAAAAAACAGATTGTGTAAACTGCACTAGACTTTATCTGACACTGAAGGTCATTGTATGCACATATATTATAACCAAGAATGCACAGACCCTGATGTACTATGTACCCACTCAAGAGATTACTCAGGTCATTTGCACTTTTCCAATGTCTCAGTGCCATTTCTCACATTCATTCCACTGATTTCTGTTAGTAATTTTAAGACCAATATATATAAAAAAAACTGACTCAATTTCACCTGACATGAGGACATAGATTTAGGATAAGCAGGAGAGATTCAGAGGGTATTTGAGGGAGACTTTTTTCATCCAGAAATTGGTCAGTACCTCAAATGCATTGCCGGAGAGAGTGGTGAAGACACAGTTGCTAACAGCATTTAAGCAGTGTCTTGACAAGCACTTGAATCGCCTAGGCTTTGAAGGTGATGGGCTAAGTGTTGGAAGATGGGATTAGTATGAATGGGTGCCCACTGGTCAGCATGGATGTGCTGGGCTGAATGATCTGTTTCCATGCTATGTAACTCCATGTTTATTTCCTTAAAATTGAAATCCACTTTCATTGATTGCATTTCACAGATGCATTGTCTCAAAAGCTCAATTGTCATTGCAGATTTTAATTAATAAACATGGAAACAAAGACTTTTATTGTTCTGAAATCTGAAAAATGTCACCAGTGATTGCATTCAAACTGAAAAATCTGGCCTTGTTTATCTTAAAAAGCATCTTATTTATAAATATATTAAAGATGTTCACATCAAACAGACAGCAACAAATGACTCTTTTATTCATTCCTGGACTAAAGGGAAGATGAATTGCACCAGCATAGATGTTCCTGCTTTATGAATATTTGTAGGCATCTATTATGTTTGTAATCAGAGATCAATGAAATTTGTAGTCATTTTTGAGCAACACCATTCCAAATACTTAAACATGTATTTCCCTCCCAAATCTATGACTTGTTATATTTTGAGAAGTCGTTCAATACATTGATTTCCATTTCGCATATGCCAAAATACAGACTTCATTTTGTTCGAACTATTAATTTAAGTGATGCGTTAACAATTTTTGTCTTGACAGCAAACAGAGTCCATACTGATTGGGAAGTGTCACTGAGCAGCTAAAACACAGTTTGAGTAATAAGTAGCATGGAGCTAAGGAAAAACTGAACAGCATTACTTGCAAATGTACATACTGAAGGCACCACTATAATGATAACTGCAATGTTAACATGGATATTAAACATCAACCCAAGAAGAAATGATCAGATGCTTTAAAAATACAGTAAGAATCCCAAGGTACTTATTAAATTCTTCCTGGCTGTGCATTATTGCACAATTACAGTCAAAAATTCATTGCCAAGCAGGTTAGATTCCATAAGGGGCCACGTTATGGATTTTTAGAAATGCATCCCTGCTTTTCCAACTGTGATATCTGTAACATATTCAAACTGGAGATAACTGAAGCCCTAATGTTGCACAATTATGAATTTGCCTACTGCTCAAATTGTGACTGCTTCAGATAAATTCATGAATCTTTAAGTTCCCACGTACCAAGTTCCAAATGTTTATATTCATTACATTTCAGGACAGTGATGGGGTAATGTAATTGGCCTTGGTGCCTCTGGGTAAGGAAGTGAAAAATCAGCCAAGGCTTTTACTTTTGATGATTATCTACCACTGTTTGTTTAAAGTGCCTCAGGGGAAGATAGAATCAAGGACTGCTATGAAGTCCCTTGGTAGTAAGCAAACAGTTACCATATTTAAAAGTTTGGAAATCTGCAAGAATAACATGCATATTATTCTGCAATAAGTATTGTAGATTAAATATAGATTGCTCATGTGTGGTAGAATAACTTGTCTTAAGTGCTGATGATTCATGAAAACACTTCAAAGATACTTTAAAGAATTGTGCCATCCTTGCCCAAATTGTGCCCCACTTTCTTGGGACCCCTGCTTGAATCCCTCTAATCAGATTTCTTCTGTGCCACAGCACCAACGCACCTCTCATTGAAATTACCAATGACACCTGATGAGACTGTGACAGTGATAATCTACACTTTCCTTATCCTCTTGACCGATTCACATGCTTAAGCACTCATCCTTCTCCAAAGTTTCTCCACTGCGATCTTAAGCTTGTCTAGCCAGCCATAATCAAAGAATCACCAGCAATAGCTTTGCGTCCTGATCCTACACTGTCACAGTGTCCTCCAAGGTGATCTTGGACCCCCTCTTGCTTCTTATCAACAGGCAACTCCTCAGGGACACCATCCAAACACACCTCATTATTTTTCATGTGAACAATGCACACTTCTACCTCACCGTCACTTCCCTCAATTTTTCCACTGTGTTAATGTCACTCTGCCTGTCCAATCCACTGTATTGGATGAGCAAAGACTTTCTCCGACTAAATAAGAGGAGAATTAAGAGCCATTAATTTTTGCCCCTGTCATAAATGACTGTTATTTATATGATAAAGCTCAAACACATACTCTTGGTCTTTAAAGGGTACACTATTGCAAGAAAGCAATGAGCAGCATATCTGAAGAATTGATCTTCTGTCAGGGCCCTCACAATTAACTGAACTCTAAACTAGATCAGTTATATCAATATTGTGGCTACTAGACCAGATACAAAGCTGGGTTCACTGGGACTCATGTCCAACATGTTGACCCTTTAAAGACTTGTATATCAAGTGTGCAATGGAAAACCCTTTGTTTACTTGAAAAGGGTAAACCGTAAAAATAATCAGGAAGACTTGCATCCTCCAAGATGACATGAGTACACTTAATCAGCACACCAGCCACTGAACATAGTAATTTTTCCTTGCCACTTCTCCTCTATGATTTCAATTCATACAGTCTAAAGGCCACCCTGCAACAAATCACTATGTTTACATCTCAGCACCCATCTCTTCATAATTTCCAACAAAGAAGAACAACAACGTCACAGGAACATCATCATATCAAGCTTTCCTCCAGGTGGTACAAGACATTGCTTTTGACATACGTCAGTATTCCTCCTCGAAAATGAAAATTTCTTATCATTGCCAAAGAAGATTAAACGTTGGCATTGCTTGTTTCTGTGAATAATTCCGAACATAGTTATAATTAAAAACAGTAAAGAACAGCATTTAATTTGATGCATGATAGTCCTGCACAGCAATGGAAGCAGCAAATGGTTCTGTACACTTTTACCACTGGGTAACCTTCCCTGAAGACTTGGAAATATAGATGGTGAATAAGGAGAATAGGGGAACAAAATTAGGAAAGCTCATGAAAAATGAGGGAAGGAGAAAATAAAACTGATTACTTTTCTTCATGGGTGAGAGATCTGAGCACAAGAAAATATAAAAAGTTCTGAGAGGAGCTTTTTTTTTATCTTTGAGAATGACTTATGGTCAATGGAGAGACAAAAAAAACTGAGAACAAGCAGTGCGGGCAAAATGAAGGAAAAATTACACCTCATTTTCTTTTTATATCGGCCAATGATCTTTATTCATGAGAAAAGTTAATGTTCATTACAGAATGACACACTTTACACCTATTTGCAATTCTACAGATCTAATCGATAATTCAACTATCCGTCAGATAAATAATTAATCAATGCACCCTTTAAAAAAAAATATATTGCCTGGTGAAAATGGTGCATACTGTTCAGGTCAATGGTCCACAGGAAAAATGAATTAACTCACTGAGTGATGGTGAATTAAAGCTTTTTTTTTGCTTTTGCTGAAGTTCATCATAATTCATTGGTGGCTGTTGAGTTTGCAAAGTAATTGCTATACCTCACTGATTTAAAAAAAAAATTAATAATTAGCAATGGTAATTATGAACTTGTGGATGAAAGTACAAGGTCCTACTATATTTGAAAAGAATTTAGGCGTCAGCATATCAAGGCCTTTTCTTTTAAAAAGACATGACCCCAGTGAATCTTCTCCAATAATTCTCAGAGCTACGTGCAGACCAGTTTTGTGCCCATGATTTTTTGCACTGCTGCTGGTAGCCAGTGAGCTAATTAACAACAGGTCAACAAGTGAAGGTACAGATAGTATAAAGGCTGGCTAAGTCCGAAGTAGGGAAATCAATAACAAAGTGGAAACAGCAGCAGGTGGAAGAACAAAATAACCACGGTTGGGTTGCAAAGGAACTAATAAAATACACAATGGCTAAGACTTAAAAGAAGAAACTAAATAAAGATATAGAAGCACGAAACTCTAGAGAAAGTAAAAGAACAAAAGCAAATGTGTTGCAAGGTTGTATAAATCAATGATAGTGGTAGAAAATCAGAAGAAAATAAATTAAAAAGCCCCTGCAAAGGCATAAAAAGAAATAAGTAAGTTACAGGGAGCAACAGAGTTTTGGAAAACCAAAATAAATAAACAAATAGTAGCAGGAAAGGCACAGCAGAACTTAAAAAGGAAAAAGCAGTGGATCCAAGAACTCCTTCAGGAGGCTGCACAAGCACAGGATGTTGAATGAATAGGTCACCTCAGGGCACGAAGGGGCAATAAAGCTACTGAGGAGGTTACACAGAAAGCATAGCCATAAAATCCAAACTCAGCTTAGTGATCCAAGCTCCAAAACTACTTTCAATGGCAAGATTTATTCTTAGATGGGAGGCAGCAAAGGAGACAGAAGTTGCTTTGGGTTTCGGAAGCTGGGATGGGTGAGCTGAGCTTTGTAGGGGTTTTTTGGTTAAGTTTTTCAGAGTTCTTAAAATATCTATAAAGTTCTAAATGTTATTTTCATTGCTGGACGGGGAACTAACATGACTGTTGAGAAGACTTATGAACAGAATTCAAAATATGATTGGATTTTTTTTGAAAAAGGATTTCTTTTTCCACATGGAAAGTGGCATAATTGTTCAACACTTTTTGATTGTTTGGATTTCAGCTCTCTTTGACCAGTACACGAGTGGACATCAAACATTTGACTAAATATAAGATTTGCTTGTTCAGAAGCAATAAAACAAACTGTTGGAGGAACTCAGTTCGTCAGACAGCATCCATGGAGACAAAGAGATTATCAATGTTTCAAGTTCAGGCATAGGACCAGGACTAAGAGGGTAAAGGGGAAATAGCAAGTATAAAGAGGTGAGGGGGAGGAATAAAACAGGAACTGACAAGAGGTAGGTAAATCCAGGTAAGGAGGTGTTGATGGGCAGATGGATGCAAGCAGGGGAAGGAAGGGTGGAGATAGCAACAGAGGCTGGGAGGTGATAAGTGCAGAAAGCAAAGGGCTGCACCCCTCCCCTCATCTCATCTCCTTTTTACACTCTCAATCCTAATGCAGGGTATTGACCCAAAACGTTGACCATCCCTTTGCCTCCACAGCTCCAAGATGCTGCCTGACCTGCTAAGTTCCTCTGGCAGTTTGTTCTGTGTTCCAGATTCCAGCATCTGCAGCCTCTTGTCTCTCCATTTGCTCAAGGATTGGTTGGATGGAGCTACAGAATGACAATTCCACATGTTAGCTTTTTCAAAGATTTCACCTTAAATATTTGCACCATTAATGATAAAACTATGAAAGGTTAAAATCTCACTAAATCTGGATAGGGACAGATAACTAAAAAATTGAGTATTGGACAAATCAAATTTTTTCATTATCAATATATAATTGATGTAGCTATAAAAACTCCTGATCACGCAAAGTATAATTCTCCTCATTCATATTAGACATAGAACAGTATAGCATAGGAACAGGCCCTTCAGCTCATGATGTCTGTGCCGAACACAACGCCAAATTAAATTAAGTCTCTTCTGGCTGCATATTTAAGAAAAAAGGTTTTAAGTTTTCCCATGTTCTAATGAGTGGACACAATGAACATCATGTATTTCCTATCTATCCCCCACCCTTGGAAATCCCAACTTTCCTTTCACCAGAATTCACACAAAGTCCAATCCTATTATTTCCGAGAACCATCTCAGTTCTCCACAGCAGGCAATTTTTTCATAACTTCCACCCTGCTGTCCAAGTTGTTGTTCATTTCTAGCTTTTAATTCAGATCGCCAGCATTTACAATATTTCTTTTAGTTGCTTGGCTATTTAACCGAGTATGTCATGTTGTTGATCTCCTATTATGTCATTTTGTTTAATTTTCTAGCAATAACATTTCTGATGCCAATATCTGTATTGAAGAGGATAGAAAAACATTGCTATCAGGATGTTACAACTCCAAACTGAAAGGTAAAGGGCATGGGGTTGCGAATTGTAATGATTCAGTCACGGAAAGAAGAACTCAACTCCTTCAATGCAGAAATATTGCAGCATGTACTGTGTGTCTTGTGATGGGCAGATGCTAATCCATCTTAATGATCCTAACTTTACTTCTTCCAAAGCAGCTGCTATCACAGCTGATCATGTTTGTTGACTAGTTACTTGGTTTTAACATTCTTGCTGTGATTCTACAATCATTATACAACCATTCGTCAAATAATCCTGCAACTGGAACTGAACTGTCTGAAAGCCCAGAGAGAACACTGTGCACTTCTCTCATCTGCAGACAGCTGTCTGTATAACTAATGTATATGTATTTACCATGCAAGATGTTGCCTGTGTACATTAGTTATCTAGACAGCTGTCCGTAGAAAAATGTTTCTGGAAATTCAGACAAACTAGTTGAAGTTGTGGAATTACTGGGTTAAATATTGTACAGAAGTGAATATTAAACATACTGCAATCTGACTAAGATGCTAATATGACTATATAGTTAGAAAATGATGGAAATACACAACAGGAATGCTAATATCTGAAGATAAGCTAAGCTTTTTATATTCAACACCTCAGCAGAACTGGGCCGACCTGTCTATGGTGGAGCTTGTTTGAGGTGAAAGGACAAGGGCAGGTAAAGACAAACTTAAAAAAAAAGAAAACAGGGAAGAAGAGGTTGAGGCCCGGAATTCAATGATCATCTTGACAAAAACACAGCAAGAAAAACAATGCAATCAATCCAGATGTGAGTTTGATGACAGTACAGTGGCATGCTGCAACAATAATTTGAATTTATATAATGCCTTAAAAATAAGGAAGAAGAGTCAACCCAGGCAAAAATAGAATGCAGAGCCAATATGGTGATACGTGATGGAGTAATGAATAGCTTGGTCAAACAGATGGGCTTTTAGGAATATTTAGAAATGTGAGACATGGAAGAAAGGAAAGGGGGTGAACATTAGAGATCAAAGTTGCAAAGTAGGTTTCAGTGATAAATATTGTTAGTTTGATTCCGACTCAATATTTTTGAAGTGCTGAAAAAAAATAATTGGATAACAAATTCCCAAGGACTTGGAAAAATTCACCAAAACAATGCTGTTCACAGGATCTGTATCAGGCCAGGAAGAAGGAATTTGTTATTCACACAGTACGCATTGCTTTTAAAGACTAATTTTCAGTTTCAATGCTGTCAGCTAACTCATCAAAAATGTGCATCAGTCAACAGAATGTATAGTCTCAGTCTCAAAAACCTCTTAATCCAGGCATTACCCAGTTGAGATGTCAATGACCACTGGCACAAATGTAAATCAATTGATAGATGGATTAGAGTGGAGTTGAAAAAAGAAACATATTACTCAATGAACAGTAGGGATCTGAAACTCACAGCATGTATGGGTGGTGGAAGTAGGAAAACTCAGCACATTTAAAATGTACAGAGCAAGTACCAGAAAATAGGATTGTTAGCATCTACTTTGGGCCTGAAAGTTCTCCCTTTGTGCCAAAAAGTCCTATGATTCTATGAATCCATTGGAAATTTAATATAAGCTTGTGTCCAGATATGTTCTGACAAAGGGTTGCAGTTTGTTTGATTTTCATTTTGGTTCCATATTGTCTGCTTTGGTCTGGATATCAAATCACCCTATCATCACAAAATGTCCCAACCTTGAAGTTCTTAACAAACTTCCTGATAACCTCATCCATGGTTGTTCATATGTTTTGTGATACCTCGCTTAAAATCAGGGTACATGAAAATGGGATACCACATAAACTTTGAACAACTCAAGCTTCTTGATTCAGTTTGAATCCAGCCTTCTCAACATTATTCAGTTACCTGGGCGATTTGTCTGTGGTGTCTTCACTAAAACTCCCTATCCAGGGGTCAATTTTGGCATCTGGATGCTTTTCAAAAGAACCCAGATCAATAAAATCCAGATGTTATTAATCTTCCAGCACCAACTTTATTATAGGCAAATGGTTTATGTTTAGCAGACATGTAAAAACCAGTAGACTTCTTGACATTAATTTGTAGCCCAGACTTGGAACAGAATCTCTGAACAATCTTTAAAAGAATCACTTATGACTCCTCTGTCTTCAGTAAAGGCAAGAACCACACACATTAAATTCATTTAGGTTAAAACCATTCCCATTCCTCTCCAATGCACACACTGAAAAAAAGGCACAGCACTAACGGGTTGAATGGCCTGTTTCTGCATTGCAATTCAAAGGAAGTTGCAACGATAATGGAATTAAATGAATATTTTTTTTTGCCTGGCTTACTTTGGAATTTTGAATGATTGCACGCTTGCAATGACAGGTTATTTTACATGAGCACTGACAATCCAGTACTTTATTCAAGCCATAGTACCATCACAAAATGGAAAAAAATTATTTTTAAAAAGTTAATAATGATATCTGTGGGTAAAATTTGGCAGCTTAATAGAAGGGAAACACTACATGCCAGTTGAACAAAGCAAATTGACACTTGCTTATGCTGGTCAAATAATTTATAGAAAGTAAGTACTTGGGAACAGATATCACAATATTCTGTGGAGGTGATTATTTGTGAGGACTGTCATTCTGGATGACAGGAGGTGATTATTTGTTAGGACTGTCATTCTGGAGTAATGTAAACATTTTTAATGAAGAGTCATTTAATTAAAAAAAACTTGCATTTACATAGATCTTAAATGTGGTAAAAAGTCCCAATGTGTTTCACAAGCATTATCAATGAAGATTTAATACCAAGCTACATAAGAAAATATTAGGATAACATCAGTAAAAATGTGGTTAGAAAGGTAGATTTTAGGTTTTTCTCCCTAAACTTCTGCACATCATATTCTCCCTCTCACTCTCTCCAGGCTATACAGTCAAGTGTTTTGACAGAAGGAGAATGATTATTTGAGAATTGATCGACATTTCTCAAACCTAACAATTGCATTCATTCCCCTGGAATTGTGGTCGTGGGTCTTTCTCACTTGTAAATAATTGCAAGTGCAAACTGTTAACTATGCTTGCAAGTTATCTTGACATGGAGTTATGCCACTTGATGGATAAATTTTCATCACTAGTACTTCCAACTGAACAAAGATTCCTTACCCTTATTTTATTAACTTCTGTGTTCCCCTTGAAACTATTTCTGAGAGCTTTTTATATTTTTTCCAATTTAGTTGATAAAAACTTGACAAAATTTCTTGGTGCAGTCTGACTTGCTCAGACTGAATACTCATGTCATTCTCATGCAGTTATACTCCAAGGACGAATGCTTTCTCTGAACTAAAAACAAAACATGCTGGAGATTTCAAGGAAATCAATTGGAATTTGAGTGAAAGATAATCTATAACTTTCTTTCAGATGTTGACCAGCTGACAGCATATTTCCAGAATTATCTCATTTTTAGCTGAGATTCCCAAAACCTATTTAGTCTTACTTCAATTTCACTCAAAATAATGGAATTGGTTATCAGAATTTACTGAAGGACATTTGTATAATGTATCCTCAAGTGGGTCCAGGATTCTGCTGGACCATTGTTAAGTTCAACAAACAGTGACAATCAGAGGTCATAGGAATTTCAAACAAGAATAGTTATGCCATGTCCAACAGTGAAGAACTCGCTACGCATAGTGCTTACACCATATACATACACAAATGATGTTACCATGTCCTTTGACCACAGGTACACTGGACTTCTTTCCTTTAAAGAAAATGCATGTAAACACTTTTCATAGTTTTACACAATTATTACAGATTCAGTCTGTTGTCTGATTTGTTTAGGTGGTTTGAACTCCTCAACTGTGTATTTTTCTAATGTATTTCTTACTGAAATGGAGGAATTTGCATACTCTTTGACATAAGTCACTACTTTTCATGACTTTTGAATCTCAGTGAGTTCATATCAATGTCAGGAATAGATTCATCATTGTACATTACCTCAGGTTTTACAACAATGTGTATTGTGATCAATTGATCTACATGACAGTTCCAGCATGATTTCCAGTATAAACTAATATCTTTTTAGACTATAGATTTGGACTATTTCACTGAGATCCCATTGCTGCTTCTCATACATACTTACTGATCTGTTGACCTGACCTTTGTTGCTCAATCAAAATTGCTTTTCTCTTCGTCAAAATGTTATCTGATTTTTTTGTGTTGATTGCTTTAGGCTGAGTGCTGATTCCTGTTTGCAATTCTTTCAACAATGCCACTCCTCATCACCAATTGTAATGAATCTTAAGATGAACTTTGGATATTGCTGGAGTTTTCGTAAATTCTACTTGAATTTACAGTTTCTGTACACATGAGATTTGAATAAATATTTTAGTTCTAAATCTAATAGTAAGGATCTTCCTCAATATGGTGTTTACATCATAATGTGTATTTGTCACTACATCTTATGACTACGTGAGATTTACATACTATAACCTGTATGATGACAACCCTGTAAGTCACATGGCTCCAGAGAGTGAAGGTTCCACTTGACCCATCTCCCTGATTTGCAAGTCAGTTTTAGTAAGTCCTACGACAGTGCAAAAGTTTCACATAAATGGTTACAAATTAAGTTTGAAGCTGTGGAAATTCTTTGTAAAAATTGTGTACGGGTAATAAATGGGCTAAGAAGTAGAAAACCACAAGTACTGGCCTGATATCTCCAGGGTACAATATTGCTGTAATTTTACGTCACAACAGCAGATTGTATGCCAAAATGTACTTGGAGTTAAATTGTAAGAGGTGGAAAAGGGGACACAGACTCAAACTGGTAAAAGAAAACTCAAACATAGGAGTGAAGTTCTGCATACAGTGATTAGTGCCAAGGGAAAAAAATTATGCATATCTTGAAATAATCTAAGAAATGATTAGGTGTGGGCATAATGGGAAGGAAATGTGTTTTTCTTTTCTGGAAAGCTAGATCAAAATGTGCCCCATCATTGAGAAGAATCCCATATTTTAATGACTTTTGTGACTACATCTATAAGCTCATAAAATATTTTTAAAAATATTATTATTATACCAAAAGCTTTGTGCTTGGTGTTGCCACAAGTAGTAAAAGTCCCTCCATTCTAGGTACCTAGCTGAAAACATAATGCAGCTTTGTCTTAAATGTACACTATCAATACACATCTTTTGTCAAGGTCATTAATGAACATTTCGATCCTCTCAAGTTGCAAAACAGATTCCTGGAGGACTCCACGAGTCACAGCTGCTTAATAAGAACTATTATCATTGATAACTACATTATGCTTTCTATTATCTAGGCAATTAATAATCTAATTTACAATTTCATCTTGAATCTTCAGTTCAGCCATGAATCCCTATTGAGAAAATTAAGTTATATAATATCCATAACCTTGCCCTTATCTACCAGCTCTATTATATACTCAAAGAATTCAAATCCATTTGTTAGGCATGACCTGCTTTTCATGTTGGCTTAGATTTATTGCTTTCAGTCTCCTGGGGCTCTTTTGGATATCCTCTTTTATAAAACAGTCCAGCATGTTTCAGTCTCTGACCTCTTCCATTGTAATAACTATATTTCAGTCTTTTGCTGTAACCTTCATGCATTATGAACAAAAGAAAATCCATTACACCACTTTCTTCTAACCCCAATTCTTCTGAATATTCTATCTGGTCCTGGTGTTTTATGAGTTTTTGAGCTCCAGGGTACCTTAATGATCATTTTGATGCCAATCAATGCTTTGGAGATAAAGTATAAACAATTCTCAGACAATTTAATTACCTGCTTGGGAATACTACTAGTTTCTTGCATATAAAACCTTTTGTGAAACACAGTTGAATCAATATTTTCCTCTATTGAAATTTCTGCTGACTATTAAAAAAGAACTTCAGGAGCTTGAAAGGCAAAGCTCTTCCATGCTGCATTCAATCCTGTTATCTAATGTCTCATCCTTTAAAACAGCAATTATTTTTTTATTTACCATGAATATATTTCCTAAGGACTTTTATTTATGTTTCCCTCGACACCCACATGATTCAGTGTTCTCTTTTATTTATTCCCTGCTCATTACTGCTGCAGTTGAAACTTTAAGCTATGCCTTTGTCACCTCTCAACCAGAATTCATCAATGTTCCCCTTGCCAATCTGCCAGGCTCCATACCTAATAAACCACAACTTTGTTATTTGTCCTTCATTTCCTACTTATTCATCAATCCAAGTTCCATTGTCTTCCACATACTCCCTATCCTTCAAAGCATCAACTTCAACACCTTCATTCTTATTCCACGACTCCATTCTAGATCTATAGTTCTGGACCTCAAAGCCAAAAGCTTACCACCTACTCTAGGAAGCTCAAGAAAATTTGTCTGATCTATAAGTATGTGCCAAATTCAGATTTGTGATAATTTTGCAGAACACCTTCATTCAGTTCACAATGTGTCCCTGATCTCCAGTCACCTGTCACTTTAATTTCCCCATTTCATATCCATTCTGACCTCAGCTTTCTACACTGTTAGAGCAAAATTCAATGTAAGCTCAAGCTTTACAGAACCAGTCATGCCATGTCTACAAGAGTAGCACAGAGGTTAGGTATGCTGTATTGAATGCTCACCTCCTGATATGTGAAAGTCAGAAGTATCATGGAATATTATCACTCATCCCATTGGACAGAGCAACAATAGACCTCAAAAAGCCCAATCCATGATGTTTCAGTTGATCATTATCACCACAGTATCCTAACCTCCACCCTCTAAAGTCACCAAAATGTGTAGATGTGTACTGGAGGCTCTGCATTCCAATAAGGTAGATAATACCTCCATACTCATCATCTTTACCATTGAGGGTCAGGGTGGAAAGTACATGACTGAAATACAAAAAAAAACATTCATACTCTCCGGATTACACACCTGGAACTTTTTGGATAAATCAATGAAAGCAACAATTCAAGAGTGTGGCCCACCCCCACTTTTCCAGGGCTTGCCAACACTCTAAGGACTAACAATATCATATACTTGCTTCCCACACAAAGTAAGATGAATCAACATAAAAAAAACAGAATCCCACTGCAGCCACAAGTCTTGCAGTGCAAGTCATACGTTTGAAAAATAAACTGATGTTTTATTTCCTCACTGCAAAATCCTCTTTCATTGACAGCAATTAAGATGGTGTTTCATTGGATCAATGGAAATCTATGGCTGCAGTCCAACAGACATTCATGTGTATGCCTGTACAGAGAATGTATTTGACTAGGTGCAGGAAGACAGGTATTACAGGAGAGTTGATCATCCAATGTTCTCACACATTCATTCCCAGAACAGATTCTTAACAGCAATCAGGAAAGGTTGCTGTGGACAATAAGTTTCTGCTCATTCGCCCAGGGAGGTCAATTGTTCCATCCTCCCTGCACCCTTGAATTAAATTAAGACAACATTGACCAAAAATTGAAATTTTTATGCAAAAATTTATGAATATAAATGTATTGCAATATTTCAATATGTCACCTTTACTGCTGCTCCTTCCTGGAGCAAAGAGTTGAGTGCCAGCAACCAGCAGCAGAGAAAGATAATTGCATAATCCAAATAAATCTGTGAGCCTATCCCTGGCAGCTCTATTAATGCAAAGTTTTTCTTCAAAGTGCTCATTCTAAGTCAAGCCCTAAAAATAATTATTCCAAAATCACAGTACACAGCTAATTTCACCCAAGGCTCAGTATCCGAAGACACAGAAAAGACTGAATACATTTTAGCTTCGTGAGTCTTGGAATTGACACTGCACCAGTTTTGAATGGAGCTAATTATTTACTCTAACAGAATTTTAAAGTGCAGCTCTCTCTTTTTAATGAAGCATTAGATTACATTCAAAACTAAATGCAAAGTAATAATTAACAAACCAAACACCTCTATTGCCAAATCAGAGAAGATACAAGTCACTGGCTATTCACAGACAATATTGGACTGCTCAGAAGATCAGGCAGCAATCGAGAAAAAGAGATAATAATTTGGACTGGTGACCCTTCATCAGAAAAGGAAGATATTAGAAATATAAGTGATTTTAAGCAAAGGAAGGGGACAGGAAAGGAGAAAATAAAAGGAAAGGTCTAGTATAGAGTTAATGGATTGTCATGGTGAATTTCAGTAAACTGCATTGAGAAAACAATCAGGCAACCTAAAGGAAATGTCTTCTCTATAATTATGAAACTTTAAAGCCCTGAGTTTCTGCACATTTGTGTTTGTTTTCTGTGATAAAATCCTCCAAATTTTGTAACTCAAGTTTTTAAAAACTTTGGCTCCACTTTTGAAGCACTGCATAAGAAACAGGGCCTGACCACACAGGTTTCCATGTTCCAGGTCAATTAATCATCAGTGGCAGCTTTGAGCTCATTTGCAGACCTTCGTGGAGGGCCAACAATTTCAGTCAGAAATGTTGGAATCAAGTATGGGAATAGGTACAAAATGAAAGGTTTTGAATTATTAAAATTTGGAAATGACTACTGCTCTCCAACATAACTAGAAAACAGTTTGGTATTTTCCTTTAATTTTCAATAACTTATATTTGGGTTTCTCACTGGCAGATTGAAACTGTGATTTAAAATACATTTTGTGATAATTCCATTTTCCATCATAACAATCAAACCATACCAAGTTATCACATAAATATATTGAATAATTTTTAAAGCAATTTTTAAAAGAAATCCATTTAAATCATTTATTGATTGAGCTGATTAAAATGTTGTATTTGGCATAATAAAATTTGAGGGCAAAATACATTTGAGGGGAAACTCAGGGAGAGAAATATTAAGTTGTTTGCGATTTTGGACCCTATTTGTGCCAGAATTACCAATTGTTCCAAAAGCAAAAACTCTATCCCACCAGATGTTTAATGCTAAAAAAAAATCAACCAACTGAGACTTCTGAAGAAGTTATTCATTTCCTTCACCGTCTTCTGCTACACTGGATTGCAAATGATTAGGAAGGATAATATAACATCCTATTTAACTCAGCACTGCATCTCACCTTTCAAATACCCCCCTAACACACACCACTTTTTTGTTTACACTTCCTCCCACCCTGTAGGTCTTTCTTTAAGGAGTGGTTTCCATTTTGCTATTTCCTCCATTCCACTTATTTTGATGATGTTTCTTTCACACTTATGCTCCTTTTCCATTTCCTCATATGAGTGTTCCCAACTACTGTGCCTGCCCCATTTCACCTACGTCTACCTTCATCACTTCCTTGAACTTCCACAGTGATGCAAATGTTTCCCTTATATTCACCTTCAACCTCCACATTGAATGAATCATTACCCTCAGTATGATGCCTCCAAAATTATCTTCCCTTGCATAACAATCTGGCCAACTCTTAAATCACTGAGTATCCACTTACCCCTTCCTCAACATCAACACAAAAGCTATTAACCTGTTCTTTCACTTTCCCCCTTCCCACTCTTCAGGGAACTAACCGTTCTTTCAGGAACTTATATGCATATCTTTTAAATTAGCGTCCTGTTTTTGCTGTTCATGAACCCTCCTCCTCTACATTAGAGAAATTAGATGACTGATTTGCTGAAAACCCTCATTTATTCCAAAACTATGATCCCAAGCTATTGCGGCATCTGCCCTTTTAATTACATTCTCATTCTGAACTCTCTATTCATGCCCTCGTCATCATTCCAAAGAAGCTCAGCAGATACTTCATTTGGCAAAACATATTTCTTTTGGACTTAACATTGAGTTCAATCATTATAGACCAAAATAAAAGTTTTTTCTGAAAATTGAATGAATGGCAAGGATGCCCATTACTGTCAATTCAATTTTCATCATCAACCCTTCAGTAATACTGTTATTTCATTCTTGCCTTTCAGTGAATCACATACCTTTTCTTTTGGATCCTTCATTCCTCACTTCCTCTTTCCTTATCTCTGTACTTGTTTAAAATGCTTTCATTTCTCATTTCAAATTTCAAAAATTTCTCCTTTCAGATTTTCAGCATCTACAGTATATTACTTTTCCATGTGACGATTCATTATGTTGCCTGACCGTGGTTAAACCAACACTAATTTTCACTGGAAAACAGATTTAGTCATAATGTCATACAGCACAGAAAGGGGCCTTTCAGCCTACCAAGTCCATGCTGACCTTTTTGCCCTCTGCACTAATCCCATTTCTCCACATTAGGACCGTATCCTTCTGTGCCTTGCCCATTTAGTTGTCTGTTTAAATGCCTGTTAAATGTAGTAATTATATCTTATTCCACCACCTCCTCTGGCAGCACATTCCAGATATCAACCATTCTCTGTGTAAAAAAACGTACCTCTCAGATCCTCTTTAAAACTCCTTCCTCTCACCTTAAGCCTATGTCCTCTTGTTTTTGATGTCTCTAGCATGGGAAAAAATGATTTTGATTATCTACCCTATCTATGCCTCTCATAACCCTTTATACTACTATCAGGTCACTCCTCAGCCCCTTTCACTCCAGGGAAAACAAACCCTGCCTCTCCAATCTCTCCCCACAACTAAATTTCTGGTGAATATCCTCTGATTTAATGCTGAACAATAGAGTGGATCAGAAGCGTGCAACCAATGGCCAATAATGAGACTCGACCAAAGAAAATCAATGATGGCAATTTTCACTTTGTTACATGTGGAATATATTTTTTAGATTATTATGTATGCATGATTATATCAAGGCAAAGTCAAAATATGCTTGGAAGTTAAACAAAATGATTACCAGGTTCATTCACTTTGGTTCAAAGAAACTTCTGTGGATCTAAATTTCCATTTTTACAATTATCAAAAGAATTCAACGATTCAACTGTAAACACTTATCGATTCTGCCTGCCATTTTCTGACTTTATTAATTAATAGTCACAGGTTTCATCTAAGCTTCAAAGGTTATCAAAATCTTTTTTAATATATAAACAACCTCCAACAGAATAGCCATTAATTGATGTTTCCCTGAAGCGACTTATAGTTGGAACTCTAAATGTGTTGATAATCGACCACCAGTTGGGGAAATTGCAGTTCTTGTGTCTTATGGATGACTCTTTTTACCCAGGATAACTCAATCTCATTGATTGAGCTTCAGGTATTTTCAGCACCATTTAAAAGTCATTTAAAAGTAAAAAGTCTGATTCAGTGAATGCATTAAAAACCAATCAGGCTGCTTCCAGGGCACCAGCACATTACTTTTAAATCGATGTGGTTGAACTGCATTCCAGGAAAACGGTGATCACCCATAATTGAAATGTAAGGGTCTTACTAGAGTAAATACCTTCCAATTGTTTTTGTTGAAGGGGTACTTTTAGTTAGAACTTGAAATGTGTTGATAATTGAATACCAGAAAATTTCCAGAAAAAAATAGGGTGAGAGAATTAATGGCAAACATCACTTATTCCTTGTTTCCTTTTTCACCATCCAACAGCTCTTTTGCCATGAAAACAGGATTAAATTGGTGCAACTCCTCAGGAAAATGATCCTCATTCATAGCTTGAGGGAAAATTACTGACAACTGAATTAAACTATGATTAAGTGAGCAGAATTGTAGATAAAGGAAAGTAAACCATAATTCTATGAAAGTCTGAGATAATATATTTACAGCAATGCAATAAGGCAAGGGAATATGCAGAGAATGGAAGCATATTGAGTGGTGTGGAAGTACAGAGGGACTTTGGAGTGTGTCTCCAAAGGTCAAAGGTAAGACAGGTCAGTAAGATAAGTAAAAATTACTAACAATATTTAAAAGACATCTGGATAAGTACATGGATAGGAAAGTTTTGGAAGGATATAGGTCAAAGACAGGCAAATGGGACTAGCTGAGCTGGGCATCTTAGTCAGCATGGATGGGTTGGGCCAAAAGGCCTGTTTCTGTGCTGTATGACTCCATGACTCTGAACTATTTTGCATCATAATATATAACCTGAGGTTAAACCTCTGTGTTTTGAGATTGCTCTTTAGCTACATAGCTGCCAAACAATCTCCAGTGGTCTGTCACTGTTTCCCTTCACATAACAAATTGCACTGAACTCACAATAAATTACACTTATTATTAATCACCTTTCTCATGACCCAACACTTTCACTGTTTCATTGTAACTTCGTAGAATGGTAAAGGCAAAGCTCTTCTTGATAATCTTACTAAAAAGTCAATCTTTTATATTTGCACTTTAAAAAAAAAGTAACATGAGCAATTCATTCCAATAGCATTAAAAGCTTCACGGCAATTTAAAAATTCATCACCTCATGACCAATTGAGATATGAATATTACAAGAACTTTTGGTAATTTAAAAGCTTTTTGCAATCACTGCAATATGCATAAATATTACAAGAAGTCTGGTGATGTAAAAGGCACAGTTTTTAACAGCTGGTTGGACCAATTAGTGTAACCAATTACAAAAAAAAGTTATTTCAGTCCTTCAGCTATTCTGTACTATTTCAAATTAGTAACAAAATATGACACTACAGGCATTCTACAACATGGCTGGTTAAGCAAATCCAAACTGGAATTGTGGGATACTGCAGTAAATTTCACTGCACTGAGCTTCAGAAAAATGTGCACTCAATGGATCCTGGTCTCTGCATGCATTAAATCCAGGCATACAGTTAGGATTGGCTCTCTACGATCTGAATACAAAATGGATTCATAATAATGGGACTCAACATTTTTCTTCCCAGTTTCTTGCCCAAGTGACCTTTCTCTGTACGCCAGCCTGGACTGCAATGGTATTTAAAAGCCAAGGGTACTCTGATTGAATCTGATCTTGCATCACTGTGGCTTAAATTTAACATCATTGAACCCAGTTTATGAACTTGAATTTGCACAATTATGATCAATTTCACTTTACTGTAGAGCTCACCTGTGGTAGGAAACTTTGTGCCGCTTGTAAATCACTCAAGGTATTTTTTACATGATAGCCCAGCTGGCAATTCCACAAGACAAAAATGGTTCCCTGTTGGCCTTTGCCTCTTTATCCTTTGTAAACGCCCTTCCCCTTCATCCCCTCCACCAATCTTCAACACAAAATCATTAAAGCCGCAACAATGAATGATGTTGGGACATTTCATTGCACCCATTGCTCACCTGATTTCATTCTGAACAGGTCTAGTCACATTGAAGAACTTCAACCCAGAGAGAGTAGCAAGGATTTTAGTTTCTGTTACTTTCATGATTACTGCAGCCTTACTCTTAGATTAGCAGCTTGTTATTTTTAAAGAAAAGCAAGTGAATACTCAAACCTGCAAAAATGACTGAAAAATAACTTTGTAACTGAGATTATTCATTAAGTCTGATATGTCAATGAAATTTTATGCAAATAAAACCAGTCATAATAGTTGGGGGAAATAAATTCTCCAAATGTATAAATTCTACATTTGGAAAATGAGAGCACTGCAAGAGAAAGGGAAGAAAGAGCAAAATAGCAAGGATAGAGAAAGGAAGGAGAGAGCACGAGAGTAAGATGGGAAGAGAGAAGGAGAAATACTGAGGGCAAGGAAAGTGACAGTGAGAGATGGGGACAGAGCATGCAAGTGAAGAGGGGAGATTGAAGAACAGATAAAGGGTGACAGCACTCTCTAAATCCTTTCCCCACTCTCGCATTTCTCATTTGCTCTCCTATACAGAAATACAGCACTGAAAATTCAAAATGCTGCATTTAAATTTCTGATCTTGTTGCCTTCTGCGATCTCTCAAAAGAGTACGGTTAAGATTTAAAGAAGCAGACTATTTAAGTACACTGTAATAGGCCTGAATGTGGTTGACTGCAATTCATCGACCAGCAATCCTTTCACTGACTTGTTGCAGCATCTTTACCTTTTATTGAGTAACAGTGAGGATGATGTTTAAACCAGCGCTGACATCATTAACTCCTTTGTGAATAGCTGCATGCAGTCAACTTGCAGCAATAATGCCAATGAAAAAGGTTTCATTATCAATGTTAAGTCCAACATTGGTAATGTTGCCTAAGCTCCTTCAAATTAGATGCTAACAGTTGTCCAAATTACTGGTGAAAAGTATATGATTTTCCCATGCTCTTTACTTACCTGCAGAGTTTCAGTTCTTCATGATCAATGTGCCTTTGTGGCAAAAATAGAGGAATTTTTAGTCCTGACCTGCCAATGTGCAGGAACAGCAGATTGCTGCTCTCAACTTTTCTTTCTGTTGCCATTCAATCTGCTGACAACAGAAGAATGCAAGAGGGAGATCGAGAGCGGATTAGGAGAACAAGGGAGGAAGGCGAGAGTGGGGAAAGAATTTCGAGAGCGCTCCCTCATCCTTTATCTCTTCTTCAATCTCTCCTCACTCATATGTTCTATCTCCATCTCTCACCATCACTCTCCTTGCCCTCACTATTTCTGCTCCTCTTTTCCCATCTCACTCTTGTGTTCTGCCCTTCCCAGTTTCTCCCTTCCTCTATCCCTGCTATTTTGCTCTTTCCTTTCCCTCATTCTTGCTCCCTCACCCCCTCTCAGACACTCTCTCTCTCCCCGATCTCCAATCTCTCTCCACCCTCTTCTCTTTTTCACTCACTGCTCCTTGCTTTTGCTCCCCCCGGCCTCCTCTCTTTATCTCTCCCCCTTTGCACTCACTTTCCCCAACTGTTTTTCCTCATTGTGTACCACTTCCATCATTCTCTTTCCCCATTGCACTCTCCTGTCCCCCTCTCCTCCTCCTTTCTCCCCATATGGTAGGACAGATTAAACTGCAGATGTGCAAGAGGCCAGAATTGAAGGAATGCAATGATCTGAGATTTATAGGACTGGAGGAGGTTACAGAAATAATGGCAAGCTCACAAAGGGACCTGAACAGGATGAAAATTTTAAATTATATCATTAGAGGTTATTATCGCAAGGCATTTCCATGAAATTAAAATTGAAAGCAAAACATTTGCATTTGGATTGTTCAAAAAGATTGGTATTCTATTATTGCTTAACTGTACGATTGAAACCATGACGATCTCACCATAATTATTTTAATTGCAATTAATGTTTTTAATTGCTCAATATCTCTAGTTATTATGTTATAGTATGTGACATGTTGCAATGTAAAATATGTAAATGAACACAGCCATTAATGAAACTTTCTACTTCATTTTTGAGAATAAACTGGGAGTAGTTCTGTACTTTTCTTTCATAGTTAGTCATTATATTTTTTAATTTGCATTATTACTATATTTTGAAATTTGCTTTTTAAATCACAGCTAAATTTCTTAAGGGCTGTAAGGATTCTATGAAAGCTCTTGCTTACTGTGGGGTTCAGAAACAGCTAACTTTGAAAGCTTTGTAATTATTGTTTGTTTTAACAGCAATAAAATAAACAAGATGTAGAAACTCTAATAGGATTCACCAATACAATGCTCCCTGATTCTGTGTCACAATTCTCCCATGCATATTTTAATGAAAGTATATTCTTGCACATAGTGGGAAAAATACCATCAAGCAGATTTTCATTCAGTCACCAATGGTGAAGATAAATTGGTACTTGCATAAATTTTGACACAAAGATAGATTACTTTTCTTTGGTTGAGAAATGAATATATCTTTTTTTTCTCCAAAGGGCTATTTTCACAGTGGACATCACTTGTTAAGGTCTGTTTGATGCCATAAGTTTTGAGGATTTGGATCTCAATGCACTGGAATCCCAAACTCTACACTGGCTCTAAAGGCAACTTCTCAACCAAAGGCAGCTGCACTTCCACAAGATTTGAGGCAAAACATTAACATAGCTGTCATCCCCAAACCATTCCCAAGTGATTTCCCACAATCAATTTAGTTGGAAACAGACGAAATGTGCTTGGTAACACTCAGGGAGTGAATCCGGTTAATGTTGTCTATATCAGAAATTCAAACAGTTGTCTAGCTGGAATTAATAATACCTTGACTCAATTCATTCACGGTTTTTGCACAGGTGCCCAGGGAAAAGCAACTGCAATTTGCTACAGGCGAGGTTGATCTCAAGAGTGATTTGATCATGAGATTTGAAATAGACTCCATTATAAAGAGAATAATAAATTGCCAAGAGAGTTATTAAAAGTATCTATTGTTCCAAATGTGGAGAAGGTTGAAGAGATGTCCCAGGGTAATTATTGAAGAAGACATAACAGCAGTTAGCATTTACTATGTCAAAACTCAATTAAGTGGTTTCTTGCAATGAGAAGGATTATAACTGTGCTTTAAATTGCGATGCTGGCTATTAAGTTCTCGAACTATACTAATACAGGAATTTAGAGAAACAAGAGACAGAGGACGCTGGAATCCGGAGCAAAAAATAAACTGCTGGAAAACTTGGTGTGTCAAACAGCAACTGTGGAGGCAAAAGGAATATGTCAATGTTTCGTGTTCCAGAAGTTTATTGTTATTTTTAAATAGGGGAACATAAGAAATGCACAATGGCATATTTGGAAAAGGGTATACACAAAGAGGTGCAAGCAGTGCCAACCACTCTTCCCCGCCCATGATTTGGTGAGGAGATAGACATGCACACATTCATCTACGAACAATAAGAATACACACTTGCACCATCAGAAAGTTCACTGTGCTTTTCTTTTACTCTATATGTGTTCATTGTGCTCCACTACTGCACCTCTGTACTGATTTATTCTGTTCCTCTGTGCAGGTTTATCTCCTTTGTTCTACATTTTTGTACAGGTTCAACAGATTACATTTTGCACTACTAGCTCACCAGATCAAGTTCTATACCTTTTTATGGGATCATCACATGGTATTCTGTATTATTTCATGGGATCATCAAACAGCAAATTGGATTCTGCTCTACGGCATTCTGTATCTTTGTTTGTACAGCAATCTGTATCATTGGATAGGATTACAATACTGCATAATTGTTCAGCTACCTCATTCCTGCACTGCCATAGGGACACATGAGAAAAACATTCAATTTCAAAGTGCCATCAAATCTCACTTTGATAACCAGTCATGCATAAAACATGATTCATTTTTCATTTTTGTTTAAATTTCTGAGGACATATTTGTGGACTGATAAGATAAAAAGAGTCAATTTAAAAGCACATTTGTGGAAAGTTTGATCAGTGCAATGCTTGAAACAAGATCATAAACAAGACAATTGAGAAATTGGTTGACATTAACAGTCAAACATAACTGATCTTATTCACTACTCTGTTTTTTGTTTTAAACAAATTAACATCAATGCTAAAATAAACAGGTTAAATGAGCTGCATTGAAGCAGTTGACAAAGAGATATGATGTAACTGTGTTAAATGTTTATCTATTAAGATGATTGGGAGTCATGACTGCACTATTCAGTTACAATTGTTTTCCTAACTTCATTGCAAATAACAAAGAGAAGGAATTTTCTCAAATTATGCCAGTTATTAAGTAAGTTTTCTGTAAACTGTTAGAAGTAAAAGAATCATGCCAATTCAGATGCATTCACGACTCTTCCACATATGCAATCTCAATGCAACCAGCGTGCAGAGTGACTCATGTCAAGAAGCACCCACATCTCCCCCAACCCCAATATCAGAACAATAAGTACATCCTAGAATACACTCAGAACTGGTAAAACAAAATCTGAAATCAGGCTAAACCATCCAGGATCACTGGAATGTCATATGTTTGCTCTCTGAGTCTCCAATGTTAATTGTGAACTAATTTTGTCACCATTTATGCACAACAGGCACAACAGTGCAAAGACTAAACTAAAAAGATAAATAAATCAAAGAAGTAAAAATATACTTGTTTTAAAAGATTGAAGTAAACTTGGACATGAGAAAAAATGAAAGGTTGTCTTAAAAAAAGCATTTGACCCAAAGGTGCATTATCACCTGCAGAATATGAGGTTAAAGTCAGGACTCTGCAACTTCAAGACTTATATTGAATAAAGGAGGGGAAATTAAGATACTGAAAAAAAAACTGTTGTATCACAGAACTGCATGATTGAGGATTTTCAGTTCAGACAAGATGTCTTGACATAGCTTAAACTGATTGCTGTCATGACATTTAGAATTATAAATTGTTATCTCATGGTTTTACATGGTAATTTCCCCTCTGATCTGACTTACTCTGCAGAGTATCCCATATTGCTTCAGTCTTGAATGAAAATCATTGCTGGAGAATATATTTGAACTCTTGATGATTTAGATTCATGTTGGAATTAAAAACTGGAATATTACAATGGAGTACCTCCAAAGATTCTGACCAACCACAGTCATTGCTTCAAAGCTCTAAAGTTTGTAATTACATATAAATAGCCTCATATTAATAACATTCTAGATGTAATTTTGCACAATTCAATAAGCTTAGGTGAATCAAAGTTTACAAAAAATCTCATTTGAAAGAAATTGCAGTGACCTCAGTGATCCCCTTCTATCAGATAGGGTTATCATAATTAGCAATTGCATCAGCTGTTTCCATAATGACTTGCTCCCATCCTTCCCAAAACAACATCAATATTGTGTTACAGATGGAAGAAGCAATGGAATTCATTTACCCATTCCATGCAGAACTGCACAAACTCATTAGCTGTGAGAATGTGGACATTTTGTAATATGCCTTGCCATATTATTCACAAAGGCTCTTCTTGCTGCAAAATCAAATGTTTCTAACCTCACAGCAGTTTCATCCATTTTTGGCCTTTCAATTATTAGGACCATTTGTCGACTGCAAAGCCCGAAAGGCAGGGATTACAGGATTTGGTGTGTATCTACCGTTCGACAGACAACTGCAGAACAGCAAACATGTTCATACATTTATAATGAGAAGTTAGACCTTTTGCACTGTAACACAAGTTGAAGTTCCACAACATGATTTTCAGAAATCATATCTAACCTAACATCTGTTTGTACATGCGCAAGTATCCTCATAGTATTTAAATAAAAATCAGATCAAATCCTCGAAAAATTACACAGTATTTTTATTTACTTGCTGGAAAGACATCATGTGCAGCACCACTGTTCTCGAGGCTGACTTACAGACCTGGATAAAATGTGCCATTTAATCACTACGGCCTTTTAGAAACACTGGTAAATACAGATAATGCATTCTGTGATTCCTGAAGTATTATAACAGATTGCCATGACTGTTCAATCCTGAAGCTGTAGGTCTATTAGTGATCACAGCCTCCTTCTGTAGTCAGTGCAAAAGTGACTGCTCTGATTCTTATTAGATTCATTGAGTTAATACAGGAATGGATTTAGTTATGGTGTGCTCCCTTTATATTAATTTTAATCTTATTTTCATTAGAAATTTCACTATCTTAATGTCAATGGCAAATATACAAAGAGAAAATCAACATCTGTTTTAAATGGTTATAAGATGGCAAAAGAATGGACAGTACTATTTTGGAAAAAATATATCTCAACAAAGACACGGTTGTATGGAAGAAGTAGTTGTATAAGTTGTTGGTGAGGCCGCACTTAGAGTACTGTGTACAGTTTTGGTCACCCTGTTATAGGAAAGATGTGGTTAAACTGGAAAGAGTGCAGAAAAGATTTACGAGGATGCTGGCAGGACTAGAGGGCCTGGGTTAAAGGGAGAGGTTGGCCAGGCAAGGTCTTTATTCCTTGGAACGTAGGAGAATGGGGGGGGGGGTGACCTTATAGAGATGTTTAAAATTATGACAGACATAGATAAGGTCGATGGTAACAGTCTTTTCCCCAGGGTAGGGGAGCCCAAAACAAGGGACCATAGATTTAGGGTGAGAGGGGAAAGATTTAAAAGGGAACTGAGGGGCAACATGTTCATGCAGAGGGTGGTGAGTATATGGAATGAGCTGCCAGAGGAAGTGGTTGAGGCAGGTATAATAGTATAAATTAAGACGCACTTGGATAAATACATGGAGGGGCGGGGCATAAAGGGATATGGGACAAATGCAGGAAATTGGGACTAGCTGGGTGGGCACTGTGGTCGGCATGGACTCGTGGACCA
Source organism: Pristis pectinata (assembly GCF_009764475.1). NCBI lineage: Eukaryota > Metazoa > Chordata > Chondrichthyes > Rhinopristiformes > Pristidae > Pristis > Pristis pectinata. The sequence goes on along the minus strand of NC_067408.1, from coordinate 83,259,694 downwards.
AAGGGCCTGTATCCATGCTGTATTGCTCTATGACTCTTTGACAATGATCTAAGAATGGCAAGTTTACCACAATGAGAAGTGTCCTGAAACACACAGCAACAGTTAACTTAGTACCTTGGACAAAATAAGCACCATCAACATAAGCCACATGTGGGCTCATGTGAACATTAGTACACTTGAACATTTTGTTACTAATGTAATCTGCACAAGAAACTTCATTGTTTTATGGCTTTAGAGGTGAAATATGTCAATATCTTCCCTCTTCATTTGGGGATTTTCAGGACAATTGCAGCCAACTTAGCAAATATCAAGGATTGAGTCCCACACACATGTGGCTCAGCACTGAATGATCTATTTAGTGGAGGAACATGTAGCAGTCTTCAATGTCAGATTCCGGCTTGCATCATCTTGATGAATGTAGGCATGAATGTCAAGATTCATATTCACTCAATGCATCTTGTCTTGGACAACATAATTGTTACAGGTATTTCCATTTATAAGACAGCAGCAAATGAGTAATTTGGCTAGCTGTATTCATATATTCACCAATAAATCAAATAAAAGTTTCACCAATAAAAGGGTACCAGTCACCAATCCGGACAGAGACCATAATGGAATACAGAAGGAATGTTCCTTTGTCAGAGGTGCTGTCTTTCGCTTAATGCCTTTACCGCTGTCACTCGGTTCTCTTTTTTTCCCCAATGAATTTCAACAAGTAGGACCACCAAAACTGCGTAACCTAGTCACTTACCTTTTACAATTTAGGGATCCTGCTATTTTAAAATTGGCAGCTGTGCTTGGCTATGTAACAAGAGTGATAACATTTCAAAATTTGGTTGTAAGGTGCTTTGGGACATCCATAGAAAAGCACTGTACTATGTATATTATTTTTTCCCTCTTCTTGTCATTTATGAATGCAGATCTCTCAAATGAACATTTATCTTTGCACATTAATTGTCCTTTCATGTATTCAGCACTGGTTCTTTTATGCACACACACCACTGTTTTATGCCATAAGCAACAGAGAAACAATTATTCAGCCTTGGCTCATGATTTCAAGCACACCGAGAAATGTGATTGATAGCAAAGCATTTGCTTAAGACTCCAAAGATGGCTTTTCATGGTCTGTAGGGAGAGTTTGCAATGTAGCCTGAAGACAAGCTTGCTGCTTCTCATCTCCTTATTGTACCTTACATTACCCAATAAAAATAGCTGAAATTGAGAAAATATGACAAACAGCAAAAGATATATTACAAATGAAAACAGTACAGAGCAGGATTACCTACCATGGGAATAACTATGTGGCTGCTTAAGACATCTGTGTCATCTTGATCTGTCTTTTACTTAAGGTCAAAATGAAACACAAATGATGAAGCATAACTAGTGGGTCAACTAAGAGGAAGAGTATCTATGGCTTTACAATATTGTGAGAATGTGATTCTCATGAAAGATAGCAAAGCTTGCATGAGCATTATGACAAGTGTCTGGGAAAAATGCAAATGATACTTCTGGTGATCCTATCTGAATCTAATCTGAATCATATGCCTTTTAATGATGGTGGAAGTACATGATATCAGACTGCGACTTATGTTCTAATGTCATTTTAAGGGACGCTCAATAGAAAAACTAAACATCAATCACTACACAATTGACACACACAATAAGAGGACTGAATACTGTAAAAAAGCAAGCTGCTTTTATTCCTCTCAACAGATGAAGTAGTCCCTATCATAAATGAGAAGTAACAAAATGAAAAAAACAAGTCAGTATTTCAGGTCAAGTCAAGTAATTTTTTTCCAATGCAAAGATTAGGTCTCTCACCTTACATTCTTCTCAAGTATTCAACACATTGGCATTCTGGGTTAGGGGTCCATAACCTCAGATCCTGGAACATCATCACCAGCTACATTATAGGCAATTCTGAGTCTTTCAACACAATGAAAACTGTAAGAGAAGAGGAACTGCATCTAACAAATTGCCTGAGTTACCTTCAGTTGTTCAACCAGGAAAATAATGTTTTAATTTTTTTCTTTTGAGATTTGAAACAGAAATATTCTGGTGCTGCAGAAGTTACTTGCACCCAATTATAATCAATTACTTGTGGCTTTATAGTTACCCCAAGACACATAATGGAAATTATGACAGCAAACAAATGCATGGACAAATAGGTCAGTTTTAATAAGAAAGAGGCAGAGAGTCTTTGGGAGATAATTCCAGTGCTTCAAGTTTAGAAGCTCTAAAAATGATTTTCCATGCAACTCCAGGAGATGCAGCACCTGCCCTTTTACTTCATCCCTTGACAACAACCAGGGACCCAATCAGTTCTTCCAATCACTTGCACTTCTTCTAATTTAGTGTATTGCATTTGGTGCTGACTTGCAAGAACCATATGCCCATTGGGTTACAGTTTTGCAGATCATCTTCTTTCAACTCTCTATCTTTAGCCTCCTACACTGTTGCATCCAAGCCAGGAACAGCAGCTAATCTTATGTCTAGGCATGTTGCAGATCTTGGATCTCAGTAATGAATTCAACAATTTCAGGTAACCATCCGCTTGTTTCTCTCTCCACGGATGCTACCTGTTCTGCAGAGAAATTCCAGCATTTTCTTTTATTTCAGATTTCCAAAACTGCAACGTTTTGCATCTCAAAGTTCCAGGAATGAATTTTTTTTCTCCCTCTATGTCCTTCACTCATCTTTCTCCATTTACATTCCTCCAGACAGATCAGCTAATTAACAAGAATTCATCACCCTCTCTTAGATGGCAACTGTTTCACCTTGATTTCCACCCTATTATTGACATTCCCTTTGTTCTCTCCATCCCTCTCCTCTCTGCCACTAAAACACATTTGTTTTCTCACTTTCCCAGTTCTGACCAAGTGGCATAGACCTGAAATGTTAACTCTGTTTCTCCCTCCACAGATGCTGCCTAACCTGTTGAATATTCGTAGCTTTTTCTCTTTTTATTTTAGACATCTTAAGTCTTGGTTTACAACAATGAGATTAAGAAAATAAGCTCTATGATTAAATTCATTTTTGTTAAGTTTCCATTCATTGAAACTATTTTTCAGTCCTGTGCATGAGCAAAACCTTGAATCAGGAGACAGAACACAAAGCAAAGTAGATCTGTTTTGTACAAGATGTTCCAGAACACATAGTTAAAGTTTCTGAAGCAAAAACTCCAGTAACAAAAATCGCCTTTTAATTAAGTTGATTGTTTGTAATAATTCTGACAGGTGAACAGTAAGAAGCATGGGAAGTTTATTTTCCAAACTGCTTAAAAATTGAAATCTCATTTGCTGAATGTGCACCTGAAAAACTTGTTACATGTTTGGACAAAATGGATTAGAAGTACCGAAGAAATGCTGGTTATAGTCTAAGCATTTCTATCGAAGAAAGTCACATTCTATCAAAAAACCTTAATTTTGATGGCCAGTTTAGTCATTTTAAAATGATACACTTATAGTTAAATGAAGATGCTTTTTTAAAAAAAAAATAGGTAATACAGGCCTGCCATTATTGAAAAAAAGGTTGATTATTATGCTCATCAACACTTTGAATGGTGAAAAGTTGTACTGTTGACATCTGTTGATCTGTGAAGTGTGAGACTGTTAATTTTCTAATACTATTTTTGGCACAGTAGCATGGATGACTTTCTATAGATATCCCCTCTTCAGGTTTCAAACTGCCTCCCATACCTTCCACATACAAGTGTGACACATCATGAAGCTGAAGCCCATGGCACCACTGTCATATTAATGTTGTCACATTTGACAAAGGAATTGAATCATTACATTGCAAGCCCTTCCCTAGATACAAACACACACACACACACACACACACACACAAACAAAATTGCCTCAGAGAACAAACTATAGAGGACAATAACATGAATCTTTATGAATTAGCATGCAAAATATATTTTTTTTAAGATGTCACCATAAAGATTGATCCTGTGTGCAACAGAGTAGAGCATATAATAATAATAATAATAACAATAAAAACAGAATCCTGAAGTGACCCACATTTCAGAACTTTGGAAAGATTTGAGTTTACTTTCTGTTGGTTGGTACCACTATCAAACTGTAGGATAAGAGTGTTTTGCATCCTACTCTAAGCAAACACTTAATGGGTTCAGTCTGCTATGACAAAGCACTCAAGTAACTTGGACATGACTGCAAGGATATATTTAAATGGCAATAGACTGAAATGTATCCACCTACTACCAAATGAACCATTACCATCATGAGTAGAAATAAGGAATTCTATCTCATAATGTAATCCAAAAACAAAAACATCTAGATTATAAATGCGGGAAACAAAGTCAAACATCCACACAGTGCCTCTCCAATCTACCTCTACATATTTTAACAACTGAAAGGCTGAATGACAATATGAACAGCCATCCTATTTCTAGCCCAACAGTATAACTCCACAATTGTCTCGTTCATTATGTGTGCCAATGTTACAAAGTCTTCATGAGAAATCTGTTTCCCAATGTGCTACTTTGCATAAAGTCATAGTTTAGCCATTGGATTCAAAAACCTGACATTTATAAATTTATCCATCCACTGTTCCATTATGGTTACAGAATCACTACAAAATAATGATAATGTTTTTGGATCAATGAGCAACTTTCACCGCTGTCATCAACCCAATATTTTGATGCAAAGTTTCCGCTATGTTGTGCATTTGTAGGGCTAGTCAAGCAAGCGATACAGAAAGTATCAAGTTCTGACCTAGTATTTGGAGTCTGGTAACCTTTTGGGTTACCAGTGTCATTACTTCTTTGCAAAGCAAGGCTCTGTCATGCATTTTTAGCTGGCAAGCAACCAAAATATGACTTTCTGAGGCACTTATACTGATTTTACATTATACTGATATAAATTGCAGATTCTTGTTTTTTTTTGAATAACACATTATAACAAAAAAGTTAGACCTTGGTGACCAAGACACCTACCAAGATCACATCTGTTTAGATATCAAGAATCTAATACATTATTCCTATTTAATTCCAATAGTATCATTTAACAGATGAATCGTAGCCAGAAAGTTTGGTCGAGAAATAGATTCACAAACATTCTGTCCATTCAGTGAAAAAAGAAAGCCACAAAGATTCATTAAAATTAAGTGTGAGATAGAGAAATGCCAAGGATTTCCCGACATTTACAAAGCAGAACATTTTGCAAAGACACTTTCTCTGTAGCCTTTTCAATCCTTGGTTGTGCATTGATGCATAAATGCTTCTTGCATCCCTTGGTACCTTTAAATCGTAGCAATAACTTAAGCTCTGTGCACCTTACTTCCTATTTCTCATTCTAACCACATCAAAAATTACTAGATGGAGTAGAAAGATGACCTCCAATCATAACTTTGGGGAAGAAAACATATTTCTAAACTATGGAAAATGTGTCTCCAAATTCATAGCATCTGAAATCCAAAGTCTAAATTTATTTGTTTCCACATTCCTATTCTTCAATGGTGATAACAGATGATCTTTAATACAAAGGTAAAAAATACTTCCATGAAACAATGTCAGTAGGCATTTAATCTATATCATTCTACAACATCAAAGGACAATACTACTGACTTACAGTCCACTGAGTAATTTGCCCAGACTAAGTAGTTATTATGTATAAGCTTTCAAGGACTGAAAGTCCTTTCATTGCTTTTTTGGAATGCAATTTATCATATATTAAAGATCATTTTCTGCATATTTCTATTCTGACTGAAAGGCTTCTGTCATTTTTCTGTGCCTATCCACTCCTGGTATTCAAATAGAAATATTATCAATAGAGATTTCATTCAGCTGCACGGGACAAAGGCAAGATACCTTTCAAAAAGGCTTTTAACATATTAAAAAGCTTTTCAGCTTTTGACAGGGTAGGAAGAAGTAGTTGAGATAAAAAGTGATTTAAATGAGCCAAATTAAATTGTGAACCTTCTCACAACTGTGAGAGAAATCTGAAGAAGAATTAAGGAACGTATCAACCTTTTGATTCATTTGTTACTTGAGGTGCCATTTGCCATTATCATTGCTTTTGATAAAAGTTTCTAGCATTAAAATGGGCTAGAAAAGGTCATGATATGATTGCAAATTAACCACACAGAACCTCTCTAAAATTCAAACATCATCCTCTTCCAGTCTGAGTTGCTGCAACAATTTATATTTAAATGCTGCTTATTCAGGAGCTGTCATTAGTGTCACTGAAGTAACAAGAGTAGCAATTCAAAACTTCAATGCCTTATAACAATTAGAGTTTTACACACTTAAGGTCAACCTTCATAAAATCAAATCCAATGAACAATGTGTAGAAAATCATTTACCTTCAACACAAAATGCTACAGTGACTTAAAAATGTCCTGGCATACTCTGATCTTTTAAAATGATAACAAGTGTGTATTTTTTTTGTG